>NW_006159585.1:2840320-2855626 GCF_000334495.1 Tupaia belangeri chinensis | reverse complement strand
TACTTCCCTATTTTGGAAACTATGAACAAAGCTACCATAAATATCTGTGTACAGGTCTGTGAACATCAGATAACATGTTTATGACACATATAAATAAGATACAGAAAAAAAATGGGGGCCTTGCCATAGGGCACATGTGTTCGCCTGAGAGAAACAGAGAAAGTAAGAAAGCAACCCTTATGGGGGAATGGTCATGCTATATCCTCTATTCTACTCTCAGGGTTTCGGGCACACACGCATATATACTGATTCTAATTTTCAAGTTGCTAGGTCAAAGATTCAAATCATGTTTGGCCATGTGAGAAATTAGCACCTTAACCACCATGCCACCTGTGGTCCCTGATGCAGAGTAGTATTTTAATGAATTCAATAACCTAGTAAGAGATCAGAAGAGTCATTATTTATATATTTTAAATATGGAGAATGAGGTCTATATGACAACTCAATAAAATAAATATCTGGATGGTTCAATGTACTTTTAAGTAGCTATTTTAAAAATATGTGTGCAGCATGTATTTGGGATTGGAGCTGAGTACAGATTTAGAGAAAGGCATTGAAAAAATACTGGTAGTGCCAAGGCTGGATCCCCCATATCTGGATTTCATCAAATACAAGCTCTGCAGTTATCTGGAATTTTATTTTTCAGCCATTGAATGAAGACTTATATTTAGTTGAGTATATCTGTGGGAAAGCTCAACCTTCTCTTTTACTCAAAAGGTTTATCAAGCCCTCCTTCCAACTATAAACTGAACAACCCCTGACATAAATTTTTCTAAATGTAATTTCTTTTTTTTGGAGAGTTTTTTGCTATAGGGCGTGTGCATTCGCTAGACAGACAGAGAGAGACAGAGAGATAGAAAGCGAGAAATCACCCCTCAGGGGGGGATGGCCACACCACAATCCCTTCTCCTTCATTCTCCTCTCATGATCTTGGGCACGCATGCACGCACACGCACCTGGCATGAGTTTAAGCCACCAGGTCCAGGACTCGAACAGCGGTCGACTACGTGGGAATCCAGCAACATAGCCATTACACTAGCTGCTGGTCCCAACTAAATGTAATTTCTTAATTGTGTCTATTTCTGGTGATATTTTAGCATCCCTTCTAGAATTATACCCCAGACAGCTGTCCTATTCCTTAATATAGATCTCTGTTTATGAAAGCTTAATACGGCAGAGGTAAAAGAATTTCTTTTTATTATTTTTTAATTTGGTGCTTTTTTCAAGGTAGGCAGCATAATGGAGAATGTAGGCCCAGTTATGAAGATCTAAAATACCAGGCTCTGTTAATGTGTATGGTTATCATATAGTAAATGTCTAACAAGATGATTATTCTAGATTTTGTTTGCTGGTTCTTAAAAAGTCCTTCCTTTCTGTGGTTGGCAGATAATGTGCTGGACTCCCACATTACTAACCGTAGTTCAAATCCCTGACCTGGTGGTTTGCTTTCTCTCTCTCTCACTCTCTCTCTCTCTCCTCTCCCTCTCTGTTCATATTAAACTAAACAAATAATAAAATATTTTTTAAAAATGTTCTCACTTTTCTTTACATTTTAAGAATTACAAAACCAAGTTATCACATAGGATTCAAGTCTTTTAGTAAATATTGTAGTATTAAAATGAACATAATTACAATAAAATTAAAGCTAAGTTAAAATTCTGATTTGGGGTATTTTTTAGTATGCTATTTTTTCCTATGGCTAACTTTGATTTAAAAACAAATTTTGCAAATTATTTATAATAGAATGATAATAGGCAATTCAAATAAAGAATAGCCATGTTTCCTTTTTTATAAGGAAGACAGGCATTTAGAATAGGAAGGCAATATATCAATAGCTTTAAAATATCATGAAGCTCTCATTTTATAAACTTAAACCATTCAAGTTAGATGAGCATCCCAAGGTCATAATAGTGTAGCCAGAAATGATGTCAAAATTACTCAGCTTCTCCTATTATAGCATAATGCATAATACAATAATTCCTGAACATGTGAATATATTTAATCACTCAAAAGAGACTGATCATTTGGAGGAGGTGAGAGGAGGTTTTCTTTTTTATTTCTTTAAATATGTGTCCTTTGTGGAAAGCGAAACTTGACTTTAATAGCACAAGGACAAATCAGGTTAAGAAAGTGGTGATTCATAGCCTTACTTGAGAGTATTCAATGTAATAAAGCATAAATAGCAATACAATCTAATGTACTTTCTATTTTTCTGTCCCTTTGTTGTCAACACACATGCCTACTTATGTTACATGAGATAGAGTGTGTGTGTTTATCTTCTGTAATTATATGTATAAATGTTTGATAGCAGTATACATTTTTAAAAGGAAGCTTGTCAATAATGTGTCCATCACAAAATGACTTTTTTTTTTTAGCTTTAAGGCACATTTGCCATTCACTAACTCATTGTAAAAGATACAGATCACTGATTTTCCAGTTAGGACCTTGGAGAAACAGTACCTTTCTTCAATTACAGACCTAGTGAATTAAAATATCCAAGAACATAGGTCTGTCACCATGACAGAGATGTCAAGGAATTAAATATCTCTATATTAGGCAGTCAATCATGAATCTACTTTATTTCCTTGCAAGAAAATAATGTAAATAATCCCATAATACTGTAATAATGATATAAATAATATAATCTACATAGAGTAGAATGAAGCTGGCAAGTTAGCATGTGGTAGAGGGAAGAAATACTATTTCTAAGGAGGTTAATTAAATTGACTTAACTACTACAACTACATTTTGTGGATACACTAATGTTTAGTTAGTAGAATGTCTTCATATGTTAATAACTGAAGAAAATCATATGCCTGACCAGCCCCATAGCTTAGTGGTTAAGAGAGCTAGGTCCAATATGGCTTGCCACAGTTCAAAATCCAGCCCTGGTGGCTTGAAAAATATGACAGCCATGCTCATGCACATGCCCAAAATTCCAATAGGATGGAGAAATGGTGAAGAGATTGCTGTACGATCATGTCTCATTTGGGAAATCTTTCTGGTGAGGGCACGTCCTTTGGTAATTAACCAAAAAAAGACCGTAAGTCATTTATTTTTAAAAGAGCAAATATTAACTTATTTGTATAACAAACAAAACTGAAATACTGTTTATTATATTAAAATAAATTTTAGATTTTTAATACTTTTAATTAAAAAGTGACCTTTAAGAGAAATTTTATGTTCACGGCAGAACTAAGTGTTAAGTATAGAAAGTTATCAATTCCCCGTGTTCCCCCCCCCACACACACACACAGAACATCATTATCCCCCAGAATCCATAGTTTACATTAGGATTCATTTTTTGGTATCCTGCATTCTATAGGTTTTAACAAATATATAATGGCATGTATCCATCATTGTGTACCATATTGAATAATGTCACTGCATGAAAAAATCTTCTTCATTCTTCCTGTTCTTCATCCCTCTCCTTGAACTCTTGACAACAACTTATCTCTTACTGTCTCCGTAGTTTCCTTTTCAGAATATAATGTGGTCAGAATCATGCAGTATGTAACATTTTCAGATTGGCTTTTTTCACTTAGTAATATACATTTAAGTTTTCTCTACATCTTTTCAAAACCTAATAGTTCTTTTATTTATCTAAGTTATAATTTTTGCTGAAGACTGTAATGTGCTCACCAGAGAGAGACAGAGAGAAAAGGGAAGCAAGAAAGCATCACCCTTTGGAATTGGTCATGCCACAATCCCTTCTCCTCCATTTCCCCATTTTCTTGGAATTTGGGACACACACACACACACACACACACACACACTCTCAGTGTCTTTCAAGCCACTGGGTCTGGGACTAAACTGCACAGTTGGCCATGTGGGATCCAGCTGCCTTAACCATCATGCCACCAGCTAGCCCAATAGCTCATTTATTTATTTTATTTTTTTTTTGGAGAGATTTTCACTGTAGGGCACGTGCACTCACCAGATAGACAGAGAGAGACATAGAGACAGAAAGCAAGAAATCACCCCCCAGGGGAGATGGTCACGCCGCAATCCCTTCTCCTCCATTCTCCTCTCGGGATCTTGGACACACACGCACACGCACCCGGCGTGAGTTTTAAGCCACCGGGTCCGGGACACGAACCGCAGTCAACTACGTGGGAGTCCAGCGACATAGCCATTACACTAACTGCTGGTTCCCTAGCTCATTTATTTTTGATGGTCAATAATATTCCATTATCTGCATGCATCACAGTTTTATTTTTCCATTTACCTAAAAGACAACTTGATTCCTTCCAAAGTTTGGCAATTATGTATACAGCTTCTATAAACATCAATATGCAAGTGTTTGTTGTGAACATGTTTCCAACTCATGTGGGTAAATACCCAGGAGCTTAATTACTGGCTTGTATGGTTAAGAATATGTCTAATTTTATAAGAAACTGTCAAACTCTCTTCCAAAGTGTATGCACTATTTTGCCTCCCCTCTACCGCCCAGTGATGAAGAAGAGTTTCTTATATTACAGTTTGTGCCAGCATTCTTTTCAGTGTTTTGCATTTTTGCTATTATAATTTTTGTGTAGTAGTATCTTATTAAGGCTTAAATTTGTAATTCACTAATGATGTGATGTCGAACATCTTTTCATGTTCCTTTGACAATTGCATATCCTGTTTGGTGCTTCGCCCGTTTTTAAAATCAAGTTATTAATCATCTTATGGTTGAGTTTTTAAAGTTATTTATAAATTTTGGAGTTCTTAAAATATTTTAGATACAAGTGCTTTATCAGATATATCTGGCAAATATTTTCTTCCAGGCCATGGTTTGTCCTCTATTCCTTTGTATTGTCTTCATAGAGCAGTTCATTATTATTTTAATGAAGTCTAAAATATCAATTATTTATTTCATAGATCATGCCTTTAGTGGTATATCTAAAGGGTCATTGCTGTACCCAAGGTCATGTAGGTTTTCTGTTACGTTATCTTCTAAGAGTTCTATAGTTTTGTGTCTTAAATTTAGATCTATAATTTACTTTGAATTAGTTTTTATGAAAGATAAAAGGTCTGTGTCCAGAATTTCTTTTTTCTTTTTGCTTCTGGCAATTTAGTTATTCTAGCACCATTTGTTGAAAATACTACTTATTGCTTTTGCTCCTTCGTCGAAGTTCAGTTGATTATATCTAAGCAGGTTAATATTGGGTCCTTATGGGAACCAGCAGTTAGTGTAATGGCTATGTCGCTGGACTCCCACGTAGTCGACAGCGGTTTGCATCCTGGACCTGGTGGCTTAAAAGTCACACCGGGCATGTGTGCATGTGTGCTCAAGATCCTGAGAGGAGAATGGAGGAGAAGGGATTGTGGCGTGACCATCCCCCCTGGGGGGTGATTTCTCGCTTTCTGTCTCTATGTCTCTCTCTGTCTGGCGAACGCACGCGCCCTATAGTGGAAATCTCTCTAAAAAAAAATAAAAGTTAAAATATTGGGTCCTTATTATATTCCATTAATTTATTTTTTTATTCTTTCAAAAGTACCTTATTACATTGATCATTGTAACTTTATAATAAATCTTGTAATTGGGTAATGATAGTCCTTTGACTGTTTCTTCTTCAGTATTGTGTTGGCTATTCTAGCTATTTTGATACTTCCTATAAATTTAAGAATCTAATTATAAATATCCACAAAATAGCCTTCTAGAATTTTGATAAGCATTACATTGAATCTACAGACTGATTTGGAAAGAATTTACATCTTGATGATTTGGAGTTTTTCTGTGACATGAACTCTCTACTTATTTAGTTCTTTTTGCCTGTAGTTTTTTTTTTTTTCATATAAAACTGATATATATATTGTTAGGTTTATACATAAGTGTTTTATTTGGGGAATGCTAATGCAAATTATAATGCATTTTTAATTTTAATTTTGACTCGTTCATTATTGACATAGGAAGTATTCCTTCTCTTTCTATCCTCTGTAAGAGAATGTAAAGAGTTGGTTAAAGTCTTCATTAAATGTTCAGTAGAATTTCCCAGTGAACCTATTTTTACCTGGTACTATTAGTTTTGAAACATTATCAATTGTTGATTCAATTTTTAAAAATAGATTTAGGTCTATTCAGATTGCTTACTTCTTATGTAAATATGGGCAAATTGTGTCATTCAAGGAATTGGTCCAGTTTTTCTAGATTGTTCCATGTGCAGGCATAAAGATTTTCATAGTATTTATTATCCTTTTATTATACATGAGATCTGTAGTGATGCCCCATCTTTAATTTCTGAAATAAAATTAGTAGTGATTTATATTTTCTCTTATTTTTTTCTTAGCCAGCCTGGTTAGAGGTTTGTTTATTTTATTGAAATTTTCAAGGAAAATGGTTTTTATACTTTTTTCTATTAATTTCCTAGTTTTAGTTTCATCGATTTCTGCTCTATTTTGTTGTAGTTGTTTGCTTTGAATTTAATTTTTGTCTCTTTTTCCAGTTACCTAAGTAGAAGCCTAGGTTATTGCTCTTATTTCTTTCTAATATATGTGTTCAGTGCTAGTAAATTTCCCTTTATGGTCTGCTTTTGTTGCATCTCACACATTTTGTTTTAATTTTAGTTACTTCACATTTTTAATTTTTTCTTGAGATTTCTTTTTTGCTCATGTGTTATTTAGAAGTGTTTCACTTAATCTCCAAGTACTTTAGGGTTTTTCAGCAATGTTTCTGTTATCAAGTTCCAGTTTAATTCCACTGTAGTTTGTGACTGGCCATTATATGATTTATGTTATTTTAAATTTAGTAGAGTGTGTATTATAAGCCAGAATATGGTTTATCTGAGGGAATGCTCTATGTGAGCTTGAGCAGAATGCATAATCTGCTGTTGTGAGATGAAGTAGTCTATAAATGTCAATTACAGCCAGTTGATTGATGGTGCTATTGAGTTCTACTATGTCCTTACTGATATATTCTCTGCTGAAGTTTACCATTTCTGATAAAGTGGTGTTAAATTCCCCAGCTATAATAGTGAATTTATTTATTTTCCTTGTGGTTATATTAGTTTTTACTCTTAGAACACATTATAACAGCAAATTTACCACACGAATGAAACCAATTGTACTTACAGTGATAGATATCTAGGTATATGTTAGTATAAAGAGAAAGTTAAAATCATTTAAATGACAGATCATCTTAGTCTTTTTGTACTAAGGTACTAAATAAAGTACTGAAAAAAGGTAAATTTCCTGTCTCATTTGATTTGCTCTAGATAAGACAAGTGAATCTGGTGGAGCATATAACAGAAAAATATCATTTTTCTGGATGTTTATGAACCATAGCAGCCACTCATTTGATAGTGATAATGTAACTAGATCTGCAAATTAAGGACAGACTAATTCATAGAATCACAGAACCAGCTGGTCTACATATAGAAATAATTTAGAACTCTACTACCTAGTTTATTATTAAAATCAAATATTACAACATGACATAAATGTAATCAATAATTTTCTTGGCCATTATCTAAGAAGAAATTAATATAAGAGATTAGGCCTCTCTCTCCCATGTGTAGGGCATAGATTTGAAAATACTTTCTTTAGGTTCATGTTTTGAGCCAACAAAGTAAATTATCACTATATGATATGGTGACAGCATTTGGAAATATTGATCAATCTCCTAATATTTCCCTTTAATTAGTTGGCAAATAATTGGGAAAACTAAGATTCCCTGGGGACTATTCTACGTTTGGAGTCATACTAAGAGACATAAAGTAAAAGGAGAGAATCTTCCAACATGTTCCAAACAGGCAGTTATAAGGTGAAAAGCTTAATGCCCTATTACATGATGGCTTCTTAGTTTTTTGCTTTCTATTTCTTCTATGTTAACTTGCAAGAGGAGAAACTGAATTTTTAGTGACCTGACTGATTGTTGATACAGTCTTATGTCATTCTGATACATTAATTCTTTAATATTTCATTGGCTGTAGGTTATAGGGAAGAATGATTTAGTATGATAAAATCTTGCCTAAAATGAAAACATGCTATTCTGTAAAGGACTATTATTAGATATCAAGAAGGTTCTTGTTTCCATTGTTACATATTATTTCATCTCAGGAAAAAATCTGCCAGTTGCTTAGCATCAGAGAAGCTGATAATGTCAAAAATGTTGAACAATGAAAAACCAAAAATCTCCCAGGAAGCTACAGAATTATGCATTGCTTTTTGCAAAATGGGTTCATAATAATGGTTTCTCAAGAGTCGTTCTCTGACACATTTATGTATCAACTACCATTGAGGTTACATAATAAGTTGAAAGTTCTGAACTTTGAGAATATTTAAATATTGCTTATTGCTTCTGAACAGATTTTCATCTTAAAGTCTTCATAAATTCCTGCATCTCTCAGTGTTACAGCCAATGCCACACAGAACATATTTGCTACCTCATCTCAACTGTAGAACCTGCCTTCATCTCAACTCAAGGGGGAAAAGAAGTAAAAACTATTAGACCCATAGTATATTAATTATCTGGGAGCAATACTATTTGTTTTGTTTTGCTTATTAATTTTGCTATAGGGCACATATACTTGCCAGAAAAACAGACAGAGAGAAAAAGTGTGTGTTACTACCCCAGGGGGGATGGCCATGCCATAATCCCGTCTACTTCATTCTCCGTTTGGGATTTTGGACTCACACCCACGTGCAACCAGTGTGTTTTTCAAGCCATTGGGTCCAACAATGTGTTTGGCCATGTGGGAGCCAGCTGCCTTAACCACTATGTCCAACTGCTTTAACCACTTTATAACCTAGTTGACCCAGCTAGTAGCAACCTTAATAGTAGCAATGCTAAACTCATCAGTTAATATCAATTGGTAACCTATTGAATGCCAAACATTTCTATAAATAAAGGTAAATATATGAACATATGTATTAACAAAACTACACACACACACACACACACACACTGTTAATCCTTACAACCAAACATGTAATCTATTGTTATTTTGCTAAAAAGAAGGAAACTAAAGAAATAATTCAATATCTTTCCTAACTTTTATAGATAATGTTGGCATGTTTGAGTCTAATCAAGATCTGACTCCAAGTCCAGGCTTTTTTATACAGTATTTTACAGCTTTTTTTTTTAAGTTTTTATTTTATGAAGAGAAATATATAGAAAGAAGAGGAGAGAAAAAGAAGGAGAGAAACAAGCACCCTCAATAGGGTCTTATCCCATGATCTTTCTCACAGCCTTCCCAGCCAGCAGGGATCACAAACACACACCCAGCATTTAGAGCTGGACTGAGCACTGAATTCTGATCTTCCACATGATGTCCAGTATTATAGAGTGTGGTGCTATAACTGCATTGTGGCAGCTGGGCCTTCCAATTTTCAATTTCTTTTACCTCTATATAGTTCTACTATTTAAAACGTCTGAATTTTTTTTTAAGTTTTATTTTATTTTTCCTGAAAAACAGAGAGGCAGAGTACCTCCAATGGGGTCTCAATATACTGTGATGCTATTTTACCAGATCTCCAGTTCCTACAGATTTTGGGAACCCATGTGCATACCCATTGTGTTTCCAGACTGACTCTGAGATCTAAGCCCATGATTGGCTGTGTGGTTTCTAGCAATGCAGTGCAGTATGCTATAAACTGTGCTATCTAGGACAGCCTGACACTGTATTTATTATTATTATTATTATAGAGAGATATTTTTGCTAGAGGGTGCATGTGCTCACCAGAGAGAGAAAGAGAGAGAAAGAAAAAGAGAGACAGAAAGCAAGAAATCACCTCCACCCTCCCCCATCAGCGGGGATGGTTGTGCTGCAGTACCTTCTCCTCCATTCTCCTCTTGGGACTTTGGGCATGAACGCACATGTTCCCAGTGTATTTTAAGTTGCTGAGTCTGAGACTTGAACCATGGTCAACTATGTGGGAGCCCAGTGATGTAACCATTACACCATCTCCTGGTCCCTGTAATTTTTTTTTAATGTATAACTTAATATAATCAAAATGGCAATTCTACCCAAATTAATCTACATATTTAACACAATTCCAATCAAAGTACCAGAGACATTCTTCAAGATCTAGAAAAGACAATGATTGTATTGTCTGGAATCATAAAAGTCTTAATATTGCCAAAGCAATCCTGCACAAGAAGGGTGGAGTGGGCAGCATCTCACTTCCTGACCTGAAAATATACTATAAAGCTGTGATAATCAAAACAGCTTGCTATTGGCATAAAAACAGACATGTGGACCAGTGGAGCAGAATAGAGACCCCAGAAATAAACTCCAAAACATACAGTCAAATGACTTTGACAAAGGTACCAGTGAATCCAGTGGGAAAAGAAGACCAAAATTTTTAAGGCAAAAACCACAAGCTAGAGTCAGGAGGCAGAAGACATATTATTTGTTTGGGGATAATCGTTGGCTACTAGGGTTAATAACAAAAATTGCCTAACTCTGAAGTTGGGCAGACAGTCTCTGGACACAAGTCCTTGCAAAAGTTCATGTGTCATGTTGCAATGATCTTTGTGCAAGGCTATTAATTCTGGCAGAATAACAGTTCTTGTTATTAAGCCACTAGCATGAGAAAATACCTTCTCCTTGGCCAACCCAGCTCAGTTTTGTCAGGGCTGACAAATATGGCTCTATTTTGATTCTAAAAAACTTTCATAAATCATGTTTTAAAATGAATTAAATGGAAAGAGACATTAATCTTAAACATATATATAATTTTGTTACTGAAATGATTTTGTCTACATCATATTTTTATAGTATACCAGTCTTTCCAATTTCTTTTTTTCTAAAAGCACCCTTGATTATTTAGGACTTGCACTCTGTCATCCTTCAGAAATGTATGTGGCACTGAGGTCTTGCAAAGAGAAAAATAGTGGACCTTTCATGGACTTTTCTCATTCAGCGAAATTTGGGGGACTACACTATTTCATAATTAGAAAACAGTCAGTTCTTGGGACCAGCAAATGACATAAAGGTTATATCACTGAACTCCCATGTAGTTGACTGTGGTTCAAATCCTGGATCAGCAGCTTAAAACTCGAGCCAGGTGTGTGTGTGTGTGCCCAAATGCCCAAAATCCTGAGAGGAGAATAGAGAAAAAGGGACCGCGGTGTGGCCAACCCCCTGGGGAGTGATTTCTTGCTTTCTGTTTCTCTCTTTCTCTGGTGAGTGCACACACCCTCTAGCAAAAATCTCTCAAAACAAAAACAAAACAAAACCAAAACCAAACCAAAACAAAAAAACCACCCAAACAGAAACAGTCAATCTTACTACCACTATAATTTGTAGTTTAGTTTTCATACTTCCCTTCTATCATTCGCTACATCGGTTCATTTCATTTGTTATATTAATGCTCTGCATCAAAACTTATGTTAGCATTCATTATGTGACACAGAATAGTCTGCCAAACCACTCACATAATGGATAGATTACATTATATTACGAAAAGGCAATAAAATGACGTACCTGGTACCCTCTCACTTCTAAGTCACAGCAATTCACACAATGTCCCTGATATACTGGCAAGACCAACTTGGCCATGAGCAACACTTACAGACTTGGCACTGGAAACCTTATTCCATATGGAAACAAAATAGCTATAATATTGGTTCATAAAATTTAAACAACTCAATTTATTAATGGTCTAGCTTTTCCTATTTTTCTATCTATAATATAATATTTTTTATTGTTACTGGAGTCTATACCTTACCAATTGTGACTAAGATCACTGTATTATTATTCAGCTCACAACACAATTATTAAAATTGGTTTAAAATATTCATCTCTCTCTTGTTTGATGGAAATTTTGTGATGCTTTTGATAGGAAACAAACACAGCAACTGACAGAGATGAAAATGTATTTCAAAACTTATACTTTTAAAATGTAGACTTTAATCAGCAGCTTATCATGGAAAATCGCTGGCAGCAGTAAATCAAAGATTACTACTTTGACTTAATTCTCCAATTCATCCAAAGGAAAAATTGTAAAGAGTTCATTTTAAACAAAGAATCACATTTAATTAATTAATAACACATCCTGCTTACTAATAAAATGTTTCCTAAGGAGAAGACAATGAGATTTTAAATTCATACCCTTCCATGATCATTTCAGAGCTCCAACATAATCAGTTTCTTCCATATCCAGTGTTTTGCAGATGTGTAAAGTTTCTAAAAAGTGGGAGCATTAGTACCATAAAGCTATGGAATTAACTAATAAGCCAAAATCCTAGAAATTATATATTCAAATGAGTTTTAAATCTTTCTAAAATATCTTGTATTTTAAATGACTTGAGTTGTTGGTCTTTAATACTCATGTGAAAAGTCCAATGCAATGAAAACTGGTAGAATATTATTGCTATCCCACCAGCCCTGTCCTCTAATAGAAGATTCATGGAAATGTATTTGTAATATTTTTAGTATAGTCCCAGTGTGGATTCCAATTGACTGTTTTCTAATAAGGTGTATTCCCAACATTGTTTCTGTGAGTGGTTGATGTTTTTATCAGGGATGTAATTGAGACAGATGTGTCATCACTGAAATGAATGTTACTTACAAAAGCAGCAGAAAACGTTCTTGATTTGTCTTTGTTTTCCACTTCTCTGTCTATGCTCTCATTTTATCTTACTGCCAAGTCATAGCTCTGATAACCAGTTGTTACCTGGCTTTGAGATGAAATAGTAACAAAAGCAATTCAATATCACAACTAACTTTAGAGTCAGTCCAATAGTGTGATCTAACGACTATCAATCCATCCATTTTAGTAAGCTTGGGGAGCACAGTTTCAGTGAGAAGCAGTAGTCAAAGGTTTTGTCGATTTGTTAAAATGTGAACTGGAATGAAGGAGGTAGCAGTTTTAAGTACAGATGACCTTTAAAGAAGCCTTACTGTTAAATAGAGGAAGATTGTTAAGGTAGAATTCAAAAGTATCCTGATGAGATATCCACTGATTGCATTATAGCAATCAGGTCTATTCTTTGGAAGTTTTACAAATCTCTAACTTTCCTGAACCAAAGTCTTTATTCTGCATTCTGTTTCCTCAGGCCTGCCAGATGACATTTTACTCATCTGACAAATTAACCTGTGCCGTGTGGATAATAGCAGGTTACTGGATTACTATTCCAGGTAACATAATGATACACTCAGAAGACTCTCTGGAAGTTTCAAATGAAAACCTTTAACAATGAGGGCAGGAATGAGGAATGAATATTGAGAATAGCATCTCTGGAATGACACAGGAGAGCTATATAATAACAACAGCCATAATGTGGAGAAAATATGATGGAAGGCTACCAATTCTGTTGAAAGTTAGATCTTAAGATTCTTTTATTTCCTTCAGGGTTACTTATGGATATTTCCAAGGGGAACTTTTCTTAGATGACTAGTGTTGCCCTGTGTGTCTCATAGTTATGACCTTACTGTTGACATTAAGGAAGAGAGAAAGGGTGATTTCCTTTGAGGGTCTGTACTCTTTTAGCTGAGAGAATTCAACAGAAAATCCATGGAGACGGGCAACCTCAGAAGACATGTAAGGTTCAAGAGTCTTGAATTCTCAGGAGAGACCGCTTAGATCCATGGTGACCCTTATCTTCTTAGGAAAGCCTATGAGATTCACTGTCATGTTCGATCTTTAAACTGATGGGAGTGTTAAGAATGTTTTTCTAAGCTAGGTCTTAAGATAGGGCCATGCTTAATATTGTGAGATCTATATTTTGGGTGTTTTTGATTATTACATAGAACTGTATTGGTTTACAAACTTTTAAAACTTTTTAAAAATCTGAATGACTCCCAAACTTCTCTAATGATAACTTTTTACATGGTAGAAAGGACATTACTCTTGTGTTAATGAGTTCCATTGTTTTAGGGATGCCATTTAACAATTGGGGGATTCTAATCAGAAAATAATAGTAGAGACTAATCATCTTTATGGTCTATTTTTTAGAAGTAGTAGTTGTATTAGAGACAAAAATGAATCCTTTGAACAGAAGCATTCTGGGAAATCAAACTTCATGGTATTTGGGATCACTCGAGATTTGAATAAAAACTTTCTCCTTTTTATATGCCTGGAATCATTAAATGTTATTGCAAAGAGGATTATTTACATATTTACAAATTCATGTATTTCTGAAAATAACATTGGGGCTTCCTACTGAGAGAAAAGATTTGCTTTTCTTCTCTATGTTGGACAAAGCAAAAGGAAATCAGAAAATACTCGAGCATTCACCTATAGCAACCAATTTGCAAAAGTGCTATCTGGAATCTGTCTCCTGCTGAGGCTCTGATGTCCAATTTCTTCAACAGAGGATTTACACATGAAGTATGATAATGTTTGGCAAGAAAATTAACATAGTCATAAATGGAACAAATAAAGAGTACCTCGAATTAACTACAGAGCAATTACAATGACATTGTGCACTGTGCAATAGTCCATTAAGCAATATTAGATCACCAGCTTCCTCTATTCCTGGCTTTATTGTCAGGAACAAAACTAACTTAGCTCTCATAGCATTTTGTGTAGCATTCTGGGTTTTACATATGCTAGCACACCAGGTCTGCCGGAGCTACTGAAATGCATTTAGAAACCCAAACACACAGACACACACATCAATGCAAATTCCAATGCATTTGTCTATTTGTAATTCAAAAGTGTTCTTATTTTGTAACTTGCAAGCGTAGAACCATTGGTATTTAGACATACAGTGGAAATATTTTCTATAATTCTTAGATAATTATTTTCTTATTATAACTGTATAATGTGCACATATATGATTCCATATATAATAATATTACATTCATATATATAATGAGTTTTTAAGAAATCATAGGGAGATCTTTTTAAGGCAAAAGATATCACACTATCAAATGCCCTGCTATCAAAATGCTTCCAAATAGAACTTTATCCAAATTCTCCTGAATGATATCTTTATTTCATTTGAAAATGCTCAAGGCAAAACAAACTTATAGCTCTCCCTGATCTATAATTTCAAAATAAAAACTTTCTTTGTCTAGAAGACAAATATAACTTTTCAATTTTATAATTCTTTTTTCTTTATTTCATTTCTGTATGAAAAAAAACAGTACTAATATACACACGTACCCAGATATACTTAAAAATGTAAGCTCATGAAGGACTCTATACATATTTATCACTGTGTCTTTAGCATCTATATCAGTTTCTGACACAGAGGAACTGCTCAATAGACATGTGATTTATACTGGGGTAAGATGTCTACTCGGAAGGCCAGGGCTAGAGGCAGGTATTGTCAAGGAAAACCCTTACTTATAAAACATTGACAGTCATACAGTTATCCCCTTGTTAACGACCTTGCTAGGCACTGTCAACTTCATTGAAATGCCGGGGGGA
>NW_006159585.1:2822369-2839313 GCF_000334495.1 Tupaia belangeri chinensis | reverse complement strand
AATCCTTGAAATTTTACTAGAGTTACAAAACAACATTCTCAAAGGCTGTGAGAAGTACTCTGGGACCCAAGTTAATTGTCAAAACAGAGCTCTAAGTTTAACATTAGACTGTGTTCTCTTCTGGTGAAAACCCACTCTCCTCTAACTATTCCATTTGTCAGAAGCAGGAATTAAAACTTGGGGTTTTCCTGACTGGTGCAAGTCAAGCCATTTAACAAGTGCTAGTGAGGAGGCCCAGCAATTGTGATACCAATTTCTAGCCTTTTTTATGCTGACATGAAAAAATTCAGTTTTTAATTGAATTACCTCATCTATTCCATAAGCCAATCAGTACATTCAGTATAAAGACTCAGTGTGAATAACCTGATGGTTTCACTTGACTAAAGATTCCTTCTGGGTCAAAGCACTAGAAACACTAGAAACATATGGTCACAATCCTATCTGTAAATAATTGGTCATTGCTGAATTTAGCAAATACTGCTATAAGGATATATTTTTTTTTCTTTTTTTTTTTTGGAGAGGTTTTTGCTATAGGGAATGTGCACAGAAAGACAGAGAGAAACAGAGAGACAAAAAGCAAGAGATCACCCCCCCCGAGGGGATGGCCATGCCACAATCCCTTCTCCTCCATTCTCCTCTTGAGATCTTGGGCATGCACGCACATGTGCCCAGCATGAGTTTAAGGCATCACATCTGGGACTCGAACCATGGTCGACTATGTGGGAGTCCAGCAACATAGCCATTACGTCAACTGCTGGTCCCTGATAACTTATTTTTCAATAGAAAACATGGAGGAATAGGCAATTGTTGGTCTCATAATAAATAGTACACCAGACCTTTCCCATTCTAGCCTACAATTATCTGTAGACAGATGTGATATGTGGAGAGGATGGATCAGAACTGACTCTAATTTTGATATCTTTGATGCTTCTGTAGCTGGATGATTTCCCATCCTGGAATACCGGACCATTAAGTTTGTCTTTTACGGCCCAGCCATAAAGTTGAATAGCAGAAAATAAATAGTTAAAATCTAATCGCATGGAAAGCGAGGGCCCAAAGTGACCTCATTCATCTGAAATAGGGAGATGTAAGTGGCCACCAGTGGCTAATTTGGACAAAGAGTGAAATGCTTATTTTCAGTAGCAAGATGAGAGTAAGTTCTTTTCAATCATGAGAAAAAAATATTAAATGAACAATGTGGTCTGGAATGATTCACCTCTCTGTCTGAAATGCAATTAAAAATTAAAGACATTCATTAATCCGACAAAAATCCCTCACCTGCTACCTAAGTCTCAGGTACTGGACATGGATAAGTTACAGTCTCAGACAATGAAAAATTCTCAGTGTAATGGGTTACAATAAGCATAATGTTGAGCGGGCTGAGAGACAGTTAAAAATAGAAAGCTCAGAAAAGAGGCATCCAACCAGCCCAATCATGCTGAGAATGCTTCTTAGATCTGAGTTGAGCTTTTAAGAATGAGCTGACAATAGTTAAAGAAAGAAAGACACAAAGAGAATAGGGTATGCAGATAGGAGAAGGAGCATGAAGATTTGAAGTAATTTGTGGAAGACTGCGTGCATGTGGAGCAGAGAAAACCCAAGGACAGCAGAGAAGCCGAGGGAGTGTGATTCAGGGATTTGAACAAGCGTGGGCTTCTACACAAAGATTTAGACAATGAGCTTTTCCTAGAAGTTTTAAATAAGTGAGTGACATATTTTCATTATATGCTACAAAATATTCTAGAAACAGAATAAAGAATCAATTTGATGGTACAAAAATCAGCGAATACTATTAATAAGAAAAAAATGCAAAGATTGATGGTAATAAATTAATAATTGAGATAATAAAGTCAATACAATTTATTGACCAAATGAGTTTAGGAAACAAAAACAAGGTGTTTAAGCAAACTCTTAGTGTTTTGTTTATTTATTTATTTAAATTAATGGATGGATTTTGGCTCCAGTCATAGCTGGTTTTCTAGTATCAGAGAAGCACTAGGCCTGTGGGGTGTGGAGAAGAGATGGAGAAATGAAGAATTCTGTTTTGGCTGCATGCACTTAGAGTTTTAATAACTATTCTGAATCAGAGGTTATAGTCTGGGTTCAAGGTTCTGATTCTAAAGTCATCAAAGTATAATGAAATGTTTGAAGTAAAATAAAGATACAGAGAAGGGAAAAAAGACATAGAGAGCAAATTCTGAAAAAAATATGATTATTTTAGGAACAAGAAGGAGGAATTAGCTGGTTAAGGCAGCCAGATCTCACATGGCCAGCTACACAAATTGAGGCCCAGATTCCGAGGCTTGAGAAATACACTGGGCGCAGGTGTGCATGTGTCTAAAATCTCAAAAGGAGAGAGAGATGGAAAAAAGATTGCAGCATGACAGTCACCACTGTTCCCCGTAGAGAAAGGAGAGAAAGGGGATGCTTTCTCTGTTTCCTCTGTGTCTCTCTCTGTTGAGTGGGCTTGCCCTCTAGGAAAAAGGAAACAAGAAGAGGGATAAACATCTAAGGGGAAAAACTGAGAAAAATAACCACAGATAAAGAATAAAAAATGAAAAGCAATGTTCAAGTTGTGTAGGAATTATAAGACTCAGTAAGAATAGCATTTAATATTCGTATCAAAATATGGAATAAAGATATGCAGAAAATAGATGAATAGAACAATGGAGTTTGGATGGTAAGGTGCAGAAAGCTAAATCCATATCCTTCATGAGAGAAAATTAAGACAAAATGCTTAACAGAAAACTTAGGAGAAAATTCCTAATACAAAAATCAGGAAGTATTTATTATAACTATGATTTGTAGTGAGATGGTGATATACACTGAAGTAATAACTAAATAGTTTGAAAGTGATTGCCAAAGCTGGCTTGTGGTGTGGTGATTAGGTGTTGTATTTCCTCATGGCTGATAATGGTTCGAGTCCTGAATCAGATGGCTTGCTTTCTTACTTTCCCTCTCTGTCTCTCTCTGTCTTTCTCTGGTCAAATTAAAAACATAATCATAATAAATATGAATAAGTAAATAATTCTTTTTAAAAATGAGGTAATAGCCAGTAAGTGTGTATGAAGTTTGGAAGTAGGAGTGAGAGAGGCAGAAAATTGATAAATTTGATAATACCTACACACACACACCTACACATATATGCACCTTTACACATATATACATCTACATAATATAAGTATATATGTATATGTATGTGCATATAAGTATATATATGTGTGTGTGTGTATATATATATATTTCAAAAGCACAGAGATAAATAATCTTATGTAATTGTTTCCCCATGTGTAATTAGTATCTAGGCCAGAGACTGGCATAACTTAGGAATTTACAAAAAAAAAAAGTCACCCCATCCTCAGTGGCATAAATCATAACATAATGAAATAAGTGCTGGAAGCCCACATGGCTGACTATGAGTGCGGATCCCAAATCTACCTGAAACATATGGGCATGTGTATATGCCCAAGATTCTAATTATCTGGAGTGCTAGGGTAAGGAGATTGTGGTATGATGAGACTTTGTCAAAGGCGATCCTCTTTCTCTTTCTCTCTATCTGTCTTATATATATATATATATTTACTGACGGGAAGATAACAATAGCAATAAGCAAAATAACGTGTCCTCATAAAGATATCCATAGGAGGGGCCAGCAGATGGAGTAATGTTTACCTCGCCGGACTCACACATAGTTGAACACAGTTGGAGTCCCAGACCCAGCAACTTAAAACATGCCAGGCGTGTGTTCGTGCATGACCAAAATCCCAAGAGGAAAGTAGAGAAGAAGGGATTGTGGTGTGGCCATCCCCCCTGGTGGGCAATTTTTTGCTTTCTGTCTCTCTGTCTCTCTCTCCATCTCTCTGGTGAGCACCCTATAGCAAAAATCTCTCTCTCTCAAAAAAAAGATAACCATAGGAATAACATCTGTACTTTCAAACTCACCCTAAATAAAGATTTTTTTTTAGGTCAAAACAGAGTAGAAATAGAATCTTAATGAAAACATAACTGAATACTAGAAGTTATATCAACTGTATGTATATATTTTTATAAACATACATTTTAATATATATACATATATATTTTTTAATAACACACCTTATATCCTTATTTGAGCTATCTTGATTCTTTTAGTTATCTGGCATTTAGAAGACATCTAATAATAATTTCTTTAGTTTCAAAAAATATCTATCTCTGTCACAGAAGGCAAGACCCCAAAATCTGTATTTTCTCTAGGTACTGGAAAGTGAAGGGGAAGCACAATTATTATTTATTCCTTGGGTGCCCTGGAAAAATAGAGCCCCTAAGATAATTTGTGAAAGAAAAAGGCATGGCAAAGTAGAATAAATTTCCTCCGTGGCTAATGTTCCATGCCATTCCTTAGTACAGGGAGTAGTAATCTAGCTAGTGAAACTGGGTTTTAAAACTGTGGGAGTCTATCTCAAAGGGCTCAGATTTTTAACTGCTCTTGCCAGGGCTAGCTGTCTGAATTTTATAAAAGTTGGCCTTTAAATAGTTTAATGCATGTGACAGTAACTAATTTTCACGAAATATTAAATTGTGTAGGAACACAGAATTAAAGACACTCATTTAAAAAGCTGTAAGTACACAATACTGTCACTTAACAATGTATGTCCCAGACCATTGACTGTCAAATATTAGAAAAAAGGATTAAAATAAATATGGATGTTTAAATAAATGAACATGAAGCATGCATTTCTCAAGACTACTTGGAAGCATATGTTTTCAGTGTTATTTACTAACTTTACAATATTCTGTCATAATGTTATTCAAGGTTTTTGCTTTTTTTTTTCTCCTCCCCTTGTGATTATTTTTCTCACAAGTGTTGGAGACCAAGGAGAGCAAAGAGGCATGAAATTGAAAACAAAGTTAATTTAAGACCTCATTCCTTTTCTGCTTCATCCTAGTTACTCCCTAGCTACTCCCCTAAAAATGATAACTCACATGAACATACTTTCTTAACAAATCAGTGTCATTTCCTGACAGAGAATTGTTTCCTACACAGTTCAATTAATGTTTGCTTTCTCAGTGCATCATGAGTATTCGAATATGTGGTAAAAGAACTGCCGGGAGACGGAGGCCTGAGCTATCTAAGGCAATCCTAGTGAGAGAGGTAGGCATCACCTCATTTCTCTGAGCCCTGATTTCTATGCTAAAAGTTGCAGTACTGAACTACAAAATGGTCTGTGAAGACCTTACAGCTCTAAGCTTTTGATGCTAATATAGTTCAGTGACTAAATTTACTTCTTTTAAAAAATTGAATTTGTGACTTGACATTCCTTTGTTAATTGTTTAGGAGGTTGGTTGATGGCTTGGAGGTGTCCCATGTTATGGGAACTCCTTGCCAACCCACCTCCTTCCCAAGCTCCATGCTGATAAATGGCATTAGGTATGATTCTGTTTAACCCTTGGTGTAAAACACTGTTCCTTCTCTTCTGTGCTTTTTTTCAAGTGCAAATAATATAGTCAGTCAATGTACTGTATCCTTAAAACTCTGTTAAGACTAATCATTCTTTTTACCAAGAGAAAGTACAAGAAAAAAAAAACAGAGAAAAAACCTTTGGGTGGAGGTAGATAAGGAGGCCAAAATGACGACTCTGGTGGTATGTCTATTTTTTTTTCCCCCATTTTCCCTGAAGCAAACTGTTGTGGTGATAAAAATCATCCTGGTTTCCAACTGTAATCTTTTTCACAAAACTCCTACAATATGTTTAAACAACAGTGCAACTACATGAAATCAATACATTAAATAACAAGTGAGGACTTAGCACTGACCAAAGACACTGTCTGCGTACCATCAAGCACCTCTGCATGTTCACATGGTCAAATGTTTGTTATTCATGGAGAAATAAAAACACCAGCAACAGCACAGCACCCCTCACTACCACATCGTAGCATGTACAGTGCCGTGCTCTTTCTCTGATCTCTCATTCAAGCCTTACAGGAACCCAATGAAATAGTATATTATTTTTTCCTAATAAAATAGAAAAGAAAACTAGGGTTTTTCTTTTAAATAGTTATTTCATTTTATTTATATTATTATTTTTTTAATATGCTATAGGGCATGTATGCACACCAGAGAGTGACAGAGAAAGAAAGCAAACCAAGATGTCCAGGATTCGAACTGTGGTCAACCATGTGGAAGTCCAGTATCCAGCTATCATACCACCTCCTGGCCCAAGAAGACAATTAGGTTTTAGGAAGACTAAATTAAATTGTCCAAGCAGTGTGCGGTGTGGGGCAAAATTTGAAACAATATGGAACACACAACCGTCACTCATCTGAAAGGAGAAGAATGCCATGCTAAAGCTGCAGTATAAAGCAAGGAAGCAATGAGAAGTACAAGAAAGACTTAAGAGTAGAGGAAGTGCAAAGGAGGTGCTGCAGACAGTGCAGTGGGGAAAGCTGAGAAGTAGGAAAGTAATATGCAGGGACAAGAGTGTCAGTCATAGCTGCATCTTGACAATTCTGATTTTAAATTGTTTCTGCCTGCTTAGAGTCAAGCGATGGGAACATACTATTAAACCACATCCTGCCTGTGTCCAATCAGCTTAACTTTAGAGGAATAGATTCCTGGCTAAGAGTTGTGATTCTTAGGATGCCAGACAGCCCAGTGTGAGCCCTTCCCACAGTCACAAACTGTCCCCTACACAGATGAGGCTCTTTTTTCCCAGTCATGCACTGGTATGTACATTATAACATTAAGACATCAGCTTAACATTTTAATGCCTAAAAAGATTTGAATCCTCTATAAGGTGAAAGGTGGTTTGTTTGTTTTTTGCAATTGTTCTCATGATTTATAATATAATATGGAAAAGATTCTGAGACCAGGACCTGATCAAGGGAGAAATGTACTACACACCAGGAACAGGGAAGTGGTGATGTCACAGTGGCAAACTAGAGAAACACAAGGTACTTTCTCAGTCTTGCAGATTCTTGACTAAAAATTAAGCACTTAGCCGAATAATACTTTTTTCAGTTAAAATCTAGTATCTTTATACCTATCAGTTTCAACAATGCAAAAGAGAGTGAGCTTTCTTTAATTGTCAAAATTTTGATTTCAGTTACATAAAAATATTAGTTGTGTTTATGCAAAACAGTTTGACTAAAACAGGGATCCTCAAAAATCTGAAAATATAAATATGAAAAAAAGAAAAAAACCTTCTTTAACATAGACCTCAATTAAATTATAATATTAAGTAGGCTGCAGCAGGAGTCCATTAAAGATTTAGTTACCTTCTGTGGTGAACATTAAGAAGCTATTACTCAAATTCTATTTAAACTGTTAAAAGGAATTAAAATATATAAGAAAGACCATTACATATCACGAGCTAATTTTCGAACGAAAGCTTAGCAGCTGATAGATTGTTTAAGTCTCTCCAAGGTTTTAGTTTCATACTCAATAATTCAGAGACAGGAGCAGGGTTATGTTGATTCATAATTTGCTCCCGTCCATCTCTCTGCAGAACAATGCTGTGATGGGAAGTCAGCCTTCATTTTCCATTCTGTATCTAAAGCTGTGCTCTCCAACCTAAGCTCAGCAATTAGTAGGAAGCAAGTGACATTGTGTTCTCCTAGGGCTGCAGCCCAGTCACCATTGCCTTCCTGATTCCCATTCCCACTGTGTCCTATAACCTCTTCCTGTGTGAAACTGTTACCAAGGACAAAGAAGTTAATTTTCTTTTATTAGCTTAGAAACTGTGTCCCCTCCTTTCTGAAAAGAAATTACTTTTAGAAATTCAGGGTTCTTGGGACCAGCAGATGGGCCAGGGCTAGCTGTCTGAATTTTATAAAAGTTGGCCTTTAAATAGTTTAATGCATGTGACAGTAACTAATTTTCACGAAATATTAAATTGTGTAGGAACACAGAATTAAAGACACTCATTTAAAAAGCTGTAAGTACACAATACTGTCACTTAACAATGTATGTCCCAGACCATTGACTGTCAAATATTAGAAAAAAGGATTAAAATAAATATGGATGTTTAAATAAATGAACATGAAGCATGCATTTCTCAAGACTACTTGGAAGCATATGTTTTCAGTGTTATTTACTAACTTTACAATATTCTGTCATAATGTTATTCAAGGTTTTTGCTTTTTTTTTTCTCCTCCCCTTGTGATTATTTTTCTCACAAGTGTTGGAGACCAAGGAGAGCAAAGAGGCATGAAATTGAAAACAAAGTTAATTTAAGACCTCATTCCTTTTCTGCTTCATCCTAGTTACTCCCTAGCTACTCCCCTAAAAATGATAACTCACATGAACATACTTTCTTAACAAATCAGTGTCATTTCCTGACAGAGAATTGTTTCCTACACAGTTCAATTAATGTTTGCTTTCTCAGTGCATCATGAGTATTCGAATATGTGGTAAAAGAACTGCCGGGAGACGGAGGCCTGAGCTATCTAAGGCAATCCTAGTGAGAGAGGTAGGCATCACCTCATTTCTCTGAGCCCTGATTTCTATGCTAAAAGTTGCAGTACTGAACTACAAAATGGTCTGTGAAGACCTTACAGCTCTAAGCTTTTGATGCTAATATAGTTCAGTGACTAAATTTACTTCTTTTAAAAAATTGAATTTGTGACTTGACATTCCTTTGTTAATTGTTTAGGAGGTTGGTTGATGGCTTGGAGGTGTCCCATGTTATGGGAACTCCTTGCCAACCCACCTCCTTCCCAAGCTCCATGCTGATAAATGGCATTAGGTATGATTCTGTTTAACCCTTGGTGTAAAACACTGTTCCTTCTCTTCTGTGCTTTTTTTCAAGTGCAAATAATATAGTCAGTCAATGTACTGTATCCTTAAAACTCTGTTAAGACTAATCATTCTTTTTACCAAGAGAAAGTACAAGAAAAAAAAAACAGAGAAAAAACCTTTGGGTGGAGGTAGATAAGGAGGCCAAAATGACGACTCTGGTGGTATGTCTATTTTTTTTTCCCCCATTTTCCCTGAAGCAAACTGTTGTGGTGATAAAAATCATCCTGGTTTCCAACTGTAATCTTTTTCACAAAACTCCTACAATATGTTTAAACAACAGTGCAACTACATGAAATCAATACATTAAATAACAAGTGAGGACTTAGCACTGACCAAAGACACTGTCTGCGTACCATCAAGCACCTCTGCATGTTCACATGGTCAAATGTTTGTTATTCATGGAGAAATAAAAACACCAGCAACAGCACAGCACCCCTCACTACCACATCGTAGCATGTACAGTGCCGTGCTCTTTCTCTGATCTCTCATTCAAGCCTTACAGGAACCCAATGAAATAGTATATTATTTTTTCCTAATAAAATAGAAAAGAAAACTAGGGTTTTTCTTTTAAATAGTTATTTCATTTTATTTATATTATTATTTTTTTAATATGCTATAGGGCATGTATGCACACCAGAGAGTGACAGAGAAAGAAAGCAAACCAAGATGTCCAGGATTCGAACTGTGGTCAACCATGTGGAAGTCCAGTATCCAGCTATCATACCACCTCCTGGCCCAAGAAGACAATTAGGTTTTAGGAAGACTAAATTAAATTGTCCAAGCAGTGTGCGGTGTGGGGCAAAATTTGAAACAATATGGAACACACAACCGTCACTCATCTGAAAGGAGAAGAATGCCATGCTAAAGCTGCAGTATAAAGCAAGGAAGCAATGAGAAGTACAAGAAAGACTTAAGAGTAGAGGAAGTGCAAAGGAGGTGCTGCAGACAGTGCAGTGGGGAAAGCTGAGAAGTAGGAAAGTAATATGCAGGGACAAGAGTGTCAGTCATAGCTGCATCTTGACAATTCTGATTTTAAATTGTTTCTGCCTGCTTAGAGTCAAGCGATGGGAACATACTATTAAACCACATCCTGCCTGTGTCCAATCAGCTTAACTTTAGAGGAATAGATTCCTGGCTAAGAGTTGTGATTCTTAGGATGCCAGACAGCCCAGTGTGAGCCCTTCCCACAGTCACAAACTGTCCCCTACACAGATGAGGCTCTTTTTTCCCAGTCATGCACTGGTATGTACATTATAACATTAAGACATCAGCTTAACATTTTAATGCCTAAAAAGATTTGAATCCTCTATAAGGTGAAAGGTGGTTTGTTTGTTTTTTGCAATTGTTCTCATGATTTATAATATAATATGGAAAAGATTCTGAGACCAGGACCTGATCAAGGGAGAAATGTACTACACACCAGGAACAGGGAAGTGGTGATGTCACAGTGGCAAACTAGAGAAACACAAGGTACTTTCTCAGTCTTGCAGATTCTTGACTAAAAATTAAGCACTTAGCCGAATAATACTTTTTTCAGTTAAAATCTAGTATCTTTATACCTATCAGTTTCAACAATGCAAAAGAGAGTGAGCTTTCTTTAATTGTCAAAATTTTGATTTCAGTTACATAAAAATATTAGTTGTGTTTATGCAAAACAGTTTGACTAAAACAGGGATCCTCAAAAATCTGAAAATATAAATATGAAAAAAAGAAAAAAACCTTCTTTAACATAGACCTCAATTAAATTATAATATTAAGTAGGCTGCAGCAGGAGTCCATTAAAGATTTAGTTACCTTCTGTGGTGAACATTAAGAAGCTATTACTCAAATTCTATTTAAACTGTTAAAAGGAATTAAAATATATAAGAAAGACCATTACATATCACGAGCTAATTTTCGAACGAAAGCTTAGCAGCTGATAGATTGTTTAAGTCTCTCCAAGGTTTTAGTTTCATACTCAATAATTCAGAGACAGGAGCAGGGTTATGTTGATTCATAATTTGCTCCCGTCCATCTCTCTGCAGAACAATGCTGTGATGGGAAGTCAGCCTTCATTTTCCATTCTGTATCTAAAGCTGTGCTCTCCAACCTAAGCTCAGCAATTAGTAGGAAGCAAGTGACATTGTGTTCTCCTAGGGCTGCAGCCCAGTCACCATTGCCTTCCTGATTCCCATTCCCACTGTGTCCTATAACCTCTTCCTGTGTGAAACTGTTACCAAGGACAAAGAAGTTAATTTTCTTTTATTAGCTTAGAAACTGTGTCCCCTCCTTTCTGAAAAGAAATTACTTTTAGAAATTCAGGGTTCTTGGGACCAGCAGATGGCATAATGGCTATATTGCTGGACTCCCATGTAGTTGACTGAAGTTCAAGTCCTGGATGTGATGGCTTAACCTCATGCCGGGCGCATGTGCAGGTGTGCCCAAGATCCCAAGAGAAGAATGGAGGAGAAGGGATTGCAGCGTGGCCATCTCCCCTGGGGGGTGATTTGTCTCTTTCTCTCTGTCTTTCTGGCGAGCGCACGTGCCCTATAACAAAAACCTCTAAAAAAAAAAAAAATCAGGGCCCTTTTCTTTATATTTTGTTTTTGAAGAAATCTTGCCTGAAAATTTTTTGACATTTACTTTTATCATTTGGAATTTTCTTCTTATTCAACAGAAGACATTTTTTTTCTTCCTAATGTACTCTCACCAGTTTTTCAAACTTAAAAATCATCAAGAAGCAGCCAGAAGAAGAATAAAAAGACTTGAATTAGAACTGTTATATAACTCTAAAATAATATGTTAAAAATAATATAGGGGATATTATTTAGAAGAAAATATTCTTTGATTTGCCTTTTGTGTTTTCACTCATAAAATCTCTCTCATGCTTACAGCCATCAACAATAATTGATTGAATGCGGGAACCAGAGGTTAGCGTAATGGCTATGTCGCTGGATTCCCACATAGTCGACTGCGGTTTGCGTCCCCTACCCGGTGGCTTAAAACTCACTCCGGGTGCATGTGCGTGCATACCCAAGATCCCGAGAGGAGAATAGAAGAGAAGAGATTGCAGCGTGACCATCCCCCCTGGGGGGTGATTTCTTGCTTTCTGTCTCTATGTCTCTGTCTGTCTGGCGAGCACACGTGCCCTATCACGAAAAACCTCTCCAAAAAAAAAAAAGAAAGAAAGAAAAAAAATAATTGATTGAATCCCATCTGTATGCAATCACATTTCTCCATTCATAGAGGGGAATTCATTAATAATAGTAATGTTTTGGGCATTATGAAAAGTATGAACTTTAAAGATATTTGGAGAGGTTTTTGTTTGTTTGTTTGTTTTTTTGTTACAGGGTGCGTGCGCTCGCCAGACAGACAGAGAGAGACATAGAGACAGAAAGCGAGAAATCACCCCCCAGGGGGGATGGTCACACCGCAATCCCTTCTCCTTCATTCTTCTCTCGGGATCTTGGGCACACACGCACACACGCCCGTTGTGAGTTTTAAGCCACCTGGTCTGGGACGCGAACCGCGGTCGACTACGTGGGAGTCCAGCGACATAGCCATTACACTAACTGCTGGTTCCCAAAGTTATTTGTTTTGAGGGCACAATGCTTTCCTTTCTAGGGAAATTTAAGTTACATTCAGCAGAGAAAACACAAGAAGCAGATAAATAATGGTTACTTTATAATAATAAGGAAAAACAAACTGTACTGTATAAAATGAACATCTTACTGTCCAGCAACACTCAACACCTGTTCCCAGCTTTCACCCATGTAACTTCAAACATACCCCAAAAACAGACTGAGATATTACCAGCTAAGCCCACATAGCATCTTCCATCATTTTGATGACATCTGTGGTCCCCAACCTGTAAACCATGAGATAATGTAAATTTTCAAGAGAATTTCAGCAATACTCAGCATTGTAGGACACCACAAACAATACTGGATCATGTGACATTCCAAATGACATCATGCAAGGGGACATCAAAAAGTCTGTGGAGGGACCAGCAGTTAGCATAATGGCTATGTCGCTGGACTCCCACGCATGGCTGACTGTGGGTTGAATCCTGGATCCAGTAGCTTGAAAATCATGCTGAGTGCATGTACATACATACACTCAAGGTCTTAAGAGAAGAGTGAGGGAGAAGGGATAGGGGTCTGGCCATTCGGGGTGATTTCTCACTTTCCCTCTTGCTGTCTCTGTCTAGCTCTCTTTTTCTCTCTCTCTAGTGAGTACATGTGCCCTAAAGTGAAAAAAAAAAAAAAACTCTTTAAAAAAAAAGTCTGTGGAAAAGCAGAATTAAAGTACAACTTTAATTTGGTATAAAAATTTTTGAAATTTATGCATACTTTCTTCATAATGCACATTTTCTATGAACATTTTGAAGACCCACTCATGTATATACATGTATCTGTTTATTTATCTCTTTCATTAGAAAACACAAGAGAGACAGGGAGGAAGAGAGACAGAAATCCTTGGCAGAGTCTTGCCATGTGTAATCTTCATCCAGTATGCCAAGCAGTTAGGATCATGAGTGTCCTCTCTCTGCTCAAGAAATAAATAACTTTTACAGAAAGTATTTTTACCTTACATGTAAAATTCAGAAATGAAAGATTATCCTTTAAAGCTATGACGGCGCAATGGAGAAGGCCCTAGATGGCCAGATACTGATTTCCTAACCTTGCTTGGTGGCCTAGCAGAAAGTGAGATGAGTAAGTCTGTGGGGCAAGGCCATTGATGTCCATATCCCTGACCTACAGGTTGTTCTCAGGGCCCCTCTGCGCTCAGCTCCCATGGTTCTGTGCACACAGATCATTCACGAGAGGTCCTGTTACTTGTAGAAACTCTTAGCTGCTCTTAGGATGACAGATAAATGTTCTGTAAGATAAAGGCAGACCTTCTCCTACTACACCTCTGCCCAGAGTACAGTCGATCCAGAGTATCTATACTTGGCTGGCCTGTGCTGTGAATGGTGAGTTTAGGGGCCTGTGTTTGCTCAGTGACTTCTCTAAGTTTTCCCTTGATGTATCCACGGCATTTCTTTCCTAAAGGCAGAAGTAACACCTGGCTTTCAAATTTAGTATGTGTATCCAGGCGCCTTCAACTCACTACATTGTTTTTACCAAACCCAGGCAATGCAGTGACCTGGTTTTATTTAAACATCATGAAATAGAAAGTGATTTTAATTTATTGGCAAGTAATTGTTGAGTGTCTATATATGTGAATACAAACACACATGTTCAGTGTGTGTATGATATGTATACAAATATATTCATATTATGTAAAAATAACTTCGACATGACTATGTAAATTACTATGACTTCTACAAACAGTTCTAAGCATACTTTAAAATACAGTTTCCAAGATGAAATATCATCTAGACAAAGAAATGATAGAGAACTATTAAGTACTAAAATGTGTATTGCTGATTAGTGCAACAGAGGTAAGAGAGGTTAGGTGATGAATATGACTTGGAGCAGTCACAGAAGACTTAATCTTAGAAAGGCTTAACAAATATGACCTGAATAATTGTCTCCCAACATGAGGTAGTTATTGCAATAATGGCCAATGGTATTATGTAGGTCATCACAGTCAGTATATAGCCCATAACTCAGTAATTAATAGCTCTGCAGGCTGCATCATAACAATGATATATGACAAAATTGTGTCTATTGATGGGAAAGTTAATCCCCAAGAGTGGAATATTTAGTCTTTTGGAGAAAATGAAGTCTTCAAGGACTTGAAGGGTTGTTTGTGTATTGTAAAACTATTCAAGTGATTTATTGACAAAACCATGGAAAGAACGACTCTCAGGATTTAAAGCAAAACTTTATACTGAATGTTCTTATCAATGAGTTCCTTGTCTGATCATCTGAGCAGCACTGCTGTATCTCCCAAATACACAGGTAGCCATTCCTGGGGATACAGTGAGATGACCTTGCTTCCTGGTCCACCTACTGATTGTTTTTCTGTCCAAAATTTCTCTATGTATGGGATCTTTATTAGTGAAATATGAAGGATGAGTCCTTGTCTCTAAGGTTTTTGTAACATTGAAGAACGTTGTTTCACAATTAAGTAATAAAATCTAATCCTAGAAAGGAAGAATTAAAGAAGGAACAACATCCTCAGATCAACTATGTACTCTTCAGTTGATTCTGTCAAGAAGGAATTTCTTTATTCATGTTCCACACATAAATCTAAGCCAGATGTATCACGATTTTTGCCTAATTTATTCTTGCAGTCTCTCCACTTAGAGTGACCATAAGCCAAGATATTTCACTCTCTAAGGGAGTCCTAATCTGGGAGGTAAATAGGGTTCTGGTGTGTTGGTCAGATAAAACATAATGAGCAGGGAAAACCAAAATTAATAAAACACAAAAAGTGTATGACTTAAAGATCCCAGAGAGAAGAGGCATGCTCATGAGGGCCTACAAGGAATCTGGAGGAGGTAGGGAGCTCAACTAATGGATAGAGAGTGAAGAGAGTACTTGTGAGACTGTGCCCTTAAATCTATGCCCCTTAACCTTTCTTCCAGGACTTACGGATTGCTTAATTTAATGAAAGAATATGCAAAGAGGAAAACTTATTTACTCAACTCTGGTGTTAAGCATTAGCTTTTTTGTTGTTAGCAGTGTGGGATGTGCTGAGTTTGGGGTATGAAATTAGGAAGAAGCAGGCTATATTACAAATGGTCGCACATAAATGAGAAAGTTTATATAGTCTGAAAACAGGGTGCAACTGAGTTTCAAACAACTGATGTTTGACCTAAAAAATGGATGCTTAGGCAGCAACTATATTAAACACATTTATGACAAGGTGATGAATGGAAAACATATGAAGAGAAAGAGTAATTTCTAATACTCAAGGTACTGAGGCAAGTAGTCCGTAAACCATTGTCATATTGGGTCATCAAAAGAGTCATGACACATTTTTGCATAGAAAAAACATATAAAAATATGTCATGACTTTTCCAATGACCTAATATAAGAAACCAGATTTGAAACACTGTCACGTAAGAGAAAACAATGAATCTTTCTCACAAACGATGTTAGAATGTCAAAAAAAAAAAAAAAAGGTTTGTCTGTATGTCAATACATTCTGGGTTTCATCTGGGTGAGAGAGAACTCATCAACTAGAGCTTCCAGCAAAATAACCGACTGCCTATCAAAAAAGTGAAAGCCCCTCCATTCAAGGTGTCTAAGTCAGAACTGAATGATCTGTCACATGTCTCATAATGAGTAAATCTGGAGAAAGGCTGGAAAAACATAGCCATTAACATTTCGAACACAGGGACCAACAGATGGTGTAATGGGTACATCGTTGTACTCCAGCATAGTTGAGCACAGTTTGAGTCCCAGACTTAGCAGCTTAAAAGTCACTCTGGATATGCGTGCATGTGTGCCCAAGATCCTGAGAGGTGAATGGAGGAGAAGGGATTGTGGCATGGCCATCCCCCTAGGGAGTGATTTCTTGCTTTCTGTCTCTGTCTCTCTTTTCTCTGGTGAGCATATGCGCCCTATAGCAAAATCTCTCTTAAAAAAAGTTCTTAACACAATAATATCTCAATTTCTAATTGAATACTGCCAGTATTAAATTAAACAGTTGCATCTTGGTACATGATAATCTTTAAGACATTTTTGAGTCTGTACTGGACAGATTCTTTGGTATGGATATAAACAAAAATGTTGATCTATTACTTCATGAATTCCCATGTGTATTCCATCTACATATAGTTGAACACATTCAATAAATATTTATCGATTTAGTGTAGTCAGAGTATCTATAATGCTGACACTGCTGTCTAGCAGTTGATGAGCATTCACTTAACAGTATTTTTAATAAAAGAATGGTGAAATTAAAAGTAATGCTTGTTATACCTGTCATTTAGCCATAGACCTTCAGCAAATTATATAACATCATTAAACCAGATGCAGTTTCCACAGTTACTTTAAAATTGGATATCTGAAATAGAACCCTTTCATGATCTTACCTCACAGGGATGAACAGTATTAGCAGTTATGTTTAATAAGTTTTTGAGTATAGACATGAAAACTAGAAAACAATGATAAGATTCTTACTGAGGAAGAAAAGGATACGCAATTGAATCAACCATTGATTTAAATCACATTTCTCAATGTGTGAGAATGGACAGAAAATGATGGGTTTACCAAGCCAGAAGTTAACAG
>NW_006159585.1:2814309-2822353 GCF_000334495.1 Tupaia belangeri chinensis | reverse complement strand
TATATATATATATATATATATATTTGCTTCCGTCCATTTTGTAAGTTAGTGAATCAGTAGAATAAAGTGACAAATCAAGCCCCCCAACTTTGAAACTAACTGATTTTGACTTACCTGTTGAAAGACACCCAATAAAATGAGGCACTGTTACTCAGCATTGGAGTCGCCAATAAAGTTTCAGAAACTTCTATTAATTGTACTCCAAACCCAGACATTCTGATTAAACTGATCTAGGGGTTTACAGGTTTAAGAACTCTTCAGATAATTCTGTGTACAATTATTGCTTGAAGCAAGAAGCGCTAGTAGGTTTTTGTTTGTTTGTTTTCCCTAAACACCTGCATATTTAGGATATTAATTGTTGGACTAAGTGCTTAGAGTCTAATGAGACTGAATTCTATAGACTCTGGTTCTCAAAGTATCCCAAGACCAGTTACACTTACTGGGAGCCTATTAGAAATACAATTATTCAGGGAGCAGCAGGTGGCATGGTGATTAAGACACTGGACTGCCACATGGCAGACAGCAACATTGGAGTCCTAGACCTGGTAGCTTGCTTTCTCAATTTCTCTCTCTCTCTGTCTCTCTCTCTCTCTCTCTCTTTTTCTCTTTCTGTCTCCCTCTGGTGAGTGCATGTGCCCTATAGCAAAAATTAAAATAATAGTAATAAATAAAATTAATTAAATAATTCTTTTAGAAAAATAAATACAATTATTTATTATCAATCTCAGGCTTACTGTATTGGAAATCTTGGAATAGGGCTTAGAAAGCTGTGTTTTGGAGGACAAAATTTGTTGTGGTAGTTAAGGCCCTGGACTCCCACATGGCCAACTGTGGTTCAAGTCCTGGACCTGACAGCATGCTTTCTCACTTTCTCTCACTCTCTCAATCTTACTCTCTCTGGTCAAATTAAAATCAATAAGTAAATAAATAAAGTTAATAAAATATTTATTAAAAAATAATAAAAGGAAAGCTGTATTTTGCACAGGTGATTATAATGCACTCTCAAGTATGAATTGCTGACTTATGACATAGGAATGCTACAGAACCCTATAAAGACTATTGTCACCAGTCACATTTAATTAAGGTTCATGTTAGTAGACAGTGCTAAAAATAGCACAAGCAAGTCAGTGGGAGATTAGAATGAAGCAACCCTCCAATTAAGGTAAGGTACTGTCTTATGAGAAACACTAAAACATATTTCCAATTGAACAAATTATAGCCTAATTTTGCCAAAAAATACAACCTTTTTTTTTTTTTAGAGGTTTTTGCTATAGCACATGTGCACTCGCTGGAAAGCTAGAGAGAGACAAAAAGCAAGAAATCACCCCCCAGGGCGGATGGCCACATCGCAATCCCTTCTTCTCCATTCTCTTCTCGGGATCTTAGCACTCACGCACATGTGCCTGGTGTGAGTTTAAGCCACTGGGTCTGGGACTCAAGTAGCGGTTGACTACATAGGAGTCCAGCAACAGAGCCATTACACTAACTGCTGGTCCCCATTCTCTGTTTTGAAAACAAGCTCTAGATATTCCAATCCTCCTGCCTCAGCCTCCCAGCTGGGACTGCTGTCGGGAGGCACCACCACACATGGCTTTTATTTAGGTAGTGTCTCACTACTTGCTCAAGCCATCCTTGACTTTGTGATCCTTCTACCTCAGTCTCCCTAGTCATTGGAATCAGAGACATATGTCATGATGCTTGGCATTTAGTTTAGACCAGAAATCAAATCCAGCCTCCATTCAGTCACAGCCTATGGAGCACAGTGCGCCACCTTCGCTGGGTCAATAATTTTCATCTTGAATGCATTGACCCATTCCCAAGGGAAGAAGACCTTGAATGGGGGGAGGATCATGTCATTCTAAATGTGGTCAATAGGGGAGTAGCTGCTTTATTTGCAAATGAAATAGATCAGAGAGATAGCAGACCATGGGGAAAATAGTGTAATGGAGACTTAAGGAGCTGGAAGAGAGGGAAGTAAGATCTTTTCTTTTTCTTCAAAATTTAGCCCAGCATTAAATTTGATCCCATACCATTTGTCTATGAGTGAGCATATTTTTGTCTGTTTTACAAATATTAGTATTATAAGTGTCTTGACCTTCACTCCTTTTTAAAAAAGAATTAATTTTATTATTATTATATTATTATTATTATTATTATTCTTATTAACATTTTGCTATAGGACACATGTGCTCACCAGATACAGAGAAGGAGAAAGAGAGAGAGACAAAGTGAAAGCAAGCCACCAAGTGTGGGATTCAAACTGTGGTTGGCCATGTGGGAGTCCAGCACCTTAATAACTATGCTACCTGCTGGCCCCAACATTCATTCCTTTTTAATCACTAAATATTCCTTGAGGAAGAAGGAATAAGTTGTGTGTTATTTCAAGCAGTATGAGGAACTTCAAAAAATTTGTAAAAAAAAAAAAGGTCTGGTGTGATTTTTAAATATATGCATAATTTTTATGTTTTATATTTCCCATGAACTTTTGAAGACTCCTTGTATGCTATTAATTTGAATATTTTAACTAGGAGGAGATAGAATGGAATAAGCAACTAAATTTTTGTGTCAACTATTTCAAGACCATAATCAACATTCATAAATTCCCTGGCATTTCTGAGCATTGCTTTACCCATGAACTGTATTGTGAGGTGGCTTTTCAAGAATGGGTAAGAGATGGGTGAAAGTGTTGGCTATTGTCAAACTGAAGATACAGATTTGTTAAGACTCGCTTAGTTGATAGCACCACAGAAGAAATGGTTGCCCAGAAATTGTTGGGAAGAATGTTCTGGCAAAGGATACAACTTAAAGAATTTGGTAAAACTTCCTGTTTGGGAAACATATATGATCTGACTTTCCTAAAGTGTCTATTGCATGGGGTTGGGAATGTATGCAGAGTGGATTGTGATTGCATGAGAGGAGTTATGAGGGAGTCTCAGGGTTAGATTCAGTCTAAGTTCTTTCTTTTTTTTTTAAGGTTTTTGCCATAGGGTGCATGTGCTCAGAGACAGAGACAGAGACAATGAGAGAGAAAATGAGAAATCGTTCCCCAGGGGAGAATGATTTCCACACATGCACCCAGTGTGAGTTTCAAGACACTGGGTCAGGAATTCGAACCATGGTGGGCTATGTGGGAGTCCAGTGATATAACTGCTATGCCATCTGCTGGCCCCGGTCTTTCCAAATTCTACATTCTACATAATAGCAGTTATGCCAATAGACCTACATAAACCCAGCTTCAGGCAGTTAACTGTAAAATATTCATAAAGTTAAATATTTCATTTCTCTTCTTAGAAATTTAATTTCTTATATATTTTTAAATCACATATTTGAAATTACAGTATTTGACTATTTTGTTGTTTGCTGTCCTATTAGAGAACCCAGTTAATTATTCTTGAATGAATGGTTGCATGCCTAGAATGTATCATACATTTGGGGAGATTCCTATATTAAATTTCAAGGTAATAGTTTCATATATTTCTATCAGCCTATTTATCTGAGATGCCACAATATACCATGTGAAAGTCACAGGAAAAAAATTCTGTCAGGGAATTTCCTTCCATCTGTATATCCTGCTAATTGCAGTAGCAGATGATCTTGGCTCTGACATACATGGGGAATTCAGTAGCAGGTCTTTGAAGAAGAGAAATAGACAGAGTATGAGCAGTTCACATCCACAGAGGCATAAAGATGGCCACCCATGCACAGCCCATCTTCAAAACTTGAATTAAACTAGGATTAGTGTTAGTGGGCCAGGGTCATCAAATGAAAGGGGTCATCAGAAAGAGGAGGTAATGATGCTCATGGCTCAGGTGACGAGTTGATTTGGTAACCAGGAGATACCATCTCTGAGTATGAAGTAGAATCCAGACTGTAGGGCATGAGAATTGATAAGAATGAGTCACAAGGTATGATTAAAGCCAATCAGACATAAGTTCACAGGAGTGCTCAGGTCCCAGAAGAGCTGCTAAGATCTGTCTAGTAGGTAAGGTGGATGTTTTGGCTACATACGAGGCAAAAATTTCTATAGAAAGCAAAGACTGTAGGTACATGGATCACAGGCTGAGCAAGGTCTGTGGAATCCTCATTTGATAGGCTTCTAAAAAATAACTACGTTGGGAAGGCTTAGTGGAGGACTGGAAGGTGATGAACCTGTATGTTGACGTTGTGATTTCTAACTAGGCAGAAATGAAAAAACTGGTATAGATTCAGGCTCAGCAAGACTGAATCATGGTTTTTACAATGAATAGATGGAATAGCAGAGTGAGTGGCATGGTATAAATAGCACAACATTTCCCCTAGAAAGGGCAGATATTTCAATGTGAGTGAGTTTTTTGAAGACTGTCAAACTGGCTAAAGAAATAACTTTAATTCTCTTCCTATACTTCACTTACTCAGAGACAAACCCCAGACCTCTGGCTATTTTCCATGAAAGATTGGTAGTTCTGGCTTCTCTTCAGAGTACACCAGAGTGCAGAGCATGCAGTGGAAATACCAATTACTGCATTAATAATAACAACAGCAGAACGGGTTGAATAATTAAATGACTATTGTACTCAGGGGCTACATGTGGATTGGTAATTTATAAAACTTTTTTTCCAATTATTTAGGGGCATAATGTGGAAAAAGATGAAATTGAAAATCAAATTGAAAATCTCATTAATGGTGTTGTACTTAAAGTGCTGATACAGGTTTAAATTCTCTTGCGATGGTTTAGGATTTTCAAGTAAAAGAGAGACAGGGATGGCAACCAGCAGGGAGTCATGAGTGATTGATAAAAATGTGTTACGTAGTATGTTTTGGGTCAGGAAGTTATTGAAAGGATGGATTGATTTTGTTTAACAGTGTCACCTTAATATAGCTTTTCTCCATGTCTTTAAACAGTCTCATTATTTAATTTGTGAACAGAATTGTTAGCTCTCCAGAATAATTTCTTGATAACATTTCACCATTTCTTGTTCTATGAATCCAATACTTGATTTAATTATTTTGTTTTTAGTCTTCTATTGCATAGATACCATTTATTTATTTCTGCTTCTCTCTAAAATATTTAGATTTATTTTGAAACACATGCCCTTTGGTGGACAATTAGGATTAGATAGAGTTTCCTGTGACAAAACCTGAAATTAAGATTTATATGTTCTGCAGCCATATTCAATTTCTTTGCACTATGAAAATAACTCACATGACTAGTGGAAACAGGACTTAGGAAATAGGTATAGCAGGATATTGTTTATTCACTTTTATTATTACTCGATAATATTCAACATTAACTAAACATTCTAGGAGTTAAAAGGAAGAACCAAAGAGTCTATTTCTTGGAATTTCCAAGGGAGTATGTTTACCTTCCAGATTTAATTTGGAACATATATTATTTACTGCTCTGTAAGAAGTCCAGTGAAATTCTTTGTCATTATCATGAAGAGAAATTTATTCTAGTGAACTATAGAAATGAAAAAAAAGGTGTAGAGAAGGAATTTTTTTTCTCCTTTGTCAAAAGGCCAAAAGGAGAATAAGGGACAGTTACGTATTGGCATATCTAATAGGAGAATGAATAGTAATGAAAATAAGCTATGATAATTTGGATTCAGAGTCCCCTAAATTGTGTCTAGTTTCACTGAGAGATATTTTAATTTCTCCTACAGTGTATGTATTATGAAGAATTTTGGACTGAAGTTTATACGTTCTTAGAGTTTATCAAACCCACAACTATATGATAGATTCCCAAAAGAACACACAGTATTTTAATAAGTGATCTGGAAACTTCTCTTTGTTTAAAAAAAACACCATGAAAGATTTAAAAAAGAAAATTAACACCAAATTGAATTTGTTACTATTCAGTCTGATTTAGTGTATCTAAAAAAGTACCTAGGGTTTTTCATTTAAATATGTACTCCTGGAGATTGTGAAGACACATACATGGGCAAAAGTCTCTCTGAACATGACCAAATCAAAACAAATGTCTTTACAGTGGCCTTTTGAATGATGAGAAGTCTAAAGTAAATACATACACACGTATCCATGAATCCTAAAAGTCCACAAGATGAAGATTCTGCCAAACTAGGTATACCTATCTAAAACTTATCAGCTAAAGTGGACAGTTTATTTCAAGGGATGTCAACCCAGAAAATTGTGTAATTCTTGCCCAGAAGATGTTCACAATGTGTAACTTTTAGCCTCGAGTTACCCAAACTGAAGCTTATACACAATTATTTGAATTTAATCATCTTTTTGATATACCCATCCTACTCCCCAAAACAATGGAAACATGGGAAACTTCAAAATCCAAAATTGGCATCATCATGGTTTTTAAATAATTTTCGGGACTAATAGATTATTCATAATGTATTTTATGATTCACAGCATTTATCCTGATCTAATTTTAGGTATCATAGAAAATAAAGAATTAGGAGATGTATCTGTTCTCATAAGTTTCATAATTTTAATAAGACAATTACATAAGTTCACAATAGAGAGTTAAACAGCAATAAAAAAATGAAGCTTCCTCAAGAGACTGAATTTCTGGAGGTGACCAATGTTTAGTTGAGCTCATGCAGTTTGGATGTTGGGTTGAGAGGTCCAGTGTATGATACAGAGCAGACAATGAAGGTCATGAGAAAATATATATATATAAATCAGGATATATGAGGGTTAGGACGTTTTGATAGAAATTATGGAATTAGATGAAAAAGAAAAATTTCTGGAATTCCAAAACTATTATGCTCTGAAATAATAGAATCAAAAGTAGCCATTTTTGAAAGTGACAGGATCTTTTTTTTTTTTTTGAGAGGCTTTTGCTATAGGGAGCGTGCACTCAACTGAAAGACAGAGACAGAAAGCGAGAAATCACCCCCCGGGGAGGATGGCCATGCCGCAAACCCTTCTCCTCTATTCTCCTCTCGGAATCTTGGTCATGCATGCGTGAGTTTAAGCTGCTGGATCCAGGATTTGAACCGCTGTCAACTACATGGAAGTACAACAACATAGCCATTAACCGCTGGTCCCTAAAAGTGACATGGTCTTTAGTTCCTATAGTTTTCATTTAGCATGACCCCAGTTAAGAAAAGAAGATGTATATTGGATCAATTAATTAAAAAGGAGAACAAAGAGATTCTTGACACACTTCTAGAAACTCTGAAAGAAGGTCGTTCTCTTTCAACAAATGACTGACCCAAACCATGAAGACTGTCAAATTATTAACAGGGCATAACAATATAGTCAGACTGAGAACGAGTCTCTTTTGTATTTCTAAGTCTTAATCTATATAATCAATGGATACAGCATTAGGAATCAACATGCCTGCCACAGGCATACTGTGGTGGGGTACTTAGTAATATCACTACAGAGACAGGGATTAGAGAGTCTGCAATGACAATCTGTTATGGTTTGGTTAGTGGTTTCCCTCTCCAAAGTTTCATTACTTTTGAATTTGATGTTGTAATTCCTAGTGGGCAGGGTGGTGTTTACATGGTGACTACATCATGGAGCCAACACTCTCAGAATAGATTGATGATGTCTTGAGCTCTAGCTCTCATGAGAAGGATCTACCAAGAGAACCATCTGCCAAGAGATAATTGTTCTAAAAAAGAGAGAGCTGCCCACATCTTGCTCTCCCCTGCCACCTTCTGTGCTCTAATTGGCTGTGTATAAGCCAACACTTCTGAATTTTCCAGCTGCCAAAATTATGAATTATCAAATAAAAAACACTCAATTAAATTCACCCATCTCAGGCATTTCTGTTTAGCAATTTGATAAAAGACTAGGACTGTGCCCAGTGTAAAGCAGTGCTCAGACTCAGAGGCATCAGAAGCAAGGGCAAATTGATGCAACTGGCAGGCCTGACAAAGAGCAAAGAGATAAATACTGGCTACTGTACGAATGATAGACCCATAGCAGTGGATACCAGAGATGAACTAAAAACAGGTGTACCTCAGAAGATTTCACCCATGAAAGGGATGAAAAGTCTTTCCATGTTTCTGGGGTACTCACGTCTCTTTCCTGCATTCATTGCCAATTTTGGAAATGGAGAAAAATTACAGAATGCCGA
>NW_006159585.1:2790084-2813988 GCF_000334495.1 Tupaia belangeri chinensis | reverse complement strand
AGCAAACAGCCTAATGTAAAACTAAAGAGTCTTTTTAAATTATTGACTCCTTACAAATTTTACATAGGATTTCCTAAATATATTCACTTTATTTCATTTCCTTACCACAGATAGTTATAGATAAGAAAATCATCATTTTAGTTATAGACAAAAAGCTGCGTCTTCTCTATATATTTGAGTTAATGTGAATTCATTTGTGACACAGAAACACATGTGTACGTGTATCCTTCATAAAAATTAGTTCTCAGAGTTAGATAAGTTTTACTCAATTTTCTTATAGCATGTGTAACCTGCACAGATGCTTGCTATCCTAGTAATGGATGAACATGACCACGCAAAATGGGGTCATTATCCTCTTTGGGTCTTCTTATATCTTTTTGGCTCTGCCTAAAGATTTGTCTGCTGTCATTTAAAAAAAAATGAATAAAAAAGAGGATTTATTACAATGCCTCTTGTAGCATACTGAGGACTGCATAGAAACTGGCAGAATTTTCTTTCTTTTTTTTTTTTTTTTTGTATTTCAAAGTAGGTAGCACTCTTTTTTTAAAAGAGTATTCTTACTCTATTCTGTCCCATTGCTTTATAACTAGACATTTTGTAAAGACAATAGTTATTTTTCACTCAAATTCTAATGGGAGAGAACACACTTTGCAGAATCAAAAAGGTCCCTCATAAATCTACTTCCCTCGGACCAGACAGTGGCACAGAGTAATGCGATTGGACCCACAAGGGAAAGGCTCCGTCTTACATCCCAGGGCCTCCCGGTACCCGCTGGACATGTTATGCATGCTGGGATGTGGCTAGATGAGACTAGGGTTAGATTATGGCATGAGAGCTCTGTTGGGGTTCCCCATAAAAGGGGAAGCCCTTTTATGGAAGAAATACAATATACTTAAAAAAAATTACTTCATCATAAACAGATTGAGGATATATATATGTGTGTGTGTGTGTGTATGTGTGTGTGTGTGTTTATATATACATACATACATATATATGTGTCTGTGTATATGTGTATATATATATATATATATATACATATATATATATGTAACCTTTTTTAAAAAACTAAGAGCTAACCAAATACTTGCAATAATTCTATGTGATTTATTTTTAAAATGTCTAACTTTCAGTAAGAACAACCAATCAGCTGTATGGTATTTTATCTTGACCAATTCCAGTCTATCTTTTCTCAGCTCTGTGATTGCCTTGGGGAAAAAAAATAGCATTGGAACATCAGTATCTGAGAACAGTCATAGCTTAGCAACCATTGGAGAAGGAAAGAGTAGGTTTTGAGCTCCCTAGAAACTTAATTGCTACAGAGCTTCATAACTTACCTGAGTGCACTTTGAAAAAGTTGCATTCATACAATTTGCCTTTATTTTTCTGACTTGGGGCTGCTCAGTAGAAAAAGATGTGTCCACAAAGTAACTGTCAAAAATAAACAATTGAAAATTATTTAACTATGCAACCACCTGAAGCAGAAACATTGGATGGCGATAACAAGAGGCTGGGCAAAAAAAAATTAAAAATAAATCTGGGAATTGAAATATCCACAGGGGCTTCGAAAATCTCTGACATATTCCTATAGATATAGAATATAAATGCATGTGCACAAGAAAGGTCTGTGTAGACTATAATCCCTAAATTGTGGCTGAGATGGAGGTTCTGTCTGAGCAGGAAGTGAAGGCTAAAGCAGAGTTGCAAACTTCCAGAGCATTTGAGGAAGGTTCCAAGTCACACAGAGACCCATAGCAAAGGGTAGGACAATTTTTGGCTCAAGTCATTCAAAGCTATCTCTGGTCAATTCAAGTCATTTACAAAAATATGTGTTCATAAAGCTAAATGAGCACAGATTTCAGAGGCTGAGCATAATAAAGAACATGCATATTTTGCAATTAGCCCATGAAAGTCATTAAGCAAGCAAATAGTATAAATTACAACAGCAACACAAACCACGGAGAGGATTACCACATATTCCATATTACATCATTTAAAACATCTGCATATCTGGGAGTCTGGCAGGTGGCATGGTGGTTAAAGGTGCTGGATGTGGTGGCTTGCTTTCATACTTTCCCTCTCTCTCTCTCTGATCAAACTGGAAACTACTACTACCACTACTACCACTACTACCATTACTACTACTACTACTACTACTAATAATAATAATAATAAATAAAGTTAAATAGAACAATTCTTAAAAAAATGTCCAGGTACCAATGACAAAAGTCATGCAAATTCATAAGAAAGTTTAACACAAATACAAGATAAACAAAAGCAGTCTGAAGAAGGCCTGATGTTCAACTTAGTAATCAAAGACTTTAAAGTGGGTTATTATGATAGTACAACAGGAACACAAACTCCTGCAGTGCTGAGGCCACACGAGATTGTTCCATGTTTTCATCCCAAGTTCTCTCTCTATATATATTGAGTGTGTGTGCACAGGCCTCTGGTCCAGCCCACGGCTGTAGTTGGGATAGGGAATAAAGATCTCCTTGGGAGTGTCTCTCACTCTCTCTTTCTTTTTCTCTGTCTCTTAGAAGAAATAAATAAGAAGACTTTTTGTATTAATTTATGTATTTATTCATGATAGGGCCTATGTACAGGGTGTAAGAGAGAGAGAGAAAGAGAGAGAGAGAGAGAGGAGCACCCTGTACAGAGTTCGATCATGCTGCAGTTCCTTCCTCCAGTCTTCCAGCCCACTGGATCGTGGGCATTCATGTGTATGCTCTATTTCAGGCTGGCTGACCTGGAGAGTCAAAGCATTGTGACCTCATGGGATCCTAGTTCTCATGAATAACACATTACTGCGGGGCCACAAAGCCAGCACTTGAAGGCATCTTTGAAATGCATTCTGTAACTGTGACACTTTTCTCTGTGGCAACATTTTGAGAGGGATAATATTTTTATTATGGAGGGTAGTCTTGTGCATTCTAGGATGTTTTGTGGCAACCTTGGCTTTTCCTTGCTAGATGTTAATACCCCCTCCCCAAGTTTTCAGTTGTGAAAATCAAAAATGTCTCTAGGAATTGCCAAATATCTTGTGAAGAAAGGGAAAAAATTCTCCTCTGCTATCATTTGAGCACTACTTTCTTAGTCTAATATCTTAATGTTCAAAGGAGAAATTGAAGGTTGGTGATTTTAGATATCTTGCTCTCTGTGATACTGTTTTCATAGCAAAATCCAGTTAAAACAGTATTATAACTTTTTGTGCGATGTTCCACCTGATATCACTTCAATAAAGATAGCAAAGACATACTATATATTTTTTAAAAACACCCAAACTTCACTAACTGTATGATTCAGGAAAGAGTTATTTATATATAGTTCAATATTTACTAAATGTTTCCATATCATTCTCCTTTTGTAACCTTTGATATAATTAATAACTGAGCAAAGTAAAGAGATACATGCTATAAACAATAGAAAAAAAAAAGAGGGTTCAATATGTTTTCCTAAGTTATAATGCAACTATTGTCTACAATGCTGACTATACTTTGTGAACTTGTTAAAATGAAAGAAGTGAGATTTATGTAAGATATATAGCTAAGTAATCTAAGGAAAATCATGAGGCTACAGTGAATGGTGGCTTTTAGAAGGTATAATTCTGTGGCATTTACCCCCTCTCTACTTACACATTGGGTCAAGTGAATAGATGAATTTATTCCATTTTCTGTTCTCATTACAGGTTTTGTCAGGAAAAGTGAGTTATCACAGAATTTTATTGTGTGATACATTTGGTGAATTATAGCAGTGAGCTGAAGATGGTTAACCTCTCTTATAATTGTATATCTTGAGTGACTATTCTGCCCTTTCCAATTGCTTCTGGAATAAAAATTTACCTCTTAATCTCTATATAAATTTCAAGATGATAATGTTTAAGTGAATGTATTAAAGAGAGAGTATTTCCTTGATGAAGAAAAGTTTCTATACAATAATCTAACCTCAAACTAAGCAAGCTCCGACCAGTCCTTGTTATCTGAAGAATACAGGAAATATTTTGAAATCTCACAAAATAATATTTGATGTAAACAAGTCTTAGCTGCATGAAATATTTTCTGGTGTTTAGAGAAGAGAATGCTTATAATATATAATTCTGATGACTAATGTTTTTACCAGCTCTAGAAGGTTACTAAGTATTGACTCTCAAAATTTTACCATAAAAACTTGTTTATAAGGTAAATCTAAGCTTTTATTTCTTTTTTTTTTCCTACTGCAGTAAAGGAGAATGCCTAGACAGGCTATTACTAATACCTCAAAAGAAGCAAGTCAGAGGAGAGTAGTTTTAGGATTTGGGGCCTGTGTAAGTTTTAAGGCAGGTCTTGCAAGGAAGATAAATGATTGGGATTATCTAGAATTTTTTATATGATAGCATTGGCCAGATGTATACAATGAAGTAAAAGTCTTAATATAGTTTGAATGAGCTAGCTGATAACTTCCATAGGACACTATTTTGGTTGGGTCACTATCTTGTCTTCTAGGAGAAAATATTTTCTACTGTTTTCTTCTAGTAAGCAATTCAGTTATTTTGCCACATATCTGTCCCCTGGACAAAAAAATATACCTAATTCCAACATTGCATAAAATAAATTATATTATTCCTGTCCCAGAGATCAGTTTGAGTTCACAGTTACTATGAATATCCTAGAGAAAATATAAGGGCTCACATTAACAGCAAAGCTTCCTAAGTAAGATAGGAAGATTGAAACAGCCCCATATATCAGTGCTCTCACCTGGTGCTCAATGGGAAGGTGCAGTTTCATCTTACCACTCATTTGCATTCTTCCCATAAGATTTACAAGTTACTGGTTACTTTTCAAATGCTTGTATTAACAACCCTAGGCAAGGTACTACATTGTTCACATTATAGTGAACAATACATAGGCCCTTGTCAATCAAGTAAAAGTTCTATTATCTTGTATGCTGATCTGCTGATGGGAGAACTGGGATCTTTATTAACTAAGCAATAAATGTATATACATTGCAACCAATTTGTGCTAAGTCTGGGCCATGGAATGAAGGGAACCAAGGTAACATGGCCTTTAACCTCAAAGAGTTCGCAACCTAATTGTAGAGACAGAGCAAATATTTAGAGAATAATTTGGGGGGGGAGAAGGAAAAAGAAAGTATAATAAAGTATTAATTGGTGATATAACCAAAGCAATATAATAAGTTGCCAGTCATATGAAATTAAAAAAAGGTATGAAAGGAATAGTTGTTTCCTATGAATCTAGAGTAAACAGATCTTACAAACTGTAAACATGTTTCTTTAGGCTGACTTTAATCTTTTGATCAGAGTATAAACCCAGAGTTTCTCTATATGCATTTATTGAAACCTATTTTTAAACACACAGGTTAGAGATTTAGGAAAAAATACTTAAGATGCATCTTTGCACAATCAGAAATATCTAGGAAACTCATACAATTAATTAAAGTCATTGACATGTTCACAGGACTTTAATAAACTCAACAGGAAATACAGATCTAAGAGAGAACTTCAAATTTCCAGAAATTTTGCTATTGAAGCATAACTAAAATTATAATAATAGCTTAAAATCTGAATAGAGGAGTCAAAACAAATAAAGTTCCAGGTGAGAACATGGATTCCATAATACTTATAACCTGTATAAAATTCTGTACACCTCTAGTGCTCAGAATTAACTCCAAGAAAGTAGAAAGAAACATATAACCAGTGCAGAGACACAAGAAATATGAAAAACCAAGAAAATATCTCTCCTCCAAAGGAAAAATAACAGCCTTTCATCATTCACAGACAATAAAATGGGATTTGTGGAAATATCAGATAAAGGATTCAGAATATGCATAGTGACAAAGCTAATGGAGATGCAAGAGAAGAGACAACAAACTCCAGAAGATACAGTAGAAAAGAGACAATGAATTCCAGGAGATGAGCAAGTTCTTGTAGGATGAGAAAGAGGAACTACACCCTATAAAGAGAATCAAATGAGGAACCAGCAGTTAGCATAATGGCTATGTCGTTGGATTCCCATGTGGTCGACCACGGTTCGCGTCCCGGACCCGGTGGCTTAGAACTCACGCCAGGCAGGTGTGCGTGCATGCCCAAGATCCCAAGAGGAGAATGGAGGAGAAGGGATTGCAGCGTGACCATCCCTCCTGGGGGGGTGATTTCTCACTTTCTGTCTCTATGTCTCTTTCTGTCTGGCGAGCGCACGTGCCTTATAGTGAAAACCTCTAAAAAAAAAAAAAAAAAAGAGAGAGAGAATCAAATGGAACTATTAGAGATGAAGACTGTAGGAAGGAAATCAAAACCTCACTTGAAAGTATTAAAAGCAGATTAGATCATGCAGAAGATCAAATCTCAGATATAGAAGACAGAATCTCTGACCTAGAAAAATTCACCAAAAAAGACTAAGAAAATAACCCCCAAATATGAGAATAATATATGAATAATATTAGATACCATCAGATGCCCAAATATCCAAATAATTGGTATTCCAGAAGGTGAAGAAACCAATAAAGGTATTGATAATCTATTTCACGAAATTCTCGAAGAAAACTTTCCAAACCTAGAAAGGCATTCAAATATCTAGACCCAAGAAATACAAAGGACCCCACATAGAGTCGACCCAAGAATGTCTTCTCCATGGCACATCATAGCCAGATTGACCAAAACCACAGAGAGGCAAGATACTAAAACTGGCAATAGAGAAATGTCAAGTTACTTCCTGATATCCCATCAGGCTAATGTCTAACCTCTCACTGGAAACAATGCAAGCAAGGAAAGAATAGGAAAATATATTTAAACTGTTAAGTGAAGAACAATTTCAAACAAGAATACTATATTTGGCAAGACTATCCTTCATATGAGAGGAAAAGCCTGAAACATTCTCAGATAAATAAAACCTGAAAGAATTTACCAACAGTAGACCACCTCTTGAAGAAGTTTTGAAGTGAGTGCTATACCAGGAAAACTAAAGACAGACAGAAAAAAAGAGAACAAAAAAATGACCAAGAAAATGGCCAACTTATTGGTGGAGATAAGTCTGGAAATAGCAATAACAATGTTGAATGTTAACATCCAGAATTTAAATGGAAAGATCAGACCATAGGAACATTGCAAATTCAACAAAAGAGAGATTAATTGCATGAGACTGAACTGGCGAAACAGAATTCTGACTTTTGACTAAAACATTATGGATTTTCTTCTATACTTTGTCTTCCAGATTTTTTAAGGGTTCTTGTTTTCTTTTGCAATTGATAGGTTCAGCAATTTGTTAAAATATTTTTCTTGCTTGTTTCTTTAAATGGAAACATAAACTTTTCTTCCTTCCTGACCCCTCTGGAATTGGAAAATATTTGGGAGTATTCTTATTTTGTAGCAGAATGGTTATCTGCATAAGGTCAGTAATACAATAGTATCTCTTGCCTTGCCTCAGAAATTGAATTCTTATGGTGTTTTGTGCAAATAACAGACCAAATTTAGACTAAACTTATTTTTTTCTTGCAAATGAGTTAGTATTTAACTATCTTTTTAGTAAAAGGCAACATGGAGAGAGAAAAATGTTTCAGAAGAAAATTATAGTACATTTGTCACTAGATTTTAGCTTTGTCCATATTTTTAGTTCAATTGAGATCTTTTGTGAATCAATAAAGGTGAAAATAAAAAGTTTAGTATGGGAGGGAGGGAGGGGCAAGGAGAAGGAAAAAAAGTAAAAGTATGTTTAATTGACAAAAAAATGAGAAGCTATTTGCTGATGATAATGTATATAGTCATATCATTATCTTGACTGTTATGGATGGCATTCGTGCTGGAAAAAGAGAAGTTGTTACACTGTAAAGACATATGTGATTAAATGGTAATAAATTTTTTAAAAAAAGAATTATGTATGTTTTACTTCAGGTTTTATATTTGTAACATGCAAAGGTCTGAAACCACCTACTGAAGACAAAGTCTTAGTAAATCAGAGAAGGGAGATATTCGCTTGCTAGGCTTAGACATAGTCTGAGTGTATACAGTGACCAGGATGAGATACTAACTTGGACATGGTCCTATTTAAGAAAATATGGTTGTAGGGCCAGCAGGTGGCATAGTGGTTAAGGCACTGGGACTCCCACATGGCCAAACTGCTGTGGTTTGAGTCCTGGACCTAGCAGCTTGAAAATCAGTAGGGTGTGTGTGTGTGTGTTTGTGTGTGTGTGTGTGTCCAAAATCTCAGGAGGAGAACAGAGGAGAAGGAATTGCTATGAAGCACCACCCCAGGGGGTGGGGAGTGATTTCTTACTTTCCATCTCACTGTCTCTGTCTCCCTTAGAAATGTGTATGTACCCTATGGCAAAAAGAAAAACAAATCTTTAGAAAATAAAATAAAAAAGATAATATGGTAGCTTCTTACATGTAGTAAAGCAGCCTCAACTGCTACAACTCAAAATTAACTCATTAAATAGCCCTAATAGCTTAGCAAATAGATACTTTTGATGATCATATCTATGCTGGAGGCATAACTAGCCAGCTTTCAGCATATATACATAAAGCAGGTATCATAAATTTATTTCAGATCATTACAGAATTCTTGAAAGTCTCAGCAGAAGATTAAGTTGAGTCACTTTGTTTTAAAGAGACATATAAATTATAAGCTGTAAAGGCAGAGGTGGCATGAATGTGGAAGACAAATAATCATAAAAAGAGGGCCTTCTGTGAAAAAGAGAGCATTTGGAAATAGACTTTTATTGCCACTTAGTTTTGACTCTACTCCCTGCCTCTTAAGGACATCATGAGCAGCAAATAAAGGGTAGACGTAAGGAGGAAACCCTAGAGCCTGAACACCATGAAGTAATATTCCCATTGCTTCAACTATCTCAAAGCCCGTAGTTAGCCACCTCAGTTCATCTATTTAGGTGCTTATTAATATTTTATCATGTGTCTTAGTTCACTGGGACATTTAACTGTGATCTATATTCTAAATTCATTATTGCCTTTCTTACTGCTTTCGCTTTCTATTGAGACTGACCTTTTCTAAGTTTTAGAGCCTTGCTCATGGATTTTAAAGCAAAATCTAGAAGCCTGATTAGCTAATTCACCCAAATGTATTAAACTATAAATGAGAGAGAACTGTATTATAACTTGCTACGGTCATAAGGTACACTTTGTATTTTAATAGCTGTCTTCAGAACTTAATAACTTAATTCAGAGAACAGAATTTCCTGGTAGAGAGTTGAAGGTGAGACAGTGAGCAGCACTGTTACGTCCTTGTGGTATACTTCTAACTGGAGGTTAGAGTCGCTTTCATGACATCTGGCAGCAAATAAAAATCAGGGATGACTTTGTAAGCATTTATAGGATCTCAGAAATCCTCTAAACCATATCATCTCGGTAGCCACAACAAAAAGCAAATATCCCTAAGATTTCAAAGTCCTGGCTGTGAGACCCTAATCTGTTTTTTCAACAGGGGTGGGCAGGTGTAGTGATTAAAGACACTGGACTCCCATATGACTGACTGCGGTTTGAGTCCTGGACCTGGCGGTTTGCTTTCTCACTGTACTTCTCTCTCTCTTTCTCTCACTCTGTCCCTCTCTGGTCAAATTAAATAAGTAAATAAAGTTGAATAAAATTTAAAAAAGAGGGAAGAGGTAAAAGAAACACATAGAAAACAACTGCCTTTCAATGCTTTACCTATACTTATGACTCATTCTAGAAATACCATACAATTCACCCTATCTAGTACAACTTCTGAAAACTCACTCTTTTCCATGCTGCTATTTTTGCTTTGTTTTACTTCTAAAAAATTCACTGTTTCAATGTCTTATTCTATAGCACTCAGATTCTAAAACAACCTACAGGCAAAATTAGGACTCTTAAATGCACTACTGGCTTAATTTGAAGAGTAAAAGAAATTTTTTATAAGCAAGTATATTTAAATGGTAGCACAACTTCAATGTACCAGGTAGTTTCAAAATGTAGGAAAGAAAAATACGTATCTGAGTAATAATCATTGGCTTAGTTTTTGACATTGTCTGCATTTTATAGTGAAATCTATTTAACAAGATTAGGTAAAGTTTTGTTTGTTCATGGGCACTACCAGTTCATCAATTTATTAATTCATTTACTTTTTTGATTTTTCACACACAAGCACCTTGCACGTATATACTACTGTAGGAGACAATGTGAAGGACATAAAGCAATATAATGGCTGGTTCCATGACCTGGTAGTTGAGACTGCCAGATTCCTCCTGGCCAACTGTGCAGTTCAAGTCCCAGACCCGGCAGCCCTAAACAGCTTGAGAAACACTCTGGGTGTGTATGCATGCGTGGGTAAAATCTGAAGAATGGAAGAAATGAAAGAGAGGGGATTATGATGTGACCATTTCCCACACTTTCTTTTATCTTTCTTTCTGTCTCTCTCTGGCTAGTGTATGTACCCTTCAGGGGGAAAAAAAAAAAAAGCCATTCCTTGCCCTGATAGTTAAAGCAGCTGCATCCCCACCAACTGAGTGATTCAAGTGTCAGCCACAACGGCGGTAAAATATGCTAGGAGTGTGTGCTTATGTACTCAAAATCTTGAAAATGGAAAGAAATGGAGAAGAAGAGATTGCAGTGTGAACATGCCCCATGGGGCTTTCTTTCTCTCTCTCTTGCTCTCTTTTCAGGGAGCTCACCTACCCTCTGGTAAATTAAAAAATAAAAGTAAAAAAGTATATAACTTCTGGTTCCTAGGTTCTTGAATTATAGAGCAGTTGAGGAAGCAATGCATATGAGAGTGACAGTGTGCAACCATAGCCTAATGTGTTGTCTTGACAATAATTTCAGATGCAGGAAATCACTGAGTATATAGGAACAGGAGTATGGGAACAGGAAGTTAAGGAAACATCCTGGATAAAGCAGGCACATATTTATAAATGTGGCGGTGAACCTTGTTGTTAAGGAAACAACATTAATTGTTCTCCTATCAAGGCCAAAAGAAAATCAAGAGGTAAATACTGAATCTTCCACATATTACTTGCATGATGTTTTTTCTGTCCATTTTATATATTCTTCAACTCTTTTGCAAACACTGTTTTCTATCTAAAAAATGAAAGTGTTACTGTTTTTCAATCATTCTCAATAATCTGCCCCAAGCCTTTAAAATCACTCTTTCTCAATAATCTGCCCCAAGCCTTTAAAATCCTTCTATCTTTAGGAAAATGTTTGTCACTGAATCTGCTTGATGTGTAAAAGGAATTCATGCATAAAGGCTATTAACACAGTCATCATCAAATGTGGTCTGCCACCAGATTTATGTCCAAACCAACCTTACTCTTTACAATACAATCCATTAACTGTGCATAAACATGTTCAAGCAATTCAGATAATGTCGGTAATAGTGAAACTGAGTGATAGCCATGCCCCAGGGTAAAATGATTCAAAACTGGTGGCATTTTGAATTTCCTGGCCAGATGTTAACTGATTGTTTTGATAGCAAATTGAACATAAAGAGGTAAAAGGGAAAGCATTCCAAAGAATATCATTGCCAGATATTTTTTCTTCCTAAATGTTCTTGTGTGGCCCTCTCATAGATTCATTAACATTCTATCCATCTTGTGACATTTATTCACACACACACACACACACACACACACACACACACTTATACACACATATATGGAGAGTCTCTTGTTAAATAAAAATTCTACTTTGAAAACTACAGTAGTAGGGACCAGCAGTTAGCGTAATGGCTATGTCGCTGACCTCCCATGTAGTTGACTGCTGTTCAATCCCCGGACCTGGTGGCTTAAATTCACACCGGGCACGTGTGCAAGTGTGCCCAAGATCCCAGGAGAGAATGGAGGACAAGGGATTGCAGTGTGGTCATCACCCCTGGGGGATGATTTCTCTCCTTCTGTCTCTCTCTCTCTCTCTGTCTTTCTGGTGAGCACACATGACCTATAGCAAAAAAAAAAAGAAAACTATGATAGTAGAATTATGAACTATCACAGTTTAAAGGAAACTTATAGTTTATCTAATGCGTCCTAATTATATTGACTTAAAAAAATTTAAGAACTAAGAGAGTTAAAGGGTTTCATCCCAAATAAGACAGATCATTACTAACTACCAAAATACTTCCTACCTCTGTGCTCTTTTTCATCTCACCATCCTGATTGGATTAGAAGTGGGCAATATGGATAATATCTTGCTTAAGTATATACATGATGATGATGAGCAAATGTCCCATGCTTTGCTGTATAATTTAGAGAGTTCTATATTAGAGAAGGTTTTCATTGTTTTCCTATTGTCGAATTTTTCTCACTCAAAGATAATTTGGTGCTTCGGTAGTACTAATAAAAATATTAACAATAATGTAGTAAGTTTACTGGATTCCTACTGTATGCCATTCACTATACTGAACACCTAATTTATATCCTCTCAGTTAATCCTCATGGTTAGTCTTAAAAACTGAGCCCTCTTGAGGACCAGCAGTTAGCATAATGACTATGTTGCTGGACTCCCATGTAGTCGACCGCGGTTCGCATCCTGGACCCAGTGGCTTAAAACTCACTCCGGGCATGTGTGCGTGCATGCACAAAATCCCGAGAGCAGAATGGAGGAGAAGGGATTGCAGCATGGCCATCCCCCCCCCAGGGGGGGTTTCTCGCTTCCTGTCTCTTTCTGTCTTTCTGGCAAGCGCACACACCCTATAGCAAAAACCTTTCTAAAAAAAAAAAAAAAAACTGAGCCCTCTTTTGCTTCTGAGAGAACTGAGACTCAGTTGAGGTATACTTCCCTATGATCTGAAAGTTGGCAGGTGGAGATACTGGGATTTGAATACAGGTAGTTGGACTCTAAAATATGTGTTTAGATGTACTGGCAAATACAGACAATAAGTCAAGAATTTTTCCTGTTGGTTTATTTTAATCTAGTTTTATAATTATAAGAGGACAGAAGGCCTACAAATATTGACACATGTTTACACACCTGTCTCAGACAAACCATAATAATGATTTCCTTTATTTTAAAATTAAAAAGACAATTTTCAGCACCAGAAAGTTGCTTTAATCATCATTTCCAATGAATAACTTCTAACACTGAGTTGAGTAACCATTTCAAGAGCAATATGTTTAAAATATGTATCTCAATTTAACATACTTTTATAAAATGCTTTTTGCAAATTGTAAGCAGAGTATCCTATCAGAATTCTATGAAAAACTCTGTATAACCAGACAGTCTACTTGAACCTGGATTAGCAGTTTTCTCTTTGTGAGCCAGGCTATTTCTTTCACATATGCATCATCCATTCTCTCACCTATAAAATAAATGGTGATAATAATAATCCCTACCTCACAAGACTGTTTTAAGCAATACATGAACACAATTCAATAGAAACTACTTTGAGTATCCATACAAGCACTGTTTTTACTCTCAGGACAATACTCATAAATGATATGAGATATGCAACACTTTGTTGTGAAAAACATTTTGTGTTAGAAGATTTTGCCTACCTGTAGGCTTATGTGAGTATTCTGAGCACATTTCACTAGGCTGAACTATGATACTTAGTCAGTTAGTTGTATTAAATGAATTTTCACTTGCAACATTTTCAACTTACAATGAATTTGTCAGTACATAAGTCCATCATAAGGTGAGGAGCATCTTTACTCATTTAACTTACATTTTAAAAGAACATTTAAGCCTCATATTTTTAAACATATTATACTACCATAGTCCTTTTAAAACCATGTCCCTTTTATAGATGTTGTTTTGCAGGAAGTAGACTCTGAGATGCAATTCAGCAGGTTCAATGTTGAAAACATGTTCTTAGGCTCATCATCTATCAAAGAGGGACAACTAAGTAGGAATAAGCAGAGGGATAATTTAAGCTCTAATGCAAGCCCGAGGACACTTTCAGCTAACCGCATCTAGGGGAGGGTTCTGGAACTTGCACTGGTTTTTGGAGATTTAGTGATTGGCAGTAAGGTTAGTTCCTTTATATTTCAACATTGATCAGTTTTGGATGGAGGCCACCAGCTTGGACATCTGCTCAGGCTAAGCATTTCCAAAGGAGACAGTGACCAAAGCAGCTGAACACTAACTGTTGGCCTAACACACTCCCACTAGTAAGTCCCAGGACTTAGAATTTGACCAATGTCCTTCAGTATAAGGAGGCCTATCATAATTTCAATCACAATATATTGCAAATTCATGAAAAATTCAGTTTATATATCTCATAGCCTAGTGACATGTCAGTTATCTTACCTCAATAACCAACTACCCTGAAAATACTCAATATAATTCATATTATGCCATTCTTTTCTTGGAACACTGAAAATTACACTGCAGACTCTAGTTGTTTCTCTCCATAGGCCTGCCTTGAATATGATAAAAAGAATTCCAGCTGGCTCTTAAATTGTTAAAATATGACATAAAACAAATCTCTTTAATAAAGTAAGAGTATTTATTTAAAGATAAGAAGTCATGGGACCAGCAGTTAGCATAATGGCCATGTCACTGGACTCCCATGTAGTCGACCACGGTTTGTGTCCCAGACCCGTGGCTTAAAACTCACGCCGGGTGCGTGTACATGCGTGCCCAAGATCCCGAGAGGAGAATGGAAGAGAAAGGATTGCAGCATGGCCATTCCCCCTGGGGGGTGATTTCTCACTTTCTGTCTCTCTGTCTCTCTCTGTCTGTCTGGCAAGTGCACGTGCCCTATAGCAAAACCTCTGCAAAAAAAAAAAAAAAAAAGATAAGTCATGATTATAGAAACTGAAGCCTTGAGTAATGACAGATGACTTAACTGTTTTGAGCCACATGAAGAAACTTCCTAGAACTTCATAAAAGGCAAGCAGTTATCCTTGAAGAATATTTTTCCACTTTTTTTACATTTATTATTATTTATTATTATTATTTATACATTTAATTGATACACATCATATAGATTATAAACAGACTTTATCCAGCAAGATAGACACCTCAGATCCGTTCTGTTGAGGATACTATACACATCATCAACAGGTAATAAACCATATCTGTTTGTCCAGCCACTTTAACTAACTACCATACCACTGGCTGGTCCACGTAAATATATATTTATTTTTTGGAGAGATTTTTGCTATAGGGCATGTGCGCTCGCCAGACAGACAGAGAGAGACATAGAGATAGAAAGTGAGAAATCACTCCCCAGGGTGGGTGGCAACACCACAATCCCTTCTCCTCCATTCTCCTCTCGGGATCTTGGGCACGCACGCACACGTGCCTGGCGTGAGTTTAAGCCCCCGGGTCCGGGATGTGAATCCCGGTCGACTACGTGGGAGTCCAGCGACATAGCCATTACTCTAACTGCTGGTCCCCAAGTAAATATTTTTTAACAGAGTTACAATCTCACATATCCAATTTCCTAATATTCTTCAAGTCTCTCAAACTCAAGACATTCAAAACTAAAATAATTTGCCATCAAACATACTTAAATTTTTGTGACAACAGAGGGCAACGATGCTTAGTAAGGTATCCTACTGGGACCAGCAGATGGTGTAATGATACGTCATAGGCTCCCACTTAGTTGACCATGGTTCCAGTCCCAGACCTAATGCTTAAAACTCACACTGGGAGTGTGTATGTGCATAGCCAAAATCCCGAGAGGAAAATGGAGGAGAAGGGATTATAGCATGGCCATCCCAACTTGGGGATGATTTCTCACTCTCTGTCTCTCTCTGTCTAGCTAGCAAGCATATACACCCTATAACAAAAATCTTTAGAAAATTAAAAAAAAAGGTATTCTACATCAAACTCTTAATGTTACCCTTGATCACGTACTATTCTTCCGTATAATTAATAATCACATATTTATGGAATACTTCATATGTAATATCTGACTTTTTAAAACAATTAGATCCTATCTCTTTCATATTCTTAAGTCACTCAAGCCTTTCTGAGTATTATATTTATTCTTGCGAGAATATTCCTATTCTTTGTTTTCATTGAAGTAAATTGTCTATCACATTCTATTTTGGACATCAATACCTAGGAGAAATTGAATCTGTATTCTAAAACTTCTCTTTAGTTGAGAAACTCTGTTTGATTACCATCTCTGTAGCAATGATTACCATCTCTGTAGCCATTGCTACAAACCTCAACAATCTTCTAACGGCCAAGTCTTAGGTATACACTTGCCGAAGCTCTATAAATGTAGGTCACAGTAACTTTCTAAACTTGGAAACTGCTAAGCTTGTTTGCTCTATTTAAAAGTCAACAAGGACAATAAAAAAATTTATGAAGAGAGTTGTACTTCAAATCTGGAACTCTGAAGGTATATGTATATAAAATCCCCTATTTCAGCTCTTCCTTTTGTGAATATGTGTCTGAGTTTGATACAGCAAATTTCCAAATAGGTAGACATATCCTGAAAGAAATTTTGGCCAGAACCTCAGAGAGTTTTATAAAAATACTTCATACTCTAAGTTATTATCCTGAGATTAATATTTTATTGCTTTCTTTTGATACATTATTAGTAGGAAACTAGGAGAAGCGTGTGGGAGGGAGCTGTAAGCAGCTGGGGATTTTTAAAAAGCTGAGATAGTAGATTTTAAATTTCATGGGTTTTAGACATGTAATCATTAATATAAAGTCTTCATTAATGATGTACTTAGCTACCTTGACCTCTAGTCATAGCTATTTGATTATAGAGGCTGAACATTATTCCCCATCATGTCTCTGATGCTTAGAATAAAATTTAGTGATAATAGGTATTAGGGAAATATGCTAAATTAGGTAAGTATGTTGAACAAAGATAATACCAGAAATATCGCTGGCTTCAAAATCAAGAAAATATGTTAAATTGCTGAACTACTTTTAGGCTTTTCTGCTTTTAGAATGATATTGGAAGAGATTATCTCCAAATCCAAGAACAGTCCATGTTCTTGGATTGGAAAAATCAATGTAATCAAAATGTCAGTTGTACCCAAATTAATTTACATACATATTCAATGAGATTCTGATGAAATTTCTTGTAATATTCTTCACAGAAATAGAAAAAAAGAATTATAAAATATGTCTGGAATAATAAAAGATCTCATAGTGCCAAAAAATACTGTGAAAAAAGAATAAAATAGGAGGCATCTTACTAACTGACTTGAAAATAAAATACAAAGTGGTGGTAATCAAAGCAGTATGATACTGCCATAAAAATAGACACATAAACCAATGAAACATAATATAGATTACAGAAATAAACTCCAAATCATACAGCCAACTGGTATTTGACAAAGGTAAAAAGATAAAGCAGTAGAAAAGAGAATGTCTTTTTAGAAAATTGTGCTTGAAGAACTGGATATTCACCTGCAGAAAAATAGAACTGGACCCCTGTCTTTTACCATTAAAAAGAACCAACTCGAAATGGATTAAAGATTTAAGTGTAAAACCTCAAACTATAAAGCTGTTCATAGAAAATGTAGGGGAAACTCTAGAAGACATTGGAATAGGCAAGGATTTTTTAAATAGGACCCCCTAAAGCACAGACAGTAATCCCCCAAATAGCAAGTGGGATTATATCAAGCTAAAAAGCCTTCTCACAGCAAAGGAAACAATAATTAGAGTGAAAAGACAACCCTCAGAATGGAAGAAAATATTTTCAAGGTATTCCTCAGACAAGGGATTTACATCCAAAATATTTAGTGAATTCAAGCAGCTTATCCACAGTGGAAAAAAAATCCAATTAACAAATAAGCGAATGAATCGAATAGACAATTTTACAAAGAAGACTTCAAATGGTCAAGAAGTATAGGAAAAATGTTCAAAGTGTCTTGTCATAAGGGAAATTCAAATAAAAATTACAATTAGATTCCATTTAACTCCAGTCAGAATAGCTAGGATCAAAACAAGTGCTAGTGAGGCTGTGGTGAAAGGGAACCCTCTTACACTGTTGGTGGGAATGCAAATTGATACAACCTCTGTGAAAACAATATGAAAGTTCCCTAAAAGCCTATAAATAGAACTATCATATAACCCAGTAATCACACTCCTTGTTATTTACCCAAAGATAGCAAAACACTCAGTTGAAAAGACACCTACCTTCCATGTTTATTGCATCATTATTCACAATTGTTAAAACGTGGGACTAAATTAAGTGTTTAAAAGCTGATTACTAAGTTGAAAAACTTGGTAGATACATTACCATGAAATATTACACACTTAAAAGAATAATGAGATCCTATCATCTGATTCAAAGTGAATGGATATAGAAGACTTAGAGTGAAGTAAGTGAGCCAGACTTTGAAAGATGCACATAGAATATCCCCACTCAATTTTGACCAAATATCTGCACCCTATGGCAGAAAATGAGATATTCGAAGATATGAAGGTAAAGAGGACAAGTGTAGATACCAGAGACTGTAAGGGAGGAGAGTGAATGGTAAGAGAGTCAGTGGTAGAGGGTAGATTTGAGGTGCAGAGGAAAGAAAAATTTAACAGGAAAAAAAAAAAAAAAGTAAAGTTCTCTGTTGATTAAAAAAAGCATAAATTTTATTTCAGCCTTAACAAATTATAATTCTAAAAAGCTCAACTGAAGTCATCAGAACCTAGTCTGCACTATTTCTTGACCCCACTTTCTCTGCGATTTCTTCTTTTTTTTTTTGGAGAGGTTTTCGCGATAGGGCACGTGCGCTCGCCAGACAGACAGAGAGAGACATAGAGACAGAAAGCGAGAAATCACCCCCCAGGGAGATGGTCACACCGCAATCCCTTCTCCTCCATTCTCCTCTTGGGATCTTGGGCACGCACGCACACGCACCCTGCGTGAGTTTTAAGCCACAGGGTCTGGGACTCGAACTGCGGTCTACTACGTGGGAGTCCAGCGACATAGCCATTACGCTAACTGCTGGTTCCCTGATTTCTTCATTTTTAAATATTACTTCTCATGGTTGTACAGTGATTCCCAATACCACACCTCTAGGACAATACTAACAAAAAATAGTAGATTTTTTTTTCCTAATAATTTGAAGAAAAATCTTGTACATAAGTTTCACTAAACAAAGAAATAAATTTTATACATACCTGTTACTATTTTGAGGGGCTATGAAGTTCACTGATTCTTGGACCTGGGTCAAATGATCATATCTGAATTAGATGGCTGGGTCAGCTTCATTCTAATCATATACATAAATAATAGGTCATTTCTTTGTGGGGAATTTGATATTGTTAACCTAAGAAAGGAGAGAGAGAATGATAATGTTGAATAAACAACCTTACAAATGTTCATTAGGATTGTCATAAATAGTAATACTACCTACACCAAATATATTAAATAAAATTTTAAATTTTGAAGAAAAATTATGCCCTTCTGGTATATGTCCTTCAGCACAAAATGCTAGGATTCTACTCATTATTATACTTAATATGTTTTAAATGGACTCTTATTTGATGTGTATCTGTTACTGGTTCATATCTTTAAAAATAATTTCACGTTTATATATCTTTGATCCTCCTAATTTTAAGCACAATATATATTTGTCATATATTAACTACATGATGTTTATTGACTTATTCACTGATTGAGATTCTAAGTGATTTAATGGAAAGTTAGTGTTGCCATAGCAGAAGCTATCTGGACTAAGTACTTTCTTAATCAAGCAGTAATATATTTTATTAAAAATGAATGATTGAGGTACAGCTTCTCTAGCATAGTTCATAGCTTACTGGACTGTGGAGCAGGAAACCATATGTCAACTGTGGTTCAAAAATCCAGCCTACTTGGGACCAGCAGTTAGCATAATGGCTATGTCGCTGGACTCCCATGCAGTCGACCGCAGTTCGAGTCCTGGACCCAGTGGCTTAAACTCACTCCAGGCGCGTGTGTGTGCGTGCCCAAGATCCCAAGATGAGAATGGAGGAGAAGGGATTGCAGCGTGGCCATCCCCCCGGGGGGTGATTTCTCGCTTTTTGTCTCTCTGCCTCTCTCTGTCTCTCTGGTGAGCGCACGCACGCTATAGCAAAAACCTCTCCAAAAAAAAAGAAAAGAAAAGAAAAGAAAAAATTCAGCGTACTCGGCCTGAAAACACACCTGGTATATATACATGTACCCAAGGTCCTGAGGAATTGCCAGAAGGTGATAGCAATGTGCCCAAACACTGTGGACGGTACTTCTCTCTCTTTCTCTCCTGCATGCATTCTATCATGAGTGTGAAAACAAGTCTTCAATGAATAATACAAAATGTATTTCAGCTTAAATTAGGCTGATTATTAGTGCTCTCTTAAAATCTTAGCTCTGTCTAGTGTGTTTAGTAAACATCTGAGGAGCATATTTGTAAGACTACAGTCACCCCACTTTCTATAATGTATGCACACAAAAATTAATTTTGTTACAAAGAAAAATTCATTGAATACATTTATTATAGTCATTGAATTGTTTTGGGAGAGTCAAAAATTTTATATTGGTAATTTATATTAGGGTCATATATTTCTTTTTTTTTTTTATTTGGAGAGGTTTTTGCTATAGAACAGAGACAGAGAGACAGAAAGTGAGAAATCACCCTCCAGTGGGGATTGGCCATGCCACATTCCCTTCTCCTCCATTCTTCTCTCAGGATCCTGGGGATACACACACACATGCCCTGCGTGGGTTAAAGCCACTGGATCTGAGACTCGAACTGCAGTACACTACATGGGAATCCAGTGACGTAGACATTACTACAACTGCTGGTCCCATCTGACTAGGTAATTTATACACTTTTGTTAGAGGATGAAAGACATTGATAATAAAAGACCAAAGGCTATTTTATTTCTTAGATACTATGCTATCACCCCTGTATATTTTCTACCAGATGGAAAATAAGTCATGATAGATATATATTAATGGGTCAATGAATGCAAATAAATTAATAATGGCAATCAGACCGGCATCACAGCAGAAGGTGAACCTAGAAAAGAACTCAAAATGCTTTCCTTTAGGGATCAAAGTCATTAATATGATATGCAAACTAGATCATATCAGCCCCCAGCAAAAAATTGCTTTTTGTAGTCCTACATTAAAAGGACTGCAAGGTATCTGAAATAAAGGGGGGGGGGAGATAACAAAATTTTTAGAAAGAAATAAAATAATTTTGCTTGAAAATTCATTATAGGCATCCAGGATGCAAGATGTGCCAGACCTGGACAACATGAACTTTATGAAAAAATTCTGAGGGGTATAGTGAGAAGAGACCCACTATGGCCTATAGTAGAAATCAGCTGCCTTAAAGCACAGGCAACTTGTAGTGGATGAATAAAAATAAGGATGTTGTTCCCTTGTTCAATCATGGAAGCACATCCATATCATATAATATTAAAAGCAAAAAATTAAAATCCACAAGTAAAAATAGTAAATGACAGGGACCAGCAGTTGGCATAATGGCTATGTCGTTGGACTCCCATGTAGTTAACCACAGTTTGAGTCCCAGACCCGGTGACTTAAACTCACGCAGGGCACATGTGTGTGTGTACCCAAGATCCTGAGAAGAGAATGGAGGAGAAGGGATTGCAGTGTGGCCATCCCTCCTGAGGGTAATTTCTCGCTTTCTGTATCTCTTTCTCTCTCTGTCTTTCTGACAAGAGCACACACTCTATAGTAAAAGCCTCTCAAAAAAAAAAAAAAAAAAGATACAACAAACCAAATTATAACTTTTTTCAAAAAAAAAAAAAAAATTAGATGACATAACCTAATTAATACACTTATTCCATAGTTACTGAAGGGTAGCTATAGAAATATATAGAGAAAGTCAGATACTGAAGTAAGCATAGTTTGTGCAACTGAAACACAGAGTTCAGAAGCTTTAAAATAGTTAATAAGTTCCCGCCACCAAAATATAAAGATAAAAAATTATAATTGATATATTTCCACTGTTCAATGAAAGAAACCAATCAGGGGCAAGAAATACTTTTTCAAGAAACCATATTTTGCCTAAATTTATAATATAGTTCTTTGTAAAAGGGAAATGAGAAAACGGTAAGATTTAATCATTTCATTTTATTAGTTCATAACTTAAAAACTGTACATTGTCCTTTTTATTTTTTTAGAAAGAGATTTTTGCTCTAGGACATGTGCACTTGTCAGAGACCCAGAGAGAGAGAAAGAGACAGAAAGTGAAAAGTCACCCCCCCGCCCCCGGGGCCATACCACGATCCCTTCTCCTCCATTCTCCTCTTGGTATTTTGGGCATGCAGGCGCATGCACCCGGAATGAGTTTTAAGCCACAGGTCTGGGACTTAAACCACAGTCGACTACGTGGGAGTCTGGTGAGGTAACCATTATGCCATCTGCTGGCCCCTATAAACTGTGTGTTCTCCTAAAGAAGCCTCAACATTTCTTTAGTTTTGACTTTATGAATGAAAGTTGTCATAAAGCCAAATGAAGACTGTTATTCTACGAGTTTACAGTGAAGAGGGATGGGAGAGAAAGGAAAATAAAGAGGTGTGAGGGCTTTCCTAACATACTTACCATAATGGTCATGCTCGAAGTCTGAATTTTTGAAAATGAGGTTCTCATCAGACCATTTATGGAATATGCCACTGACATCATTCCTTAACTCCCATTTCCTTCCTCTCTCTAGTCTAGCACATCATCTGTGTTCTCTGTATGTAGGATCCCAAGGTATCAATTTCTGCCTGTACCCTAGGTTGTAGGTTAACATTCAGTTATTTTTAAGCAGACTTTCTGTGTAAACTTCACTGTGGAAATGTCAGTCTTAACTTTGTAAGGTAGACTGGTGTAAAGCACATGAGCTTTGCCAACTGACAGATGCAGTTTTAAATTCCTTATTCTAGCAGTGAAATAAGTTACTTAATGTCTCTAAGCCATAGGTGACATTTAGGAATGATATCTACTGCAGAATATTGAGTGTTAAAAGCAATGGGTGTGAAACTCATAAGACTTGGCATGTGATAAATAAGGTTACCAAAATTAGCAAATAAAAATACAAAATATCCAGTTAAATATAAATTTTAGATAACCTATATAAATATGTATGTGTGTGTATGTATATTGTAGGATAAATTTTAGATAAGCTATGTAAATAGGTTTGTGTGTGTATGTGTGTGTGTGTGTGTGTGTGTATGTCTATGTAGAAGTAATCTTCTAGTATATGTTTTAGTATAATTATTTCTGTTGAAATAAATGAAGACCAACAAATGAAACAAGCAAAGGCTATATATTCAGAGGAAGAGAGTCAGCCACCATCACTTGCCTTTTGGTGGAGACTAAAGGCAGACAGAGGAGTTGAAAAGTATTTATAGTGGAAAAAAATGTTGCTAGAATGGAAGAGCTGTAGGGAGACTAGCCAAACAGGGGCCAAGTGGTACACTTTTGGCTTTTTCTAGTAGGTCCCTGGAAACAGAGATGAAAGTAAGAGATGTTTTAAGTTACTAATCAAGTCCTGACTCTTTTGGGCCAATTGTTACAAAAGTTATTATTGGGCCTCCTGGATTGTTACTACAGAGAACAATCTGCCCTTCTGCAAATCTGATTTTCTAGGTGGGTACTGTAGTTAAGGAACTGGTTCCTTGAAGTTGCTGAAGTTTGGGGTCACAGTTTTCTTTTTATAGAGAGTTATACTGCTGTATGTATATTCAGTCTCTCAGTCCAAAATATTACACAGTGTTCTGAATTTTACTAATTTTAATAATACACTACACTAATTTGCTACACTAATAACTAGTACTTATTAAAATACTAAGTACTTGCTAAATGGTAGAAGACACTTAATGAATGCTACAGTGACAATGATATGATGCGTTAGCCTCCTATGAGCACTTATATTTTATAAGACCTATGAAGACATGATACTCTAATGTGATAAGTTCATCTCTTATGATTTACTTCCACACTATGAAATTTTCTTAAGACTTTTTAGGTCAATCAAATTCTCAAGTCAAGCTGTGATATTAACCATCTGCACATACTGTTAACTCAGGCCAAGGCATAAGCTCTTCAG
>NW_006159585.1:2785149-2789686 GCF_000334495.1 Tupaia belangeri chinensis | reverse complement strand
GCAGGAGAAATTAATTTAGTGAGAAAAGACCTTACTCTCAAGCAATTCCCATACCTCTCATTTCAACCAAGTCCAGTATTCTCATTGCATTTTGTTCTCTCTTCATTCTCTCTAGCCCTCCTAATGTTTATTGATTCTGTTTCCTTTATCACTTTGCATTGATTGGTGGGTGTCTATAGTTATGCATTAGGGGTATTGATCCCGAAGGAATGGCCCTCTAATGGGGGTCAGCTGAAGTCAGACGTGGAGCTTGGCCCTTTCTTGATTTTTGTTAATTTGGTTTATTGGGATTTTGTTCTTCTCAATTTCCAGTGTGCAATGAATCAGTTGGTGATGAGGGAAGATTTTTAATATGTTTACTAGCTGGGCTGCTTTCTGTCATGCTAGCATTCTCTTATCATTATGGACTGGGTGTCATGATGGCTATTGCCAGACCCATCTGGCTTGAACATGCTGTTGCCGGAAGTTGCTCTACAAGGTGAGACAGGCACCAGGTCTGACAAGCTCCTTCTTCTCAAGTGAAAGAAAGTTGTGCATGCCAGTTTCAATACCATATGTAGTTGTTCCTAATGCTTGTTCTATTTGGTTGTAAATAACAGTAGAAATAAACTTTCTAGAGCTTAATCAGAACTCATGGGTTTTAGGGTATTGATGTAAACCCATGGGTTTTGGTTTTCTAATTTGGAGGTCTTTAATCAAGAAGATATTGTAAGCTTATAAAAGCAATGAAACCTAGAAAAATAAAATAGTAGCAGAAAAGGGCATTTGACTGAGACAAAGCTGAATTAATACTGTGTACTAAACCTACCATTTTGTAACTATGTGAACAGGGACAAGTTATTTAACTTTCAAATTTCAGTTTTCTCATCTATAAACTTACATATAACACTTCTTAATAGTCATGGGGGATCTGAGGTAATATTATAAGGCATATACCCCAGGGTCTGTGTCAACATAAAGTAATAGTAATAATACCCACTATTAGGAGTAGTATTAGAAAATGAAGAACTTCTAGAAGTCATTTTAAAAAACTATCAAGGTTATAATAAATCATGTTTTCTAAGTAAAACTGATACTACAGAATAAACTATTGGGAATTATTTTCAAAAGAACTGAAAAAGGGGATGGGCTGTATCCTAGAACCATATACTCTATCTGGTAGAGCAGAATTTAACGTGAGTTCTATGGAGTCATAGAAACAAAACATATTGCATGAATCCAACTTTTGATAAGATTTTAATCTAACTGAAGAAAAGGAAAAGCAGCTAACATATACTTTTTTAAAAAGTAGTTAAAATGTGCTACTTTCTGAGCCACAGGTGTCATTTAGGAATGGTACCTGCTGCCGAATATTGTGGATGTGAAAGCACTATTGAAGGATAGTACAGGAGAACATAAAATCAAGAATCAGATGGTGTGCTACCTTCTAGAAATTTCAGCACTTCAGAAAAGAATTTAATATACATTGAGTTTTCTTGCTATCTGAACTCTCTCTTTCTATATTGCCCTAAAAGTATTTCCTTTTTGAAAAATACTATCTTGCTTTATTTATTATTTTCCTAATGACTTACTTTTATTTTCCTACATTTGCTTAACTTTATTGATACTGTGTAAATATGCACCTAGAGTATTCTGCTTCTAAAGTACTGCATTTAATTTTAATTAAAAAGGATATTAAAAAAAAAAAGTATGGTTAATAAGAACAAGGCCCGGAGACTGTGGCATAGGCGATAGGGTGACACTGCAATGCTTGAGCCACATGGAAGATCATGGTTAGGATCCTTAATGGATTCTAATACCCAACACATGCTGGGTTTTGTCCATGATCGTAGCTGGTGGGAAGGCCTGGGTTGGGAGGAATTACAACATGGTGAGACCTTGCCCAGATTGCCTCTTTTTCTCTTTCTTTCTGAAGGAATAAAACAAATAATACCTTTTAAAAGTAAAGAACAAGAAAGTCAATAAAAATAAACAAAGCCTGGGTAAGCTATCTTAAATAGAAACTACAGAAAAATAAAAATGTTCCCCAAATTTCAGTATTTCCTTTGTTCTTCTCTCTTTCATGTAGGTGTGTTCCCCTAATCTGGATAATTTTGCTTCTAGGGAAGGGTTTGGCTAGATTTTTTGCAAATCAGCTAACAGCTTGGAGTAGCATTTCTGCTCAAAGTAGTACCCTAAAAAGGTGCCAGTCTAAGAACTATCAATTAGTAATAGGAAATATGAATAGAACGTGAGAGGAAGTAATTAGAAATGTTTTAAATAATTATTTATTTTATTTTATGTATTGCTATTATTTTTTAATTTGCTTTAGGACATGTGTGCTCATCAGAGAGAGACAGAGATGGAGAGGGAAAGTGAGAAAGCAAGCAACCATGTGTAGGACTAGAACTGCAGTGAACTATGCAGAAGTCCTGTGCCTTAACCACTACCAGTGGGCCCCATAATTAGAAAATTTTATAGCAATTCAATATTGCCATAATATTCAAGGATGTAATAAGTTTAATTGTTTTATTTAGGAGCATTGTCTTAGTCCCTTATTGAGTTGCTAACAGAAATACTTGAGATTGGATAATTTATGAATAAATAGAGGTTTATTTAGCTCATGGTTTAGAGGTCTGAGTCCAGAGGCCAACTTGAGTCTACAGCAAGTTGTAGGGCAGGATCTTGAACATGGTGGCTATCTATGTTTCTTCCTGTTCTGGTGTCGTTTTCCCTCTTATAAACGTATCAGAATTCTATTATAAGATTCCTGTTCTAATGACCTTATCACACTCAAATGCCTCACCATGGGACACTGTGAAGGGATTAAGTTTTCACTTAACACATTTACATTACAAGTTCTAACGCAGGAATTTCTAGGAGACCCTCTAACTGCAGTAAGAGTTCAGATTAGTTTAGGTGTGACTAAATTCACATATTAAGTTATATGTCCCTTGAGCTAAATAGCAGAAATTCATATTACTGTGTATTCATGTATGACAATATAGAAAGGAAAATAAAAAAAAAAAACACAGCCCTCCCCACAGATAGTTTGAGAGGCATTGCATTAGCAAACCTGGGTCTGTCTGATGGTGGCAAGAATAGTCAGAGTCTTGAGATTCTTGATATTATGGAAAGGTTTGATTAAATCCTTATGCAAATCTCAAAGTACCTTAAAAACTGAAAGATGCTCAAATCATAACTCTGTTTCTTTTGAGGGCTGAATGGGATAGAGGATAACATATTGTCTCAGAATGTCTTCGTAATTTCAAAATAAAGTGAATATTATCAGCACATTACTATTCCTGAACAGAAGCTAACAAAACTAGTGGCATTTTTCTTCTCTATTATTGTTCACATCACTTTTATGGGGATTAATTTTTTTCTTTGTGCTTATTAACCCAGAATAGGGAAAATTGAGTCATAACTTCAAAAAGAAGTTTTACTTCAGTATTAGTATGAGATAAAGCTCCGAAAAAGTAAACTCTGCCTGCTTGGCACCCTCACTTCTTTTGTTCCTTCTGTCTTCTTACATCCTTTTCTTCCATGTGGAGAGCCCTCACGCTCCCTCTGGTCTCTCTGAGGTGACCACAGGTCCAGGCTCCTGAGGTAGAGGTGAGAACATAGCTAAAATCTACCTATCCCACTCCGTATAGTCCTCATCAACCTATCTTGAGCATTGACCAGTCTATATCTAAAACAGTGGGTTTATAATAAGATCATTACTTCCAGGGAGCCCTAAATCTTGAAGATAAGTTAAGATGCTTTCCTGTGAGAAATACAGGAAATCAAGTATGTGATGAAGATTTTCTTACTTAGTTCTAGTTTGGTTAATGTTTGTATAGCATATTTCCCTATGGATTATTTTTGTTCCAACTTTCTTACTGCCTGCACCTTTAAAACAAGGGGGGAAAGTAAGTAAGAAATAATTTCCTGGATCAGAAATAAGGATCCCATCTAGATAAAGAACTTAAAGATCACCTAGTTGTCTACCATCATTATATAAAGTAGGAAATTGAAACCCTAAAAAGTGAAGTTATTTTGATGCTTTCATTGCAAATTATATGTATCATTGTTGATAATGAGACAAATAGTTACATATTTGGATAAATACAAATATATTAATTTTACTTAAATTATGCCATCTTGAGCAAAGGACAAAGGCAATGTGATGTCAAGGCAATAAGTCACAACTCTTTACTAATCTTTGATTGTTTTGTAAATATTCGGTCACTCTTGTATCTAACACTGGTCTCTACGTTTTCATGCACTAGTTCTCTTAAATAGAAAACCTTATCTTTAAAAGTTTTTATTCTGACCTACAATTCTAAGTTTATGTTTATTTCTTTGCACATTTGTACATGCTATGCTATTTTGTCTATTCAAACTTGGGTAGAAACATTTGAATAAAAAAGTAGGAGAATATGCTTTTAAAAGCAAATAGTGTGGGGACCAACAGGTGGAGGGGTGGTTAAGGTGCTGGACACTCGCACATGGCTGACCACGGTTCAAGTCCTGGACCTGGTGGCTTGCTTTCTCACTTTCTCTCTCTCTCTCT
>NW_006159585.1:2773834-2785130 GCF_000334495.1 Tupaia belangeri chinensis | reverse complement strand
CACCCCCTCTGGTAAAATTAAAACATAAATGAATGAATAAATAAAAAATAAAATAATTCTTTAAAAAAATAAAAATAAAAAAAATAATAATAAAAGCAAATAGTGGGGACCAGCAGTACGCGCGTGTGTGCCCAAGATCCCAAGAAGAGAATCGAAAAGGGATTGTGGTATGGTCATTCTCCCTGGAGGGTGACTTCTCGCTTTCTGTCTCTCTGTTTTTCTCTGTCTCAGGTGAGTACACGTGCCCTATAGCAAAAACCTCTCAAAAAATTAAAATAAAGCAAATAGTGAATGAGTACTAATGTAAGCTTTGGGGAATCATCTCACAGTTTTATTGAATATGGCCAAAATATAATAGGAATTTCCAAAAACATTTTTAAGTAAATTTTATTGGGCCAGTTAATGGGAGGATGGTTAAGGCAGCTTGATACTATGTGGCCGATCATGCAGTTTGAGTCCCAGACCTCGAGGTTTGAAAAGTACAGTAGGTGCATGTGTGTGGGTATCCAAGATCCTAAAGGGAAAAATGGATGAAAAGGGATTGTTGTGTGACTATCCCTGATAGAATGTGTTTTCTCACTTTCCTTCTCTCTCTCTCTTTCTTTCTTCAGTGAGTTCATGTTCCATCTAAAATGTTTTTAATAAATTAATAAATATTTTAAATAAGTAAATATTATTATATATATTCAAGGTATAAAACATGATGCTATAAAATACATATAGATATTCAAATGATTAATATAGTGCAACAAATTAACACACTTATCTACTAACATAGCTACCTATTACCTTTCTGCTTATGGCAAGAGTAGTTATAATATCTTAACAAAAATCTGAATAGAATACATTGTTATTAGCTATAGTCCTCATATCACATATGAAATCTTTTAACTTTCCCAGAAACAATATTTTTCTGAAATTTTATTCTAGTTGGATTTGGTTTTATGCAAGAAATTGTAACTTGAAGCTTTACAGGTTATAACTTTGTGACTGTCTTGCATAGAATCATTTAACTCGTTATGCTAAATAGCAGAGTGAGGACAGTTTGAGGACTCCCATAGGACCAACTCATTCAGCAAAATTAAATGACTTTTGTTTTGTGCTTAGATAGTTTATCAATCATGTCTGTTATGGCACTAATTTAAGTCAAGCAAGTCAAGAACATTCTAAAGAATGTAATGAATTCATTGTGGCATTAACTGCTTTTAGCTTAATTTGTATAGGTGCATATTTAAGTGGACAAAATATTAAATATATGTATGGAAGTGTGATTTTCTTGAAAAAAATAGTATAGTTCTTTACCATGTAATTGTTTATTTAAATTTCAACTATTTTAAACATATTTTTATTTATCTAATACAATATTTTATTACTTAGGAAATAATTATATAGAGATAATCCTGTTTCCATTGTTAAGAAAATTTGAAACCTACACAAAGCCATTGTAATAGTGTGTGTGTGTATGTGTGTGTTTCAGAGAGAGAGAGATGATGTAGAGTGAATTATAACAAAATTTGGCCCTCCTCCATTATGTATATCACTAGTGGAATTGCAAATATTCTGTAGTACCTTTAATTTAAACAAGCCACACTTAGTTAATTTTATTCTCTCTAGGATCCTTATCAATTGGATTGTGCCTACCCACACTGAGGGAAGATCTTCTCCATCTAGTCTACTCAGATTCAAATGTTAATCTCTACTGAAAAATATTGCCATGAATGCACACTAAATAATGAATTATTAAGATTCAGATATTCTTAGGACCAAGAAATGTTGTAATGGTTATGTTGTTGGACTCCCACGTAGTTGACCACTATTCGAGTGTCAGACCCAGCAGCTTAACCTTAAGTCAGGCATGTGTGTGTATGTGCCCAAAATCCCAAAAGGAGAATGGAAAAGAATGGATTGCAGTGTGACCATCCACCCTGGAGGTGGGTGAGTTCTCCTTTTCTGTATCTCTGTCTCTTTCTGGCAAGCATACGTTCCCTATAATCAAAACATCTCTCTTCAAAAAAAAAAAAAATTAGATATTCCTTAATCCAGTCAAGTCGATATCTAAAACTAACCATCACAACCTCTCACCATATTGTTTACTAGAAGTGCACTTAAACTATGTCCTGTCAGTGGGAATTGCTTGGGAATCAGCTTTTGAGCAAAATAATCCTAGAATATCCATATTTACCAGCCTGTGGATAGGATGAAGTGACTGGTATAAAAGTTTATTTCATCAGTACTTCTCATTTAGTATTTATATTACTTTAAAACTGATCACATAATTATTTAATTTTGTTTGTTTGTTTGCTTGTTGCTGTTTCAGACTCAAGATTAAACTTCATGTTTGGGTTCATTCTTACTTGGACCAAACATTAAATAATCAAGTGCCTAACCAGAGATGCATACTAGATCATAAGTTACTTTTTAAACAACTTCTTCTTTGATTCCTTAATTTTTTCTCATTTTCATAATTTCCTGTAAAATTCTTCCACTTTTGATTGGTTCTGTGAAGCTTTCTTCTTTTACTCAGGTGATCTTCTCAACGTTGATGCCTGTTTGACATTGTTCAATTGAATAGGAATGATAGCCTCTGGAATATCCATTTCCATGTTTAGTTTTCCAGATCTAAAAGAATTAGGTCAGATGTAAGGTTTGTTTTTATTCACAAATACAAACCTAATTAGGTTTCTTTCTTCCTCCAGTTTTCTCTCCTTTCTGTCACATTTTGTGCTCATGGAGACTCTCTTTCATGGCTGCAAAGAAACCCCAGGTTTATCCATGGGTAAAGCATACCCCTATCTTCTTAACAATTAGAAGAAAGACTATCATAAACCATCACTGCCTTTTTTTTTTTTTTTTGAGAGGTTTTTGCTATAGGGCGCATGTGCTTGCCAGAAAGGCAGAGAGAGACAGAGAGACAGAAAGCAAGAAATTACCTCCACCCACTGGGGGGAATGACCACGCCACAATCCCTTCTCCTCCATTCTCCTCTTGGGATCTTGGGCACACAGGCACATGTGCCCTGTGTATTTAAGCCACCAGGTCCGGGACTCAAACTGCAGTTGACTACATGGGAGTCCAGTGACATACCCATCACGCCAACTTCTGGTCCCAGCTATCACTGCTAAGGCAGATGTGTCCCAACTACCAGTGGACTGAAATTTAAATAAACAAATAGTTAAGTAAATAAAGAGGAAGTTTCTTATATCCAAAGAACAAATCTGGAAAAAAGGTCAATAAAAACAGGAACTATTTTTATGAATTGGGAGCTTCTTACTGTCCTTCAAGTCACTATTCTGAAGCATTGCTTATCTAGACATAAAACTATCTTTACAAGGAAGCAAGTGTTTTAACACTGAGATGATCCTAAGAACAGATGTTTAATTCATTTTATTTGAGAAATTGTCCCTGCCTTTCAGAGAACACACAAAGAAAAGAATAAACTATCAAACACACTCATTTACATAATCTGTTCAGTTTAAAATGATAATTAGTTAGTCCCAGGCTAGAATATACAACTCAGCAGGCAAAAGTAATTTTAAAATCATTAGACTTATACATCATGGTCAGGAGGTCAGCACACTTGAATTTCATTATGCAACAAGGAAAAGCACTTTCAGTTCCTACGTCTTTGTTCTGTGCCTTATTTAGAAGAGTAAATTAGAAAATACTGTGGGAAGAATAATCCATTTTTACCAATTACTTTTTGGAAGAAAGCAAAATTGGTAACCCAATAATTCTGTTTTTAAGTGAAGACCTTGATGAGCGTTGACTCATGTAATGGTCCTGGAATGAATAAAATCAGATTATCATTCAAAAAACACTTATTATAAACTCACCTAGGTTGGAAGAAGAATTTATCCACTATCTTAACTCAATTTGCATAGCACTTATTTTTACATTCATAGGGCAGTAAGACAAGATAGGCAGGGTGATATGGGAAGGCCCCAGAATTCTAATCACATTTGGAAGCCTTGTTTCAAGATCCAGTTTGTTAGCAAATTTCTGTCTTTAAATATATTAAACTTTAATTGCCAGAGTGTGCCTTTTTTTTTTTTTTGCTAGAGATGGAGAGACAGAGAAAGAGAGAGTGGGAAAAAAGCATCCCCTAAACAGATAGGTCATACTACAATTCCTTCTTTCCCATTTCTCCATCCTGTTGGGATGTGGGCAAACATGCACACTCAGCTGACATGTATTTGAAGCTTCTAGGGTTAGGATTTGAACTAGGGTTGGCTACATGGGATCAGGCTTCCATAATCAAGAGGCTACAGAGCCAATCTCCAAATTTATATTTTTATTTAGTTTCAGTAGAGTTTGAGTATAAACATTTTATAGACCCAAAATCTAATATTCATTTTTTAAGCCTATTTCTTGCATGGGAAAGAGAAAGAGTGAGGTACACCTGTCAGGGCCTCACCACACCTCAATCCTTCCCCAACATCTCTGCAGGCCAGGCTCTTAGGTACCTACAGGTGCACTCTCCGTTCAGATCGACCTAGGATCCAAACACAGGCCTTTCATGAGGTTGGTTCCAGCACTATGCAGCAGCACCTTACCTCCTTTGTCACCATGGATGAGCCCATGGTTAATATTTTTTTTATCTCAGCAAGTGTATCAAATAGGCAGGTACATAATTTTCCCTGGGCAGTTAATGATAGTACTTCTTTTTAAAATTCTTAGCATGTGGGTGAAGACACTGTGGAAGGAGTTTCTTCTGGTGTGCATTTTACTGAGTTCTGAAATCCTGACAATGTTGAGCATCTTCTCTGTAGAGCAGTTCAAACTCCCATTTTAAAGACCTATTATGAATAGGAAACAATGATCCAGGCAACACCAAACTGAGTTTCTAGCAGTTGCTGGCAGAGTACAATCCAACAACAGATAGTATCTTTCAGTCCAAAGCTGGGCTCAAACCATGCAGTTGGCCATGGGGCATCCACCTGCCCAGACCGCCATACCTCCAGTTGGTAACAAACTATCTATTTTTCTACTTAACATTTTTCTTTCGAATTTTACCATTGATTAACTTTTGGTCTTTTACTTCTCTAAATTATGAATGTTTACTTTTAACATTTTATTTATTTATTTATTTATATTTTTAGGCTTTTGCTATTGGGCATGTGTGCTTGTCGGAAAAAGGCAGAGAGAAGGAAAGTGAGCAATTACACCTCCCCCTCCTCGGGGGGGGGGGGCAGGATGGCTACACCTGCAATCCTTGCAATCACTTCCATTCTCGAGATTTTGGACATGCACACACACACTCCTGTCATGATTTTTGAGCCCATAGGTTCAGGACTTGAACTAAAGTTAGCCTTCTGGGAGTCCAGTGCCTTAACCACCATGCCACCTGCTGGCACTGATAACATATTTAATTCCTATTTATTTATTTACTTAAGTTTAATTACTTTTTAATCCACATTGCCTCATTTCACACACTACTTATATTCTATTTCTTATTGTCTTACAGCTTTCCTTAAGTTTCCTTGAGTTTAATTGCCTTTTATGCTGACTTTTAGGAAGCATAGTCTGAAATGAGACCTTGGTTCCAGTGTATAATCCAACAACAGATAGTTAGAGGCCTTCCCCTTGCCCTTTGACTGCCATCACGTGCTCAAAGCTGCACGTGGTTCTCTTGCAGTCCCTCTGATCTCCCTGCAATTTAGTCTTAACCTAGAGGCACAGGAAGCATGTGTATCAACACTGTAATGAGGACTAATTATCTCTGTGTAGGTCTATTTGTAAAACTGTTACTTCATGACATCTAACTTTTTAGATTTTTCATAACGTGTGTTTTAAAGTATTACTGTCACTTTTACTTTTGTAATCTTGGTTTTAAAAAACATGTTTTGAAAGCCATAGAATGTGTGTATCTACCTATATATATTCATATGTACATTTTCCATTTATACATATGGAAAATGTATATTATAAAAATCTATGCATAGTTTTTTTAAAAAAAACAATACTAAAATTGATATTTTAATTCCAGTTTTCTATGAAAAAATATATATGATATCATATTTCAGATGATTTTTTTCCATCTAACCATGAAACACATTAAGCCATGAAACACAAGACAATAAAAACAGGCCCTCTTGAAAGAGGAATCCTTTTTGATTTTGCTGAAGAATCAAAACAGAATTCGACCTCCAGAGAAAGGACCATGTGAGGAGAAGAGTCAGGCTTCTGGCACCTGCCAGTCTCTAATACACTTACTTCCATTTGTCCAGATGGTTCATCCAAACTTCCAGGCAGAATCCCAAGGAGTTCTCTCAGTGTTCACTGCCAATAGACCAGGCTGAGGGGACGACTCAGAATAGAGAACACCTGTGCTTCTGCTAGAAGATCCTCTTAATTTTTCAAGATTTATTTTAGATACCCTATACCTGTTCTGATTATGAGCTTAAGGATAAAGGATGCTAATTTCACTTCTACTACATAAATTTAGTTCCTAGGCAACATGAGAAACATGATAAAGCTGAGTCTATGCCTTTTCAGTCATATGTTTGCTTTCCATGAGAGAATAAGATACTACAAACCTTCAAGGTCCAACCCAGTCTGGATGACAATTATGTAACTTTCCATATTTCTTGACTTGGAGTTGATGCTGAGTCTCTTTTCAAGATATCTCAGACTCAGTTTTTCTATTTTTAAAGTGTCTGGACCCATCACTATCTAACCTGATTATTTTATATTAATAGTACCAATTAATTCCTTTAATATAATATCAAACTTCTTAATGACTTTCTGTAAACATGAAAGATAAAATATCAATAATTTCAAAAGGAAAGTTATTATGTTAAATAACAAACCTGGGTAGTAGTTGAAAAATCTACTGTGAAATAAAATTGAGGTAGACTAAGTAGATCTTTTACAAACAGATTATATAAGTAATGCTCAAGATGATGGAACCAGCAGTTAACGTAATGGCTATGTCACTGAACTCCCATGTAGTCGACCGTGATTAGAATCCTGGATCCGGTGGCTTAAACTCACGCCGGGTGTGTGTGCATGCGTGCCCAAGATCCCAAGAGGAGAATGGAAGAGAAGGGGGAGTGATTTCTCACTTTCCATCTCTCTGTCTTTCTCTGTCTTTCTGGCAAGCACATGCAACCTATAGCAAAAAAAAAAAAAAAAAAAAAGATGAAATAATTCTGCTAATACCCAACTGTGAGGTTTATTAGTATCTGGTATAAGTAAAGAAAATTTACTGAATATTTCCTAAGCTAAAATAGCTTAGGGGATTGATAAATACACATGTATAGTATACTAAATGTTAACAAACTTTGTCCATCTATAGAGGTTGTAAAAATTTATGGTATTCCCAGAAGAGTCTGAAAGTTCCTAAACAATATGCATATCCTTACCAACATAGATATTGTTAATATTTCTTTAATCTGGTGGGGGATGAAATGTTATTTTATTGTGGTTTTATTTTATATTTTTCTGATTACTGGTGAGATTAAAACATCTTCAAATGTTTATGGACAGTTCTATTTTATTCTTCTGTGAATTTCCCATTCATATCTCATACCTAATTTCTGTTGTGTCATATTTTCTTACTGATATGTGTGGGAGTTCTTTATGTTTAGTCATCTAACTGATTATTCTCTTTATTTTTCTTTGTTTAATGTTGGAAATAGTTTCATTGAGGTTTTTACTTGTCTTTTCATTTTAATTTCATTGTTGGAGTACTTAGTTATAAAAGTGTTTAATTTTTATGCAAATACATTTGTGACTGTGTATCATTTTACCTTTTGAGTATGATTTAAAAGATCCTTACTACCCTGAGGTCTTAAAATCAGTATATTTTCTATCAATTCTTTTAAGGTGTTATCCTTTTAGTTTTTAGACTATTTGATGTTTACTTTATATGTCATTCAATGAAAAAAATCTAATGCCATTTTTTTCAAATAGAATTCCAATAGTCTCAATAACATGTATTGAAATATTCTTTTTCTTAACAATTTCTGATATTTTCTCTGAAGTATAGTTTAGTCCATACATTTTTCAACATCTAAACCCTAAAGTCTGTTCTTTTTTGAACAAATAGTCTTTTTTTGTTGGATTTGTTTCTAAGTGTGTTATATTTTATTTTGCTAACATAAATCCTAGATTTTCTTTTTTTACTTTTTAGTTTCTACTAGTTATGTATATAAATACTACTGAGTTTTGAAAATTTACCTTATATCGAACACATTGGTGAACTCTTCTAATTCTTCTATTAATGTTTTGTATATTCAGTATAGATAATCTTATTATCGTTAAATAACATTTTTATACTAATGTTTAAGCTATTTTTTAATTTAAAATAATAATTTAAAAATAGTTTAAATTCACTACTTATACCTTCCTGTATGATGTCAAATTATAGGGTTTTTAGTATTTTGAAACTTTCTTACTTTCATGTGAATAATTTTTTTTTTAATAGAAATTTTTGCTGTAGGGCTCATGTACTTGCTAGAGGGACAGGGAGAGATGGAGAGAGATAAATCAAGAAATTGCCCCCTTTGTGGGGGGCTGGCCATGCCACAATCTCTTCTCGTTCATTTTCTTCCTTGGATTTTGGGAACACATACACACATACACACAGCATGAGATTTAATCTGCTCGGTCTGGAATTCGAACTACAATAAGCCATGTAGAAGTCCAGCACCTTAACCACCACGCCACCCACTAGCACCTCATGTGAATAATTCTAATATGTCATCCTTAAAACATGATGTTTGCTCTACTTTCTTTATCAGGTTTCTAGGAGGGTTTGGTTGGTTGGTTGGTTGATTGTTGTAGGAAAGTATGAATGAAAATGCTGGAACCAGCAGTTAGCGTAATGGCTATGTCGCTGGATTCCCACGTAGTCGACCGCGGTTCGTGTCCCGGACCCGGTGGCTTAAAACTCACGCCGGGCGCGTGTGCGTGCGTGCCCAAGATCCCGAGAGGAGAATGGAGGAGAAGGGATTGTGGCGTGACCATCCCCCCTGGGGGGTGATTTCTCGCTTTCTGTCTCTATGTCTCTCTCTGTCTGTCTGGCGAGCGCACGCGCCCTACAGTGAAAATCTCTCCAAAAAAAAAAAAAAATGCTATGAAATATTCAGTCTGCAACTCCATTTTATATCAAATATAATAATGGCAATTATGATGTTGGGATAAACCTAACAACTCTGATGTTTAGATTCTGGCCATGCCGCTTGCTTTATGGGTGGTATTGGGAAAGTTACTTCACATCATTATGCTTCAGCTTTTTCTTCTGTAAAATACATGCAAAAAAGTGTCTGCATCATTGGAGATTAAATACATAAAAGTACATATGCATACACACACACATACACTACACATATGCAAACCACATGAGGTTTTTTTAAGATAAAATTCTCTCATGTAAATATAAAATAAACATATGCCAATAATTGTTTTGATTAATTACTATGTGAGAAAAACAGAAATATATTATAAATAATTTAAAGAATTAAAATTATCATATATATAGGCAATAAACAACATAAAAATGAATTTACAAGGTGATATCAAATGGGCCTCCACATGCAGGGTACTAAGAAGTCACATTCCAGTAGATACAAGTCGTTGGCATTTCTATATTCAAGAATTACTTATAGTATTTTTGGTTTTATACCAGTTACAGTTGTAAAATAGCTCAAAATAATGAAAAAAAAAGGTCATAGACTATACAGAACAGGATACGCTCAGAAGGTATGCTAAACAAACCCTAGTCTTCAGATGAGCACACCTAATAATCCTTTTGTTCTATTCGAAAATCTATCATAATTTTTCCTAAGGAATGTGTGAATTAAAACATAAAACATATTGAACAGTTACAAGACATAAAATAAAGATTGAATAGCTTTGCTATTGGTATTGGTATTATTTTATACATTATTAGAATTTATTTGTTTATACTTGTATTACACTTTTACATCTGCTTATATAAGTAAGATTATGTAGTGATTTCTATGGAATGTTTTGTCTACATTTTTTTACATGAAATAAATTCTGGCTAATATGTAGTTCTATACCAATGATTTATACTTTAAGGATATTTTAGGGGACTTTATTCACTGCATTAGTTCTTTCAGAAAAATTTCTTATTGGTACCAGTACTAGAAATACAATATTTGGTTTTAATTGTGCAATCAAGACGGTTAGGTTTTCCTCAACATCTTTCCATCATAAAAACATGAAATTATGTGTCCAGTCATGTCTCCCTATTAGTACAATCTGTTGAAAGTATAGAGCTAAATTACTATCATGCCTCCTGCTTATTTTTAATACATTCATTATAAAAGGAACTTGGCTTCGTGTGTTCTTCTTCCTCTTATCTTTCCTTTGTTCCATTTTCTCTGTATACATATATTAATGTTTATTTTGTATTGGTAAATTATATATATTTATGGAAACTACTTTTATCAATCATAAAAGTACCTGAAATGATCATTCCTTTTTATTAAGTTCAGTAACAGAAGTTTGACTAAATCATCAAGTTATTTGACTAAACGAGACTGACAAATTCAGTCAAAATTGTAGAACGGGTTGTGTGTGCGTAATGCCAAATTCCTGCAATTAATATAATGATGAAAATGGTCTAATCCGATATTTTTCTTCTTAGCTTGGACATGAGAGTTAATTTAACTTCATGAATATGACTCTCTGAATATGACCTTATATCAAGCACAGACCTAACTTGTTAAAATTTTACAAATAAAGATGTGATAGTATGCGCTCTGCATTTTTCTTCCTTATCAAAATTGTTCCCAGTTCTTTCTCCCTATAATGAAAAAAACTAGTGGAAGCTAGATATTCGCCTCAGAGAATTATTTGATATGAATATCATTATTAAAATCCCACTGCTTCAAATGGATTTTTAGATTAATATATCTGCAGAGATATAAAATTATCTGATTTATAACCATGCATTATTATATCTGAAATGTCAGTTATTATCTCTTCAGCTTAATACTTAGATTACCATATAATTTTATGCATCTTTGAGAAAAAAGGTTGAAAAGTAGCAAGGATATGAATCTTGTGTCTACTTTCCAATTGTAAATGTAGTGTCAAGAATAGCTGTGAATATTGCACCCTCATATTGACTTAATTCCATGAATGAAGGGACAATGGTAATGAAAGTGGCACACATCTTCATAATTCATTCTTTGTTTATGACTAATCTCTGGAACAGTGTAATGGACTTACTGTGTCAGTTACAACCTTCCACCCATTCTTTGGCTTTTAAGTTGTGAGTGTTGGAAATTAAACTGAGAGAATTTATCAATTCAACTTTCCC
>NW_006159585.1:2718104-2773803 GCF_000334495.1 Tupaia belangeri chinensis | reverse complement strand
CCCTACTTTCAGAATATAGCTTTCAAGGTTAAAAGTATGCTACATATTGAAGAAGAGAATTAAATGTTTAAATCCTTCTCACCAAGTCCTACATGTGGAAATCTAGGAGCCATTGCCAAATAGGAAAATTAATATTTTCTCATGCTTTTTTAACAAAAAAATTATTGAATAATTATTTGCTATAAATAAGCAAGGATATAAGTGGAGACTCACTGAGGATGAATAAAAAGACTACCTGAAAAGATGATAACTGACATGGGATTATGTAGTGTATCTCTTGTCGTTTGAGATATTAGTAAGGTTTAACGTGTGTTTGTTCAACGAACTTCTCAGTACTAGAACAGAGAAATGGTAGTTGATGAGGAGAACATAAACTTTCATCTCAGCTCTGCCCCTTGCTTACATTGTGAACTTGGCTCCCTGATTTCACTGTTTCATCCATTAAATATGAACACCCATCTCAAATATTTTCTGTGAACATTATATAAGATAATGAATGTAGAAACGTCTGGGATCATATCAACGCGTGAGAGGCACACTGCATTTTCTTTTTCTAATTAGGAAATGCAGGTATACAGAAGTACATTGCCGGCCTCAGGCACAAGCATAACAGGCAGAACTGAAAAACAGAAGCTTCATCTTGGATCTCCTATATTGCTATTTATACCAAAATATGTTTTTAAAAAATATATTAGCAGTTATTTAGGCACCTAATATTTGCTCCTACAGTTTTTATCAAAGTTCCTTATACAAAGTAGGTATTCAATAAATGCCTACAGAATGCAGATGCATAAAAAGAACAAGTTCATTTTCCCTTACTGATTTTTTTTTTCAGCCAAGCCATGTAAGAGTAAAGCTTAAATATGCACCAGGGATTAGTTATTGGCCATATTTGTCTCCATAATTTTGAAGTAAATGCGTGAGACATTTTCTGATAAATGTCCTTGCGGTTGAATTTGGCTGACTCTGCTGTTTCATTTTGTGAAGTACCACAGCTAAGGGAGTGCTTGAGGAGCTTTTTTCTGACTGAAGAAGGAAGTGGGTATTCTTGTATTTACCTGTCACAAAGCAGACTAGATCTGCCTGATTTCAGTATCAATACCTCTGCCCAACCAGGACTTCAATTTCACTTTGTTACTTGCCCACTGTTGGTATTTCTTTTTTTTAACCATTATCTCTAGGGATGATCCACAGGTAGGCTTCCCACACTGGTCTTCTCTGCACAGTCTCAAGGGTGGACATAACTTAGTCTCTTTCTCATTATCTTCAGTGGGCTTTCAAGAACAAATGCTTGTCTGCTGGTTTTATTGCAGTTGTTACAGTCTTTGGACATTGGCTCATGCGTTGCATTTTGAATTTCATATGAGTGTGTTTTAAACTATGAGTTCCCAATTCTTTTCAAAATACTGCCTATATCCTTACATTCGCACAATATTTTATGCATTTCAATGTGGTTTCGAAGACGCAGTGTCATTGTTTCTTTACAAATGTAGAAAAAGAATGATATTTGTAAACCTTAAGCAGAAGAAACTTGACACACAGTTTCAGGAAGTTTCTGAATGTGTATATCCTTACATTCGCACAATATTTTATGCATTTCAATGTGGTTTCGAAGACGCAGTGTCATTGTTTCTTTACAAATGTAGAAAAAGAATGTTATTGATAAACTTTAAGCAGAAGAAACTTGACACAGTTTCAGGAAGTTGCTGAATGTGATGCAATAATGCGAGACAGCTGGAGGCAGATCCCAGTTCTCATGCCTCTTATTATGCTGCTTTCTATGAGGGAGCCCAATAGGGAAAGGATGCTCTGGGCTCTTTATTAATATAATTCTATGAAGTATTGAAACTAACTATTGCAGATTGGATGCACTGGACAGTAAGATCTAAAGCAAGCTGGGTGAGGCCAGGAGGTGGTATAGTGGATGGGACTCTAGACTTGCACATACCTGACTGTGGTTCAAGCCTTAGACCTGGAAGCTTGCTCTCTTACATTTCCTTTCTCTCTCTCTGGTCAAATTAAAAAATATTATAAGTAAAATAAAATTTTAAATTCTATAAAAATATGAGAGTGTTGGGACATCTCCTTGTCAAACTTCCAGCCTCTACTGTCCCCAACAACCTGCACACAATTTTCCTTTAATAGGCATAAAATTTCCAGATAACTTCAGGCTCTACGTTTTGGGTCTAGAGTTTTGTCTATAATTAGTCATTGAGGCAATTATAATTTTGGCCAGTTATAGATCATTTCTCATAGGTATTTAAGCTTTGAAAGAAATAGAGAATAGTTCTTAGTTCTGGAGAACATATTTTCTATTTTCAGAGAAAACCATTTCATATTCAAAAGCAACCATAAAATAAAAATACTCTTAAAGGACATCATATGTTTTTCACTTTAAATGTATACACCAATCGAGTTATACTGTTCCTCAATCTCTACCCTCCGCACATGCCATGCTCTTTTCTTAGCATCCAGCTTTTTTCTGCCTTCCTAGTTCCTACTGAAGTCTTGTTAAAGAAATTCTTGTCTGATTTCAGTGGTCAAACAAGTCTCCCCTTCATTCCCATTTTTTTTTTGTATATGTTCTATGGCCATCCCTAATAGTTTCTATTTGCATTTGCTTATGTAATTATTTGATTAATATTTTCTTTCTCCACTTGAGTCTAAACTCCATGAATTTGGGGGCTGTGTCCCTTTTTACATGGTGTGTCATCACCGTGCTCAAACAGTGCTGTGCACATGATAAACCATCAATAAGCATTTGCTGAATGAATGTGTTCACCTTTCCTGCCTACCTAAATTTTTATGGAAAAGGCAAGAAGTCAAAGAAGTCTGAATGCACTCCAAAACTGACTGTTGCATACAGTCTTTCAACCTTGTCACTGCCAGTGTTCTTTATCCTGGGGAACTCCCTGTGAATCTAGGATGTTTATCAGTGCCTTGGCTTCAACAGACTAGTAGTACCCCTGCAATCTCCTCCTCTCCTCTTCACTCTTGACAACCACACATGTCTCCAGACATTGCCAGATGTCCCCTCAGGGAAAATCATACCTGATTGACAAGCGTTTCTTTAAAGTAACAGTGACAGCCTTATTTTCTACATTTTCACAGCACAAACTTGTCTATTCTATCAAAACTAACCTACTTACAGTCATATGCATCTACTTTAGACCATCCTGATGTCATAGTTTAAGGTACTATTATTATTTTTATTGCCTCTTCTTTAAATCTTCTTCTCATTCTACCTCATTTTTGTCAAATTCTCTGTAGCTAATTCCCATCAGCTACAGAAAATTTTCTGAACAGTCAAGCACCTAGCAGGAAACAGAGAGCACACTCAGTTGAGGGGAAAAAAATGATGGTATTCAAAGATGACAGAGTGTAAAAAAAAAAAAATTACACAGTATCTCACAGTTGTTACTATCCTTATGCTGATGGGATAGACATGGAATGGTTACAGAAACCTGACAAGACAAAGAGTTTGTAGGGAAGGCCACTCAATAGATTTGTTTATGTCTTACAGGTCATTCAACTAAATTTGTTCATAATTAAACTTATTATCTTTCTTTCTTCTCAAAATAGAATTTTCACCTGGTTTCTCTGTTTTAAATGTTAGGACCAACAGTTTAGTGTAATGGCTACATAGCTGGACTCCCATGTAGTTTAGAGTCCTGGACCCGGTGGCTTAAAACGTATGCTGGGCACGTGTGTGTGTGTGTGTGTGTGTGTGTGTGTGTGAGCCTAAAATCCCAAGAGGAGTATAGAGAATGACCATGTGTCCTGGGTGATTTCTCACTTTCTGTCTCTCTGTCTCTCTGGTGAGTGCATGCACCCTTTAGCAAAATGTCTCAAAAGAAAAAAAGAAAAGAAAAAAAGATAGTAATGTTGTCTATCTCCACTTCATCAAAACCAAAACCCACAAAATAATTCTAGTAGTCAATATCATATCCATTTTGCCTTTTAAATTATCTATGTTTACTTAATTCCAAATCTGTTGTAGTTCATCTTTTTAGCAGCTTTGAAATGTGTTTGCCAGGTACTCTAGGTTAAACTTGGGCATCTTTGCATTTCTTATTGTCAGAAACCTCCAACTTTTGAGTATTCAGAATTGGCTGGAATGTATCCTTTCATTTCAAAGTCACATCTTGGATGTGGGTTTTATGAAGTCAATCATAATAACAAGTTAGTCCAAAACAGGGAGAAAATGTCAAATGATTACAAGTTAGATCATGAGATAAAGCTAACAAATCAGTAGCTCTAGAGACATAATGCAAATACCACTTCCAAACATGAAAAATCAAGATGACAAACTATAGCAAGCATCAAAGGTCAAGAACAAGGTAGAGACATGTATAAATGAGAACATGAGCAGGGATGATACTGTAAAATATTTAGCAATATGACATATTTTTGCATAGAAAAACATTTTTAAAAAGTCATGACTTTTCCAACAACCCAATAGTTTGGGTGCCCAGGTACCAAAACAGAGAAAGTTCTAACTTAGAGAAGGTTCCCGGAGCTCTCCCACTGTATATAGAAGGTATTGGTAGAGTGCCCAAGAAAATCACAAGACTAGAACCACATGTGAGTGATCTTACAGAGCTCAAGGTGAAAATAGTGCAGTTCAGGTGTAATTTGGTTGAATGTCATCCCTGGGAGAAAGTGAGGGGTGAATGAGTAAAATATCAACACATCTTGTGATGAGTCACCAAGTCTCTGAACACGCTGTGCTAAATATAATCTACATGACTGAGGTGTACAATACCTGAAAAACTTGTTCATGTTTATCCTTCACTGTCATTCCTCTATTCAGTCTTCATATTGGTACATTTGATCTTTTTTTTTAGAATGTTTTTTTGTTTTTGTTTTTGTTTTTGTTTTTGTTTTCCTATAGGGTGCAAGTGCTCGCCAGAAAGACAGAAAGAGACAGAGAGATAGAAAGTGAGAAAGCACCCCCCCACACACAGAAATCATCCCTGAGGGGGCATGGCCACACCGCAATCCCTTCTCCTCCGTTCTCCTCTTGGGATCTGGGGCACGCATGCACACGCACCCGGTATGAGTTTAAGGCACCAGGTCGGGGACTCAAACCACGGTCGACTACATGGGGGTTCAGCGACATAGCCATTATACTAACTGCTGGTCCCGCACATTTGATCTTTTAAAATAGATCATTTTATCATGGCCCTCTGTTGCACAAATAGTTTTAAACTAGTTTCTTGCCACACACACACACACACACACACACACACATAATTTTCCCTCTAACAACCACATACTTATGCTTCCTAAAGTGTCTAACAGGAGCCCATATGTAAATCTCTTACTTGTCCTACAAGAAGCTAAAAGGTCAACTATTCTAAAAAGGGCTTCTCTGATTCCTTCATGTTATTTTGTTTGTTTGTTTTTTAGTGCACTCACCAGATTGAGAGAAGCAAAGAGAGAAGGCAAAGTAAAAAAGTACTACCCCCTTGGGACCAGCAGTTGGTGTAATGGCTATGTCGCTGAACTCCCATGTAGTCGGCCGAGGTTCTAGTCCCAGACCGGTGGCTTAAACTCATGCCGGGTACGTGTGTGTGCATGCCCAAGATCCCGAGAGGAGAATGGAGGAGAAGGGATTGCAGCATGGCCGTCCCCCCTGGGGGGTGATTTCTCGCTTTCTGTCTCTCTGTCTCTCTCGGTCTTGCTGGTGAGTGCATGTGCCCTATAGTAAAAACCTCTCAAAAAAAAAAAAAAAAAGTACTCACCTCTACACCCATTCAGGGAATGGTCATGCAGTAATCTCTTCTCTTCCATCTCTCCTTTGCAATTTTGGGCCCACGCACACAATCACCTGGCATGATTTTCAAGCCACTGGGTCTGGGAACCCAAACTGCACAGTTCACCAAATGGAATCCAGGCACCTTAACTATTGTGCCACCGGCTGGCACCTTTACTCTTTTTTTTTTTTTTTAAGGTCATTTATTTATATCTCTTGTGAAAGAGAGAAATAGTTGCTCCCACAGGGTCTTCATGGCATGACTCATGCCCAGTCTCAGCCACACAGATCAAGGGTGTGTGCATTCATATCCAGTGTGCTCAGGGAGGTCTCAGGATGCAAGCTTAGGGCTTTCCCATTTTTACGCAGTTGTGTTACTATTGCCGTATAGCTTGACTCCTGCATCCTTCACTCTTAAATGCATTTATAGGTCCTCCAAAACTTTCTTTTTCTCAAAACCTTCAGAAGTTGCCATCATGACTTAAAGTGGCTTGTTTCTGCTTTCCTGCATCAATACTCAGTTTCTGTTCAATGCTATGGTCATAAGGATGCTCATCTAAATTTCTAGCTCTAAGAATAATGAATAAACAAATGAATATTTGTTGATTAATTCTAAACTAAAAGTGAATGCCAGTGGTAAAAGGAAAGGTAGTTAAGTAGTCATATTGTAATTACATGGAAAACATCTAATGTCACTGAACTTTTCAGATAATTTATATGAAAAAAATTAATGACCCAAATAGTCACTTGAAGTTTGTCATTTGTCATGTTCATAGATTTTTGTTCTTTTTATTTTTTTTATTGCTGCTTTTACCTAATCTTCTGCTAACTTGAATGAGTTGGACAGGTCGATGGAATTGGGCAATGAATTCAGGCATGTCATTTGTACGTGTTCATGAAGTCCCGATTATCCGATGTAATGTACAACTGATACTACATCTTTTAAGACGTGGGGATAACTTGAACAGGGTGAATTAAATGTTATTTGTAGAATACAATGAGTTAGGCATAATGAGGTACTTAATTAAATACAAAACATGAAAAAACTCACTTTGCTGGAGAATATAACATGAAGATACAGCCAGGGTAGTCTTAGAAGAATAATAACAACAAAACCATACCTAACATGATAAAAGATTCAATAAGATACTCTTTGGAAATAAGCAGTTTATGAATTGTTTTATTTTCTATGTTTGACATATTGCTTACATATTATTTCAAGTGTCTGGTGATTTTAATGAAACGGAGCTAAGGGTTTTCAGCATTTCGTGTTAGAATACAAATACAAAAAATGAGACATTTACATTGTTTTTGCATAGTCATATTACTTGCTGAATACAAATTTGGTAACTACAATGATTTGGATGCTACCGGCTCCTCCAATTTTAACTACCTTGTCTTATCATAAGAAAGGAAAAATAGGGACCAGCAGTTGGCATGATGGTTATGTTGCTGGACTCCCGTGTAGTCGACCATGGTTAGAGTCCCAGATCCAGTGGCTTAAACTCACAACAGGCACATGTGCAGGCCTGCCCAAGATCCTGAGAGGAGAGTGGAGGAGAATGGCCATCCCCTCTGGGGGGGTGATTTCTTGCTTTCTCTCTCTTTGTCTTTGTGGTGAGTGTACATGCCCTATAGCAGAAGCCTTTCCAAAAAAAAAAAAAAAGGAAAGGAAAGGAAAGATAAACATTTGTTTTCACTAAGAGTATCGTATTTTTGTTTACAAATTGAATTTTTTACTACTTCTATCTTTATCTTTATGTGTACTTCAGTTTCTTCAACAAATTAATTTTCTGATCTAAAAATTGGTTATCATTGATATAGTTCTCTGTTCTAATTCTGTGTAATATTTTCATATTACTTAGCAGTTAAGATAGAGGTAAGAAATTGAAACATTAAAAAAATTAATGAATATTTTTGGTGATTTCTATATCCTTTCTGACCTGAATTTTTCTGTTATAATCCTTCTGAGATAGAGCCATCCTAATTATTCATCAAATTAAAATTAAAAAAATATTTTTGGCCACAGAGCACATGTGCTCACCAGAGAAAGAGAGATACAGGGGAAGGGAATGTGAGAAAACACCCACCTGGGTGGATAGCCACCCATAGTCCCTTCTCCTCCCTTCTCTTTGTGTTGTGAGTCTGCACGCACACATGCCTGACCTGCTTTTTCAAGCAACTGGGTCTGAGACTCGAACTGCAGTCAGCCATATGGGAGTCCAGCACCTTACCCACCGCACTCCCATAAGCTGTTGTATTCCAGTCCAGATGCTCCATAGTGTGCTCCTTCCTATTTATCCATTCATATTGACTGTGTCTTCCAAAGCACCACTTTTCATTACAATTACTCACATGTGTACAATGTTAGGTGCTTATTGATCATTGCTCTGTGTCTGTGCTTTTCTACATCCTCAGCTAAGTGAACATGATCTATTATCACTTGCAAAAACTTTTTAAAAATCAGCTTAACAGTCAAGGTCAAAATTAGAATGTATGACCTCCACAGACTTATTTGGTGATTCTGCTATACAATGAGTTAATTTCACCATTTATGAGTCTAATTGCTTCATGTGCCAGTCCTATCGTTTAATTACTCAGGGAAAAAGGGTCACCTTTTAGGCTTTTAACATAATTCTCATAGTACCATGTATAATATGGAACACAATGACAAAAATAATAAAGTTTCTTCATAGATTCAGTTTACCTGGTTTATCCATTCTGAACATCAGTATCTTGAATGTATATCAGGTAATACATGACCAATTCATTTTTTTAAAATTATGTATGTATGTATGTATGTATTTGTCATGATTTTCAAGCTCCCCAATCTGGAATTTGAACCATGGTCAGTCATGCGAGAATCCAGCGCCTCAATCACCATGCCACATGCTGGACCCTCGATTCATGAGAGTCCTTGCTGAAAGTTAATAACTCACTTTTATATCATACTTCATATTTTTTTAAGTTTTGTTTGTAATATTTTATGTTCTCTTAACAATTGAGCAGGCATTTCATTAGTAGTAATGACTGCTCTTTTTAATAAAACTTCATCTTGTGAAATATCAAGTAACATGACAAATATAGTACAATAATAATATGTACTCTAACATATGTTACAAATAAAATTTCATATTTAAGTAAAATTCTTATATTTGGTATTGTATTGAAGAAAATGTAGCACAAGAAATAATGTAAAATTTTTCATAACCATGACAATGATTAATATAAGGAACTATGAAACTTATTGCTTTGTGTGTACACTCTATTAGTTACATTATATTAATAAACAGTATTTCATGGGTTAACCTATGGTGTAGTGGTTAAGGTGGATGGATCCCATGTGGCTGGCTGTGCAGTTTGAGTTCTGGACACCCAGCAGTTTGAGTAACACTCTGGGCACATGTACCTACATGTCCAACATCCTGAATAAAAGGAGAAATGGAGGAAACAAGATTGCACTTTTGCCATTACCCAAGGGATGGTGTTTCTTACTTTCCCTCTCTTATTGTCTCTCTCCACTGAGCATGTGTGTGCCCTCTGGCATATTTTTAAAAAATAAATAAATAAAACATTATCTCCAGTCCAGAAAGATAGTCATTATTTTCACTATTTTATAAGGCAACTGATATTCAGAGAAATTTCATGGCTTGTCTCAGTTCATACAATCAAAACTTGACCTAGCAAAACTTCAACCCCAGATTCTGTGGCTCTTGAGTTCTTTGTCTTTCTCTAGGACCAAGCTCCAACTCTGATCTTCATTTAAAGATAAACAACACTCATGAACTGACCCAATGTAGACAGACTTTGAATTTTAATCCAGTTTCATTTCTATTATACTGCAATTGCCTTCAAAAGCTATGCTAGTATGTTATTTTAAACTCCTTTAGTACCTATCATAATTATGACATCTAATAAATGTTAACCTTTTGATGGAAGTAATTTCAAACCTACATGAACATTATCCAATTAATTATTCAAAGACCTTGTTGGATAATAATTGTGAAACTAATTATTACAGATCAAACTGGTCACAAAATAGATTTTCTTTTCCATTATACCAACAAAACTCTGTAAATCTGATCTGGTGTCTTTCGTTCCATGAAACCATTTAACTAGATTAAAAAGTATAAAAAGAGAATCAACGTCTATAACACAGTGACTCAAATGGACAATTTAGCCTCAACTGAATTGTGAATGCTGTACCTACCAAAGTGAGTTCAAGACCTGTTTTGTAACAGCAGATGGATTCAAATCTTTCTCTTCCTGTGTACTGCCTATGTGAGTTCAGAAATGCCATCTATGCTGCTGTCAGAAATTTGTGCAATGGTCTGGCTGAGTAATGTCAGTTTGATTAAGGGTTTTTTTTTTTTTTCTTTTTAAGAATTCTTTGTTTAATTTTATTTATCATTATTATTATTAGTTTTGTGGTTTTTGTTTGTTTATTTGTTTGTTTTAATTTGCTAAGGACATGTGAGCTCACTAGAGAAATAGAAAAAAAGGGAGAGGGAGAGAGCAGCTTTTTAAGAATTCTTTGTTTAATTTTATTTATCATTATTATTATTAGTTTTGTGGGTTTTGTTTGTTTATTTGTTTGTTTTAATTTGCTAAGGACATGTGAGCTCACTAGAGAAATAGAAAAAAAGGGAGAGGGAGAGAGCAGCAAAGTAAGAAACCAAACTGCCAGGTCCAGGACTGGAACCACTGTCAGTCATGTGGGAGCCTAGCACTTTTATCATCATGCTACCTCTAGCCCCATTTAAGTTTGAATAGGTAGTTCAATTTACCAGTGTTTTATTTTTCTCTCTTCAGAGTCAGATATCTGAGAAACTAAAAAAAAAAATTAAAATTAAAAAATTAAATCTAGACCTTTGCTATCAAAATTTAGCCTTCACGCCAGTGAACTTTTTGAAAGTTTATTGTCCATATAAATTCTCAAACCCCACTACAGGCTGCCTCATCCAAAATATGCATTTTTACAAAATTCTCAAGTCACTTTTATGCATATCATAGTACATGAGGCACTACTGTCTACTGTGAGGTGTGCATTGGAACCAAGAGACAATGTTAACTCTTCCTCTTTTTCTTAGTTAAAGCAGAGTTTACTGTTTGTATGTTGTTGATTTTACAATAAAGTTGGCACATAGTTCCTTCTTGAAAATCGCTATAAAATGTACTATTATCCCTGTGTTAACTTGGATACGGTAACTCTAGGTCCATGTCCTGCTACTCACAGCATACTATTATACAGGATTACAGTATTTTCGAATAGCAAGAGCTCTTAGGAACAAAGCTATTTAGGTCTTTAATTTACACTTAAGAAACTAAGGCCCAAAGAATTAAGAAGAAGTGCTCAAGTACCATAGCTTGTGACTGATGGGATAAAGACTAAATAATGCATCTCTTGACTCTAAGTCTTAAATTTCCTGCTATTTCCATTGTTTCTATGTGTGCTTCAATAATAGCATTATCTGAACATAGTGGTGTTATCCAGCTGTTCTAAATAGACTAGTTGGTGAATTCTTTTAGACAAAGGAGGGTATACATATATGGCCCTGACTAAGTGGGGTGGGGGAATGCCCTTGCATCAACTCCTAAGAGCTCATTATGCAAAAACATCACTTCCTAACCCTTTCTTCATTGACATCATGATGGTAATTTGAAATCAGCCATGTTGGGTGTATTTATACCATGAAAACTGGTAAACTTGACAAATCAATTTTCCCTCTGGATATCTAACATGACAAATCATTTCTCCTCCTGATCATCTAACTATTAAGTACATAACAGTACATCCTTGTCCTAATTGTTATTATTTCAATTGTTACTTCCAAAAGAGATTTTAAATGATTCCAGGAAAAAATATTGAGAAAGTTCTTGGAAAGGGATTCTGTTGTTATGCCTTCATAGACCATATTCTCAAAGGCAATTCTTTCAGCTGACTTCAACCATTCAGCAATGCTACTTAATGTGTATGGTCTACTTTGACCTTTATGTGCTACCCCTGATATCTTAAAGATACTGAGGTTTTAAACATGCTTTCATGTGTCAAGTGAGATTTCGTAAACATAATGTCCTCAATTACTACAAATATTGAATTTTGAGTGATTTGTATTTATTGATGGCCCCTGACATCCTGGGAAAAATTTGTTCTCCCCATTCATAATCTTCAATCCTATTAATTAATAAGATTGATCTTATTAATCTCTATATTTATACAAGTATAGGGCTAGTCTACTAAATTTCACAAAATAATTATCTACTTCTTAATTTTCTTAATTGTCTTTACATATTTTATATAGATAGCAATGTGTTCTTTCTATACCAGTGTATAATACCAGTGTAATTTATAATAATTGATAAGGAATCACCATTGATTTATGATGATATCTTGAGTTCCATTTTACAGTAAGCCAAGACTACAAAAAGGCTCTAATTCAAACCTCTGATCAGTGGAATTTCAAGTTGATTAAATAGTACTGTTTCTCAAGATAGTGTCTCATTACTTCACAGTCCTCGTACCTCCACCTCCAGAGTCAGTGAGATCACAGGTGCATACAACTACACCCAGTCTTTAAGGTCCCTGGTTTCCCACGTTGCCCCAGCCTGAAAGATAAAAATAATGATTGGGGAAAGATCACATTGTCTTAGCAGCTCATGCCACACTGGGCCAAAGATGGTATTCTAAAAAGGCCTTATTGCTAGGGCATGGTAGCCTGGGATTCAGTACAAGAAAAACATCATCAATTTTCCCTTAGATATTAAAGAGATAGGACCAATTTGCAATTGTATAGCTTTGTAATTCTGCCTGAGTCACAAAGCATTGATTGCCTACAATGGCATTTTAGAGGTAAAACCCTTTTTTCCCCTGACTGCTCTCATACTTTCAGTTTGTTGTCCCAGGTGACAAGAGAAAATTATGACAGTAAAGTTCTTTACCTTGACCCAAGGTTGCTGGTGCCTACAACCTTGACTTGCAGTACATCAATCAAGTCCTATTTTTTGTTTTATGTTTGTTTGTATTCTTTTTACATTTTTTCTTAGAGTCATCTCACTCCTAAGCTGAAAGAAAAAAACGCACAAATAGTGTGATTTGTGAGGTGCCACTTCAAGAATCTATTGGTAGTACCATCCCACCACAGAGGTTGAGGGAAAAACAAATAGATTTTAACCCAAATATAACTGCAAAGGCAGAACGTCTTGAAAACTACTTCGTGTTAATGCACTAAAAAAAAATTAAAAATTAAAAAATTAAACTGTACTCACAAATTTAAGGAGTAATATTTCTTTAAGTTTTCATAAAAGGGGAGAACTGTGGATTAGATGGAAAACTTGCTAAAAAGAAACAAACAAACAAAAATAAAATTGCTATAATTCCATTAAAATCTATAGAATTATATTCAGCCATTTTTCAAAATTTCCATTTGGGCACGTAGTAACTATCTCAAAACAAAAATATCCAAATCTGAACTTCTGCTTAAATTGCTCCTTACCTAAACTCATTCAATAAGTTTCTAACTCAGTTAATGGCAACTCCATCCCATCAGTTGTTCAAGCAAAACTCATGAAGTAATTCTTAACTCATTTCTTATATTCCACAACTGATACTTTATCAAATTTCTTGTCTATGATCTCACGATACACACTGAATTGAAGTTTCTTAGCACCTTCACTTCTACCACCTTGATCCAATCCATTATCTCTCACCTGAATTACTGTCACAGTCTCTTGGATTCTTCTTTGCTTCTTCTCTTGCTTTCTCCTTCCAGTCTTTTTTCAACTGAGTGTGAAGAATTGCCATGTCAAAATAAAAGCCACAGACCATTTCACTGCACCTTCAAAAGTCTTTAATGTTTCTCATTCCATTAAGAATAAAATTCAGGACCAGCAGTTAGCATAATGGCTAAGTCACTGGACTCCCACGTAGTCGACCGCGGTTCAAGTCCCGGACCCGGTGGCTTGGACTCACGCCGGGCGCATGTGCGTGCGTGCCCAAGATCCCAAGAAGAGAGTGGAGGAGAAGGGATTGCGGCGTGACCATCCCCCCTGGGGGGTGATTTCTCGCTTTCTGTCTCTCTGTCTCTCTCTGTCTGGCGAGTGTACATGCCCTATAGCAAAAACCTCTCCAAAAAAATAAAATAAAATAAAATAAAATAAAATAAAATAAAATAAAATAAAATAAAATAAAATAAAATGAAATAAAATAAAATAAAATAAAATAAAATAACATAAAATAAAATAAAATTCAAAATTTTATGAGGGGTTGATAAAACACTACATGAAATCAGTATCTGGCTAACATCCATCTGAGGTCTGTGCTTCAACCTCACCGTCTTGCTATTTGTGGCAACACATCTATTACCATCCAGCTTTAACCTCTTTATCTGGCTATTTTGCTACTTGGAATGCTTTTTGTAGACATTTTGTGACTCATTCCCTTACTTCCTTCAATTCATTACTCAAATGTCACCTTGTTGATGAATCTACTCGTAGACACTCTGAAAATTGATTCATCTCTCCCATCATTCTCTCTTTTGTTTTATTGTTTTCTTTCAAAAGAGTTTTGACACCATCTACAATACTAAGTATTATACTTAGTTATTTGTCTCTCTCCACTCAACACTAGAATATAAAATCTATAGGGAAGGATTTTATTTGATTGTTCTTCGCTATCTCTCTGGGATTTAGAAACATCCCTGGCACAGAAAAGGCACTTGTTAATGTTTCTTTGGTAAAGTTTTCCCTTTTTCCAAAATTTTCCACTAATAGATATTGCTAAAATATTCCCTGATCTTCATTTTCCCATCATATTTTTTTCTCTGACTTATTTTCCTCTCATCTAGTACCAGTGCTTTCTCCTTTTCAAGTTACAGTCTTGGCATGCCATCTTCTCAGTGTAGTACAATTCACTGCTACTTTGGAGAAAAGGAGTTAACTCCACCAGATGATTAGAAATAAGTTTCTCCATTTTATTAAACAGCTTCTGTCAGACTTAAAAAACACACAGCATGCTTTCAAAGGGAGACTGTATTTTCAGATATTCAGTATTGACTCAAATGCCTATTGTCAATGTTGTTGAAAATATGGGACCAGCCAGTGGAGTAGTAGTTAAGATGACTAGATCCCATATGACCAACTGCACTGTTTGAGCCCCAGACCCAGCGGCTTGAGTAAATATACAAAGAACATGTACATGCATGCCTAAAATCCTACAAGGAGGGAGATATGGAGGAGAAGAGACTATGGCATGATCATTCCCCATGGGAGGTATTTCTCAATTTCTCTCACTTCCTTTCTCTTTCTCTTTCTGGCAAGTACATGTGCACTCTAGAACATTAAAAAAAAAAAGAAGAAAGAAAGAAAAGAAAATGTGACAAATAAAATTTTAGGTATAAATTTATATTTTTCAAGTTCTAATACTATCAATCCTAAAAGAATTCATTTCATTAAACTGTAATGTCAAGAACATTCAAGATAATGTATGCAATGCTTAGTAAAAATCTGTTAACATTAGAAAAATAAATTCACAGATGGGACTCCACTATTTTTTTCTTTTAAAGTACATAGTCTACTATTCAAATTATTTTGATGATTTTTAAAAATTCTTTCTTGTTATCGGTAAAGTCAGTTTTACCCATGACCATTATGTCAATGAGGAAACCAGTTAAATATGCACCTACAAAACAAAATACTGAGTATAAAAATAACCTTTAGTAAAAACTCTTCGCTGACTTTTACTACTCCACTAACTGAATTATATATGCAAAAAAAGAGTTTCCCTTTATGTTCTACCGTATATTGTACTGTTTTCTGTGATTTTTTTAAAATAATTATTTTATTTAGCTTTATTTATTCATTCATTTATTTCATTTTTTTTTAATTTGACCAGAGAGGGACAGAGCGAGAGAGAAAGAGAGAGATTTTAAGTAAGAGAGCAAGCCTCCAGGTCCAGGACTTGAACCGTGATCAGCCATGTGGGAGTCCAGCATCCTTAACCACCATGCCACCTGCCAGCCTGTGTTTTCTGTGATTTCATTTAGCTTTTGTGTGGCCAAAAGTAGTTTACAATATGAACCTAACTTCAAGACTTAATATTTACTGAAATGGCTATTTGGGAAAACATACACATAAGCAAATAAACAGAAAATGTTTTCTAACACATAGCAACATCCATCGAAAACTTAAAATTTTAAAGTTGCTGTGTAACTTGTGAACAGAGTAAAAGATTTACAGAATTCACTTTTTGAGAAATACTCCCTGTGCGAGTGCAGTATAAAAATTTTAGAGAGATTTTTAAAAGTGAATTCCGCATTGGGAGGGCTAAATATTAGTTATAGATTCTCTGGAACATGGGCAGGACCCATAGCCTATAGGTTAAAAAGGCTGGATTCCACTTGCTAATCATGGTTGAATCTCAACATTGAGGGTGCCTATGCATGTGTATTCAAAGTCCTGATGCAAAAGAGGAGCAGAGGATTACAGCGTGTACAGTGTGATCATGCCCCATTGGGGTAATTTCTCCTTTTTTCCTTTTTTTTTTTTTTTTTTTTTTTAGGGGCTTTTGCTATAGGGTGCATGCGCTTGCCAGACAGACAGAGAGAGACACAAAGCAAGAAATCACCCGCCCCCTGGGGGGGATGGCCAAGCCACAGTCCCTTCTCCTCCATTCTCCTTTCGGGATCTTCGGCACACATGCACCCGCGCCCGGTGTGAGTTCAAGCCACTGGGTCTGGGACTTGAACCGCAGTCGACTACATGGGAGTACAATGACACAGCCATTACGCTAACTGCTGGTCCCCCTTTCTCTATTTTTATTTTGCAAGTTCACACAAACTCTGGCAATTAAAAACAAGGCATGGGCCAGCAGATGATGGTTAAGGTTCTGGATCCCAGATGCTTGACTCTAGTTTGAGTCCTGGATCTGGCAAGTTGAAAAACTTGCTGAGCATCTGTGTATATGTGCCCAAAATCCTGAGAGGAGACTGGAGAAGTGAATGTGGTGTGATCATAGGGAGTAATTTATCACTTTCTTTCTCTCTCCCTCTCTCTCTGTCTCTCTCTCTGATGAGTACATATGCCCTATAGCAAAAACCAGCAAACAAACAAAAAGAAACAAAAACCCCTCTGCAATAAATCAGTCTATGCAATAAGCCTGAAAGATTTGAATCAATTTTTACTTCCTTCACTTTTCCTTTTTCTTTCTTTCTCTTTCTAAAAACAAAAATATTAGATATGTTACTAAATTTCATACATTATGTTAGACTTTAGGGAAATAAAATAATAAAGATATACATCCTTCCTTGAGATAGTTTTTTTGCAATAGAGCACTCATGATCACTTTCCTATTTATTATATAACAGAGATATAGTTAAGAAATAGAGACATTCTAAAAAAATTTTTCTTAGGCCAAATACAAGATTTTCATATTTCAAGATGAACTTAATTAACTAAAAATTAATCTAATTTCAATAATTTAAGACAAGAAAACTTTATTTCCTATTCACATTGTGGTTAATGTTAATTTGCCAAAATTTCCACCTTTTTTTCTTTTCTCTTTTTGTTAGAGATTTTTTGCTATAGAGAATGTGCACTTGCCAGAGAGACAGAGGGAGACAAAAAGTAAGAAATTGCTCCCAGGGGTGTTGCCCACAACACAATCCCGTTTTCTTCCATTCTCCTCTTGGGATCTTGGGCATGCATGTACACATTCCTGCCTTGAGTCTTAAGCCACAGTGTCTGGGACTCATACCATGTTTTACTACGTGCAAGTCCAGCAACATAATGATAAAGCTATCTGCTGGTCTCCTCTCCCTTTTTAAGGGAGATTTTTGCTACAGGGTATGTGTATTCACTGGAGACAAAGAGAGCCAGAGACAGAAGTGAGAAATCACCCCCTGGGGGAATAGCCACATGTCAATCCCTTCTCCTCCACTGTCCTCTCAGGATTTGGACACTCATGCAGGTGTGCCTGGGTTTCAGCCACCACATCTGAGACTCAAATCATGTTGGGCCATGTGGGAGTCCAGCACCACAGCCACTATGCCATCTACTAAGCCCCAGATCTACTTCTTATGGTTTTCATTAAGGGATCCAAACTGAGGGACACTTAGTATTTACATTTACATGATTGCTAAAGCAGGGAAATGAGATTATGGAAATTTTTAACACTAGTTTTGAAAACTTCTACTCACATCTCATTGGCCAAAACAAGCCACAGGTCACAGCTAACTTCAGTGGTGGACAGGATGTGTAATCCCATTATGTACTGGAAGCAACGAGACAAAAATACTTGGTGAACAGCATTAATAATTTCTGCACCAAGACAGTGTGCTATGAAAAGTTGCACCTATCACATTTACTATGCTACTTTGTGTATTTCTTGGTCTCTGAGACTTTTGCTTGCTAGAATCTTCCTTACATGCCTATAGGCCCATGACTTCCAATACCCAGAAGCACCTTAAATTTACTTTATTTATTCAATTCTTTCTTGGAATAAAATCTGGATATTGGCACTCTGTGGATAATTTGGTTTTTATAATGTATGTTGTTTTGTCCTAAATAATTGTGTATATGTATCCTTGATATTTTATACCACCGATATTACATACGTGATTGGATATCCAAAATTGTATCAGTTATTGCATGTGTGCCAGATGAATCATTTCTTTCTAGATACATTTCTCAACAAAAGCTTGGCAATGTTTTTATTTTGAAATAACGCTTACTTTTCCTAGTTGAATATTTATTATTTTACCTATTTTTAAAGTTGTGATTTACCAAAATTTTAAATGATATTGTTCAGATCTTGTTATTTAGGAAGTTAAGCTCAAACAATTTAAATGTTTGTCTGTATATAACTTTTTGTTCTCCTATCAAATTTTTAAAACCTGAGTGACATTTCTGGATTGCTAATACATTGTTCTTTCTGGTCACAAGCATTATAGAGTCATTTAACATTAATTCTGGGTGTGATCTGCTTAACATTTTTTGTGTTTACATGTCCTTACATCTTTATATAGCTCCCATATGTCTTTTTACGCTATTTAGAGACTATGGTAATAACATCTTTGTAGATCTTTATACTTGGTTTGTATCTTACTGCCAAGGGACCCTTCAGGGGTTAATAAATAAATAGCCATATATGGGAATTAAAGGAGGATTTTGAGGTCATCTACTCTAACTTTCCCACTAAAATTTGGAACTTCTTGCCTGCTCTTAAAGTTGAAGGTAGTATGTCCAGCCTTCCAGACTGAGAGAATGGCAGGAACTAAGGCAAAGCCAGAGAACATTGTAAAACCTCTTAGACAGATAACAAGATTGATCTGAAACTTGGGATTCAAATAGATGAGAGCATGTAGTGCTAGGGAGCTGAAACTAGAAAACTAGGTTGTGCCACAATATTTGAGAACATGAAAAGGAAGAACCTTAGATTTCGTATTTTAAGTATTAAGGGCTTTATATTGTAGAAAGTGAGAAGCCATTAAACTGATCTGAAATATCCCCCCTGTTCTCTTCTTAAAGAAACTCAAGAAATTTCCTAAGGAATAAAGAGATATAATGTTATAGGTAGAGCATTTAAAAAGGAAGCTGTTATTTATAGTGTAGATGATGAGATTCCTGTCTTGAGATTAATGGACTGGTCATTGCATAGAATAGCCTCTCTACTTGCAGGTAGTTGGATGCAGGTGACCTAATAGTTCTCTTTCATCTTGGATTTTTATGGTACTGATTACATTAATTAGGAGAAGATACTGTATAATGAAGCTTGTCAGAAAAAGAATTAATAGGTTTCTTTAATAAGTTTTTTCTGTGATTTGTGTTGCTGATATGAACAGCAATTATCCAGCTAAGTAATGAGCCACTAATGAGCACGTCTCCTTAGATTACTTTGCAAGTGTACCAGAAGAGTTGGGCTATAAAAGCAAGCAATGATTTCTTTTCTGTGAGTTAGTAATTTTGATAGGAGTATTTTTAAAAACTCACAACAACGATCTGCATTATCTATTAATATGACCCCAAAACAGCTTATTAAAAGTTACTCACAACTATTTTCTCTTCCACTTTCTTTAGGCAATTATTCTATTAGACGTGGATTCATGCCAAACTTTTCTCAGGACTAGTAGTGTCCAGGTTTACAAAGTGGCCTTATGCAAGTGAGAGGGACAAGGGTGAATAATTGTCCCAGTATTTGAGATTTGCTGAATTCCACTCAGAATTATCTCATAATGACTAAGAAAGTAAATCCATAAGGCTTTTGAATGTGTTTAAAATTTCTAGTTTTATGGCTCAAACTGAAGTCTTGGTTGACAAAAGTCCACACAACATGTTTTTTGAGCATGCCATGATGAAGAGAAAGTAATACCGAGATTTAGGAGACGTAAGTTGAAATCTATTTCTGGTTGCAGAACTATGGTCAAGTCTCATATTCTTGTGCCTACTTTTTAAATCTGAATTTTAAAAACTGACGTTTTCTTGACTTTTTTTTTCAGCATATAATTTTATGACTCAAATGAGATGATTTTCAAAACACAGTATAATCAGAAGCATTTCTTAAATTTAATGCTAATATTAATCATCTAGTGCAATGAGTATATGTGACCTTTGCTTTTTGACTTGCCTACCCTACCGCAACACTAATATAAATCTTCAAAAACAAGATCAGATCAAATCTAAAATTCCCTCCACTGCCACAGTATCATAAGCCACAGCTTCTTCTCATTGCAATGAGATTGCTAGAAAGCTTAGAAAATCCAGACCTTGTACTGTAAAGCTTGAGGCTAGCCTTTCTGGTAGTATCGATATCATTTTAAATATAATTACTGGTACTCATAGAGTCTGCCTAAATAGAACAGTAGAATCATACTCTGGTTATTGCTGGAGTTATTAAAATTAGTTACTGAGCTTAGTCTTTGATGAATTTTTACACATAGTTATAATTTACATGAACAAATTACATCCTACCATTCTTTTTTGTATTTACAAAATAGGGAAAATAGGGCAAAAAGTAGTTTGAAGAGGGAACTCTATTAAACAAGATGACCTAGTTTTACAGTTTAATAAAACTTTTAACTAGAAGTTTGTTAACTATCTCTTCGCCTTTTATTCATCAAGTAAAAAGATACTGGATGCTCTTTTTTTCTTCATCTTTGTAAGCTGTCAATTTGAATGATGTGTACTTAAGTTTATTTAAATATGTATGCATTCATCATGGCATCTATACTGAAATAAGATATAAAACCATTCTCTCTTTTTAGAAAAAGAACCATAACTCTTCCCTTTAGCAATAATATGGGGAGGAAATTCTCCATGGAAAATTATGACTTTACATGCCCTTTAAGTGTCATCTTTGCTTGAGTGCATAATCTTTCCTATGAAGGACGTCATTTTCCAGATTCTCTTGATGTATTTTAGCAAAATGCAAGCCTCCAAGCATGCTAAATACCCAGCATCTGTGATGCAGGCCTTCACGTTAATATTTCAGTTCTCAGCAGTAACTCACTCTATTCGGTTTGCTCATGCAACTCTAAGGCTAGAGAATAGATGCTAAATGATTTTGCTTTTGCTCCATTGAGCAAAACAACCTTGAGAGATGCCATGCTAAGTCTTCCAGGAATTCATTAATCCTTTGTTCGTATTTATTCTGGCATACTGAGAATTCTGACTAGCTGGCCAACCAACAGCTCATTAGAGTCTGCTGAGCGTTTTTGAACACATCATCCACATATGCCAAAAACCAGCCTTGAATCACTTTTCATCTCTCTAAGCCAAAATAATCAAAAGCCTTTCCTTAACATCTTTAGCATTGATTGTAACCTATACCAATAACTGCTGAAGTTCCTAAGCAAACTCACATGTAATTCATTTTCTTTCTATATATAAGATTGTGTGTGTGTGTGTATATAAATATAAATATAAATATAAATATAAATATAAATATAAATATATATCCACTTTGTATTAAAATAATGGTGCCTCCAGGCTTTGTGCTTACAAGGGACAATAGTTTACATAAATAGAAAAAGCCCCAGGGCTAGAAATGTTTTGTTTTATTTTTTTTTATATTCACTCAGGATCTATGATACAGTTTTCAGATACTGTGCTTTAAAACATTAGCAGTGCTAGAATACAAACACTTTGCTCAAAGCTGCTTGAAATGTATGAAATGCATGACCCAGTCTCAAAGAAAACAGAAGAGCCTAAGGTCTGTGTCTTGTCAAGAAAATTGTAAAGGAGAAATGACACACCTAGAGTGAATGGCTTTAGTTTTTTAATTTAAGGTAACAAATGTATAAATTGAAAAACTTAGCTGCACATAATTTGAAAGACCAATACCAGAGGGATAATGAACTCAACACAAAAAGAAAGAAAATATGAATAGTTGCAACCAATATGATATATAATTTAAAGCCACCTACTCTTTATAAATGCATCACAGAAATCATCCTTTAGAATAAGCATGATAGGAAATTATTTCCATTAAAGAAAAATTCTTTTCACTTGCTCAGTGTATTACAAATCCCTGCTTCCAATGAACTATCCTTCATGCCATTAGGATTTCTTAACATGGCTCCCCCATTAGAGAAATATTAAAAATTTTATAGCTATTATATTTGCAAATGCAGTAGTCATTTACTTTCTAACGTCAAGTAAATCTAAGGAAATTACTCTGCAAAGCAGTAATCTAGAATAGTTGCAATCAAACTGGTCCACAGACTCCTGAGACCTTAGGAAGTCAATATTATTTTCATAATAATACTAGGTTGCTACTGGTGCTTCCCTGAGTTGACATTTACACTGATGATGTAAAGGTAATTGTGAGTAAAGCTGCCGAACCTTTAACGCAAATCAAAGCAATGGCACAAAATACATTAGTTATCATTGTGTCTTTCATGGCCATGCAGGTAAAAAAAAATAATAATAATAAAAATTAAAAATTAAGTAAAAGTACATTTTAAAAAGTCAGTTTCACTTAACGCAGTTGATGGATCAGAACAAAAAAGTGGTAATTTTATTAAATCTCCATCCTTGAGTCCCAGGAACTCTTTAATACTCTGTTGATGAAACAAAAAATCCACCTGAGACACCTCTGTGAAATGAAGTAGAGTCTTGAGGATAAACACTTTTTTGATTGAGATATGAATCCTAGTGACTGTCTTTTATGAGACATTGTTTTTATCTGAAAGGATGTCTCACAAACAAAGTAAATATGAAGACTTGGAAAGCTGGTAGGCAATTTCTCAAAAATATATAAAACAAGTGTATCCATTTAAAGAACAGCACTGACAGTATTGGTGGTCAATAATATTTGAATAAGAGACAGAGAGAAATTTTGAAAGCCTGTATGTGCCTGACTTTGCAGCTGCCCTGCATGTATATTTATACTTCTCTTTGTGCTAGGCAATGATACCAATCAGTGTGATTCTTTACATATTGTATAATCAATGTGCTAACATTTGTAGGATCAACACAGCTCGGTGAACCAATATTTTCCAAATGATCGATGCATGATGTTACAAAATCAGAATGAGTACAAGATCCATTTGAAATGCATGATAGACAAATAGATTGTAGGAAGAGAATGCATGACATTATATATATAAGCTTTTACATTGCAACCAACTTTAGTCAAGTTTGGTATAAAAACAAAGAAGAACATCCACAATTATTCGGGAAAACTATTTAAATAATCTTCCGTTTTTTTCACACTCCAAAGCCCAAATAGTCTCCATGTATGTCAACTAGAGAATGTATTATATTAAATGAATAAACAGATATTGGGCTCTGACTCTCTTACCTATGGCCAGACAGGAATGACATTTGTAGAAACATTGTTCTCTTAAATTTGCTTTTTTTTTTTTTTTGAGACCGATATTGCATTCATAAATTTGTTTCTTTTCAAAATAAGACTGTTTTAAAAAGGTCATTTATGTTGTGACCAGCAGTTAGCGTAATGGCTATGTCGCTGTATTCCCATGTAATTGACCGCGGTTCGTGTTCCAGACTCGGTGGCTTAAAACTCACACCAGACACGTGTGTGTGCGTGCCCAAGATCCCAAGAGGAGAATGGAGGAGAAGAGATAGCGGCGTGGCCATCCCCTCTGGGGGGTGATTTCTCTCTTTCTGTCTCTGTCTCTCTCTGTCTGTCTGGCGAAAGCATGCGCCCTATGGCAAAAAACTCTCAAAAAAAAAAAAAAACAAAAAACTCACGCCGGGCACGTGTGCATGCGTGCCCAAGATCCCGAGAGGAGAATGGAGGAGAAGGGATTGCAGAGTGGCCATCACCCCTGGGGGTGACTTCTCACTTTCTATCTCTCTGTCTCTCTCTTTGTCTGGCGAGCGCACATGCACTATAGCAAAAAAAATAAAGATAAAAATTTAAAAAAAAATAAAGAAACCTCTCAAAAAGTCATTTATGTTGACATGTAATGGATATATTGTTATTTTAAATGAATTAATAAATGTGATTAAAAGGTCTTAGTTTTGGGATCAGCAGTTAATGTAATGGCTATGTTGCTGAACTCCCATGTAGTTGACTGTGGTTCAAGTCCCGGAGCTGGTGGCTTAAACTCATGCTGGGCGCGTGTGCATGCGTGCCCAAGATCCCGAGAGGAGAATGGAGGAGAAGGGATTGCGGCGTGGCCATCCCTCCTGGGGGGGGTGACTTCTCACTTTCTGTCTTTCTGTCTTTCTGGTGAGCACACATGCCCTATAGGGGAAAAAAAGTCTTAGTTTTAATTTCTTTATAGTCTCACTCTTGTATTTATTTTATTTATTTATTTTTTTATTTATTTAAGAGGATTTTGCTACAGGGTGCGTGCGCTAGCCAGAAAGACAGATGCACAGCACACAGCAATCCTTTCTCCTCCATTCTTCTCTAGGGATCTTGGGCACGCATGCACATGCACCAAGTGTGAGTTTAAGCCATCGGGTTCAGGACTTGAACCGCAGATAACTACATAGGAGTCCAGTGACATAGCCATTACGCCAACTGCTGGTCCTTTTAGTTTCACACTTCTATATTCAGAGAAAGATGGATGTATTCTTTTGTTCTTGTTTTGCTTTTGCTTTTTTAAAGAAAAATCTGTGTTAGTGAAAAGAGACTTAAAAATCTTCAAGCCTCTCTATTAACAACCCATGCTGCTCTTTTTGACATCCTTACTGCCCAGAACCTTGCACATGCCCGTTCCTTATTGGGACACCTCTAGGAAAACAGAAAATTACAAAGACCAAGTTTTGTCTTTTGCTTTGGTTTTGATTTGTTTGTTTATAATTTGTTACACAGCTGTGCACTCACCAGAGATGCAACAGAGTCAGCAGTGACAAAAGTGAGACAGCAACTTTCAGGGGGATGGCTGTGCCACAATCCCTTATCCTCCATTGTTCTCTCCACATTTGGAGCACATGACCAGAGTATTTTTTAAGCCATAGTTGGTCATGTGGGAACCAGTTCCTTTAACCGCCATTCCAATCAGTTGGTTCTAAGTTCCAAGTTTATAACTTCACCCCTACATGGAAATTAAAATAGAAATTACAGGTCACCAGCTCTGGTCAGCTGATGATGCCAAAGAACCTCAAAAAATTAGAGACAGTTGACACAGGTCACAGTGGATTGTGAGAGCTGAAGATGAAGGTCATAAAATAATCATGTATATCTTAAAGGTATGAGTGAAAGCTTGAGGATACAGGCATTTGCTTTTAATTTCCTAGGAATAGAATTCTTAGCCCATGTTGAGGTGAATTACCCTTTTTGTGCAATTTGTGTTTGATCTATATTTTGTTATCCTGAAAATGCTAATATTTTGTAAAAAGTTCCCTTGAGGCATCCTGACTTTAAAAGCTCATTCTCATTTCTTGTGACATGTAACCTACCAGCTGTAGCAGGATTCGTCAATCCACTTGTTAATCAGAATGTATCAAGCCCCTCTGGCTCATGTTTTCTTTTTAGTCCAGAATGTAACAAAAATTGTGATATAAACAGTCTGTTTTCTTCAAAGCAGCACACCTTCACAATTACCTGTACTCTGTCCTCTTCAGGATCTTACACTGTGAAAGCTAATATCACAGATTCTATTTTTTAAAAGTGGAAACATATCTAGAAAAGTAATTAAAATAGAGTTCTTACTGAAATTGAATTTTTAAAATTAATGTTTTCATTTTTATCAAATCAATGGCGTTTGCAAAATGGTTTATAGAACTATTAATAAATACCTTGAGCAGCAAATAGCATAAGGTTGAAATGTACCAAAACACGTATTAATTGCTCCATAAAACATGTTCCATTATGTCGTATTGCTTAAATTAGGTGGAATCGTTAAGGCAACCTTTGCATCCTATAATACCACAATGACTAAAAGAATGCATATTAAATTCCTGCTCCACTTACAGAAAGCTAACAGGAAAGTTGTGCAGAGAGAAAGACCTCTTGTTTGTAATCCTTTGCAAACACACACTGCCCTCCACTACTCAGTGACAAACTATATTATGTGGAGACCAAACCAGGTTAGCTAGTCTAAGATAATTGTTTGTATCAAAAGGTCCATTGAAAATTAATAGATGTTTCTGTTTGTAGGCAGATGTTAAATTTTGACATCTACTGACCTGCTCTTACCTTTACATAACATTAATATGATAATCTTATAACACCATTGAACTCAGTTGCTTGCAAAACTGTTTTTTTTGGGTTTTTTTTTGTTTTTTTGTTTGTTTGTTTTGTTTTTGCTATAGGGCACCTGCGTTTGCCAGACAGACAGACATCCCCAGGGGGGATGGCCACGCCACAATCTCTTCTCCTCCATTCTCCTCTTGGGATCTTGGGCACACACGCACACGTGCCCGGCGTGAGTTTTAAGCCACCGGGTCCGGGACGCGAACCGTGGTCCACTACATGGGAGTTCAGCAACATAGCCATTATGCTAACTGCTGGTCCCCACAAAACTGTTTTTATACTATTTCAACCAATATGGACTAATAATTTACTTTCTACCACTGCCCATCACCAATGATGAAAGCTACTCCTAGAGTCTAGAGTCTGTCAGAGTCTTATCTTTCAGGATGTAGGTTCTAATAATGTTTTCGGATAATTTGAGAGAATAATACAATGAAGAGGTACAGAGAATTAAAAAAGAAAAGAAAAGAAAAGAAAAGAAAAGAAAAGAAAAGAAAAGAAAAGAAAAGAAAAGAAAAGAAAATACCCTACTAAGCCAGTATCACAACTTGTACACTGCTACATTATTCATAAGTAAATACGAGGCATAATCAGGAAAGGGCCCTTTAGGGGTCAGCTTGGTGGGTGGTCTGGTGTTTAAGGCGCTGGATTTCACATGGCCCACAATGCAGTTCAAGTTCTGACACAGTGGTTTGAAAAACAGACAAGGCACCTGTGCTTATGTGCCCAAAATGATGAGAGGAGAATGAAAGAGAAAGTATTGTAGCTTGGCCATCCCCTCAGGGGTTGCTTTCTCATTTTCCTTCTCTCTTTTTTTGTCTCTCTTGGTAAGTACAAATGGCCTATGAAAAAAGTTTTTTAGGAAGTCATTTAAGAGGTAGAAATTAGGACTCTGTGAGTAAAAACATTTCAATGTTTGTGGATTCGCAAAATAATAAGTCCTCCCATTCATGTCCTCAATTTATTTCAGTATCAACTAATGCGGGTTACTGTTCCTTTCTTTGGATACTGTGAGATGGCTACAGTTTGGCATATTCAGTTTAATGTATCCAAAGAAGCATGTACTTGGATAAAGAATAGCTGGAGATGACAAATAATTGGAATTTACTTATGATAAGCAGATCACTTCATCTTTATTGAATACTAAGTAGATGTACAATGTTGAGAGTAGAAGTTAATAAAAATTTAATTAAAAATATATATGAATGAAGGGAAAAGTGACACTATAATCTCCATCTTCAGATTAGGAAACTAGAATTTAGCAAGTCAAATACCTTGCCTAAAGTCAGAGTGCTGGTTGGTGGCATGGCTATTATTCCCCGAGGGCTATTTAACTCCTAAGCGTATAGTAAAGTGCCACACACACACACACACACACACACACACACACACACAGTGGTTGAAATGAAATATATTAGATACTTTTTTTTATTATTTTGTAAACAGAAGGGGCATACATTTCCAATTCAAAATCTTGGTTTAGGGATTCTAGAACACTCAAAGAGAAAGAGAAAATGAGGAAGAAAGGAAGTGTCTATCTTATCAAAGTGTAAGGATACCCTATTTGGAGCGTGAATAAACTGAAAGATGCTATAGCAAGAACACTATATGTGGTTTGAAGATACACTTTATGAACAATTATTTCTGAGGTCCTAGGAAATGTTTACAAAGTAATGCTTACATAAATTTTTCAGAGAGAAATTTTTGCTGTAGGGCCAAAGAGACAGAGACACAGAAAGCAAGAAATCCCCCCACCCCCAGGGGATGGCCAAGCCACAGTCCCTTCTCTTCCATTCCCCTCTTAAGATTTTGGGCACACCTACGCACTTGGCATGAGTATCAAGTTCTCAGATCAGGGACTTGAACTGCGGTCAGTCACATGGGAATCCAGCACTAACCACCATGTCACCTGCTGGCCTCAATGCTTATAAGCTTTTAACCCATATCTGTTTTGAAAAAAAAATTTAAAAATAACTTATTTTTCTATTTAGTTTTTGTGATTTGCCAGCTGCTAGGTCTGTGACTCAAACCACAGTTAGCCATATGGGAATTCATCGCTTTAACTACCATTCCACCTACTGGCCCAATCCATAACTTTTAGAAAAGTTTTCCATTTTTTATCTTGTCAATGTGCAAATAGAAAATGATCCTAGACCATGTTGCTCATTAGTCTTTTTTCCATAAAACACGATGCTCAAAACTGTACATAAGACTATGATGTTATCCTACCAGTGCCTAGAACAATTGTTGATCTTCCTATTTTTAGTTTTCTTTTTTTAATTCAGTCTAAAATTGCAATTACTTTTTATAAATTATAACACTGTTTGAGGATACTGAATATAAGTCTAATAAATTGTTCCCTCCTTCTGGTAACTGATGTTTAAATAAGATTACAAACATCTTTGCATTTTTTCATCATTTTTAACTCAAGTATAAGATTTAACCTTTATAGTAATTATAATCCTAATTATAATAACAGGTTTTCAGTTCTGACCCTATTTTCAAGTCTATCTGCTTCTGACTCTGATAACCCATATAGTCTGCATTTAGACTTTCTGATTTATTTACGTGTCTGCTAAAAATTATAAGGGCCAGCTGGTGGCATTTTTCTTAAAGCACCTTGATTTCACATGGCCACCTGCACTGTTTCAGTCTCAAGCCACTCAGTGGGTTGAAAAACATTGGACTCTTAGGCATGCATGCCCAAAATTCCAAAAGGGGAAGGAGGAGAAAGGATTGTATCATGGCCATCCCCCCTGAGAGTTACATTCTCACTTTCTGAGTCTGGCGAGAGCACACACTTTATAGTAATTTTTTAAGAAAAGAATTAAAATAATAACCTCCTAAATAAAGAAAGAAATAAACTTATGGCCACTGCCTAAGCCTGCGACTTCTGACATTTTAATATCCAAATTAACATGGAGCACAGGCCCAGTATCCCAGTTCATGAGTACATTGTTTAACAAACTACAACTATGCATAATAGCACTGGCATCCAGTTAACATTTTTGCATGTTTTAAAGTAGACCATCATGAGGAACATATCCAAAGAGTTAATTTTATGTAGGAACAATTACCTTAAGAGTGGACCTGTTATGGGACCAGCAGTTAGCGTAATGGCTATGTCGCTGGACTCCCATGTAGTCAACCGCGGTTCGAGTCCCAGGCCCAGTGGCTTAAACACATGCCGGGAGCGTATGCGTGCATGTCCAAGATCCCAAGAGGAGAATGGAGAAGGGATTGCGGCGTGGCCATCCCCCCTGGGGGGTGATTTCTTGCTTTCTATCTCTATGTATCTCTCTGTCTGTCTGATGAGCACATGTGCCCTATAGCAAAAACCTCTCTTAAAAAAAAAAAGAGTGGACCTGTTCTAAAGTTTGCCTTCACAATCAATTAAAGCAGGTGCATAACCATTTACTACAAACTCTTAACATAATGTAGAAATCAAGAAATCTAGAGGAGAACAGCTAGGAGATGAAACCAGATGCAATGTAAAGTGGATAAAGTTAGCTTAAGGAATAATGATAAATTCTTACCTAGAAAGTGCTATTTTCAAATACACATAGAACCAGTTATATATAACTGCAAAGAATCAACCTAAGAAGAAAGAATTAAACTTGTACTCCCATTAAAGAGATAAGCGATCTTGCAAAATAGTAGTTGGTAGTAATTTTTAAAAAACTAATGCACTTTTTCATCTTTTCTTTTGATTAATCAGTGCTTATTGAGCCAGACTACTTTCCATAGTGCCAGGGATTATTTCTCAGTAAAGGTGACTGAGACAGGCACGTTTCCTAATTCAGTAGAGCCTGTTGTCCAGTGGGGACAAAGGATATAACACACATATAACAATAATTATTTAAATTTAACTTATAATAACCTCAATGAAAGATGAGTACAAGATCAAAATAATACCCAGTAGGAGAATTAGGTTTGTCTGCAAGAGTCTGAAAGGTTACTTCATGTGCTTGCTCTGATTGTCAGATGAAAATATAAAGAAGTGCGTGAGCAGAGAAACTCATTAACAAATTTTACTTATTGCAGGCAAGTTTTTAAAGAGCCAATATGGATGGAGATGTAAAACATGGAGAAAGTGTTCTTAGATGGAACCTAGACAGCTTTGCAGGGTCCAGATCATGTGGAACTCTAGGCGATTTTAGTTTTTATTATAGTATCAAAAAGTGGTCATTAAAAAAAGAAGGTGACATGTATTGATTTATTTTAAGGGACTGAGAAAGAAAAAGGCAGTGACAATAAAGAGATTATGGCAATGAACCAATTTGGAAAATTTGGTAGCTAGGGCTATAATGGTGACAATGAAGATGAATTCAGTAAATTTTTAGACTTATTTTCATGTTCAAATGGACATGAAAGATGATTATTTGTAAGAAATGCAACAATGAGAAATTCTTTTGAATAAAGGGTTTGACTAGATTATTTCTAAACCCTATCTTAAGAAATTCTATGGTCTTATTATTCTGTAGCACCTTTATAAACTACTTCTAATGAAATTCCATAAAAGAAGGATTGCCTTCAAATCTATTGTCCTGACTCCACTGTGGGCTGAGGGAGAATTTAATTTGGTTCACTCTACTTTTGTGGGTTTTTTTTTTTTTTTTTTACCTCTGAAGTCTTGACAGAAGTGCCCTATTTATTTATTTTTTTCAGAATGCTTAATTCCCTCCTGATAACTGCTGAATTTAATATGTTGACAGTGTGACAGTAGTGGAGGATAACAAGTAATTACAAACAAACACTAAAACTAAAATAAACAATTTATGCAGTGAGACTGGCTGCATTTCCTTGGGTTGATCATGATTAAAGACCTGTGAAAATCCTCCAGAAATCTCCAGCATGCTGAGATCCTGAGGGGAGGGTTCTTTATGGCTCCATCTGCATCTGAGTTATCACCAGGCTCCCTCTAACAGAGGGACAGGAGATTTTCAATTAAGTTCTTGTGAATAAAGACAAAACCCTTTTCTGAAGCAATTGTCTGGAAATCAGTGGCAACCTAATTTCCAAAATGCAGTGTAGCCATTAATTGGCCAGGTGCCAATGGTGGAGGAAAGGGGTTAGGGAGAACATTTGCCAGAATGGAACATAAGGCACAATTTAACGTCCCTTGACAAATTTGCTTTCCTATAATCCCATAGGAAGGGAAAGTCTGATTGAAAATATGTAATTATCTTTCTAATTTAGTGTCTATTGGTTGTGTGCTATATTCTATTTATTTTGGTAATACTTTATTTTAACTCAATACACTTCAGAGAAGGAAAACCAATATTATTATAAACTATTGAAAACTGAATTAAAGTAAATTAGCTTTCATCAAATATACATAATTCCAATGCTTAAAAAATATTTTCTTTGCCAGAAGTGATTTTAATTTTTTTTAGAGATTTTTGCTCTAGGGTGTGCGTGCTGGCCAAAAAGACAGAGAGAGACAGAGAGATAGAAAGGAAGAAATCACCCCCCCCATAGGGAATGGCCACACCACAATCTCTTCTTCTCCATTCTCCTCTTGGGATCTTGGGTACACACGCACACACACCCGGCGTGAGTCCGGGACTCAAATCTAAGTCGACTCAAACCTAAATCGACTCAAACCTAAGTCGACTCAAACCTAAGTCAACTATGTGGGAGTCCAGCAATACAGCCATTACACCAATGCTGGTCCCTCATGATTTCAATTTTAACATTGTTATTTAAGGTGAAAATTTCCCTCACATTAACTGCAAAACATAAGACTGGGGTTTATTTTCTCAGAATTAATAGTAATGGATCTGAATAAAAACATTTTGAGATCATTGTTTTGGACTTTCTTTTTGATAGGTGTTTTTCTATAGGGCACATGTGCTCACCAGAAAGACAGAGATAGACAGAGACAGAAAGTGAGAAATCACCCCCTAGTCGGGGATGGCCATGCTGCAATCCCTTTTCCTCCATTCTCCTCTCGGGATCTTAGGCACGCATGCACCTGTGGCCAGCGTGAGTTTAAGCCACTGGGTCTGGGACTCGAACGATGGTCGACTACATGGGAGTCCAGTAACATGGCCATTATGCCAACTGCTGGTCCCATTGTTTTGGACTTTGTAAGTTTAGAATGGTTCTTGGCACATAGTGGGTACTCAATGGTGAATGGTAGAAGAAAATATAACAGTCTCAATGTCTATATACTATAAAGAAAGGGTAAAGTTTTCCCCTACCACCACTCTCACCATCCCCACAATGGGGATACTCAAGTCTCTTCTATAAAATGCCTCAGTATTTACATATACATCCTTCTACATGTTTCAAATCATCTCTAGGTTACTTATAACACCTAATATGATGTAAATGCTATGTAATAACGATGTAAACGATTCTACAATTCTACAATTATTCTACAATTATTCTTTGGGGAATAATGACAAGAAAAACAAAAAGGCTATCCATGTTCACTATCACCTGAGATATCACCTCGGGGATAGTGGAGGGTGAGGAACCTAATTAGACATGGAGAGTGATTAAACATGGAAGATGGGAGAGTCTCGCTAAACTGACATATCTGGATTCTTTCTATAACTGGATTTTACAAGCAAGGACATAAATATGAAAAGTTGAAGATACAGGAGCCAGAGTAAAGTTTAGCCAAGCACAGAATCTTTATCAGAATCCAGTGTAAAATTATGAGGAAAAGTTGTTCAAGAGGATTCTAAGAGACCTAATGGGATACTTGTTCTATTAACTAGTTAAGGAACCAGGAAGACAGACAAGTTCTAAGGATTATGAGTTCAGTTTAGAGGGGTTAGAGAATAGTCATGTGTTAGAGAAAATTAAATAAAATTGAAATAAGTGATAATATTAGTCCAAGTTTTTGTAATAAAAAAGGGGTGGCACATTAAAGATAAAAAGAGACGGACGTATTTTATAATTGGGTTAAAATCTAGTGACATACTCACTGTATGAACTCAGTCTCCTCTGTGGGAAAGGAGAAAAATGGCGTTTCCACCACTAGGACATGCCTTCTGAGAGAGGGCACCTAGGAAAGTCCATGGGAAACCACACACACACCATCGTTTGCTATGGTCAGGAGCAGATGCGGGTCCTCCTCTTACCTGCTCCTCTCCTTGGTTTCAAGGAAAAGAAAACATTTAAAATGCTAATGTCAACTTTTCTACCACCTTTGACATATTAAACATTGTTCTGTGGAAAAGAAATGCCATAGGTTAATGGTCCATGGCTCTCACCAGTGTCAACTTACTTGACAGTTATTTTCAAAATTTTTCATTATGTATTATTTCTCATAAGGTTGAAAGCACAATTTTCCCTTCCCCAGTTAGCAAGACAGGGCTCCAAGAGTTACCATTCCTTTCTTGATAAATACCATGATATGAATCAGCTTTTACTGCACAATATGAACTGTTTCCTATAATAAAAATGCACCATACAACAATTCCATCATATTTATTGGATTTGGGTTTTTATATTTTAGCTGCTTGCGCACAGACATCTATGTGAATTTTTTTTTAATCACAGGTTGAGATCAGAGATATAAACTGTGTCTCTAAAGTCTAACTAAATATTTTAAACTTTAAAAAAAATAAATAAAAAAGCAAGTCTACCCTAAGTTTTGATTTTTTATTATAAGGCACATGCACTCGCCAGAGAGAGATGGAAAAAATACAGAGAGGAAGTGAAAAATCACCCCCAGTGAGGATGGCCACACCACTCTCCCTTCTTCTCTATTGTCCTCTGGGTATTTTGGGTATACATGTACACATGCCCAGAGTGATTTTCAAGCTTCCAGGTCTAATAATTAAACTGCGCAGCTGGCCCTGTGGGATCCAGTGCCTTAACCCCCACACCACCTACTGGCTCCATTATAGTTCAAGTTTTTACCCTTCGTGATCAGAAGAACTGTTAGGAAAATTTTGGAAAGAGTAATGAAAAAGAAGCATTGTAATTAATGCAAAACTGACTAGATAATTAGTCAAATTTATTGTTTTCATACATAAGATTATTCAATGATCAATACTTTTCAATGCAATATTACATAAATGACTTACTCAATTTGGCCTCAATAAATATTCCCGCTTTAAAAATAAGATGTCCTGGGACCAGCAGTTAGCATAATGGCTATGTCGCTGAACTCCCATGTAGTCGACCATGATTCAAGTTCTGGACCTGGTAACTTGGACTCATGCATGGTGTATGTGTGTGCGTGCGTGCCCAAGATCCCAAGAGGAGAATGGAAGGAGAAGAGATTGCGGTGTGGCCATCCCCCCTGGGGAGTGATTTCTCGCTTTTGTCTCTCTTTCTCTCTCTGTCTCTCTGGCAAGCACACACGCCCTGTAGCAAAAACCTCTCCAAATAAATAAATGAGTTGTCCTTAGCAGACTCCATTTTGCAGCAGTGAAGTGCTGCTCAAGCAATGCTGGATCCATATGAAAGATTGTGGGTTCAGTTCCTGGTCTACTGTACACAGCAGAAACCTGTACCCACAATCCTGATGACTGGAAGTGCTGGAGGTGGCATGGAGTGGATTGCAACATGAGACTTTGTTGGGGATGTCTGTCTTTCTCTCTCTCCATTTCTCTTTTCATTCACATGAAAGACATAAACTAAAAGAATAATAATAAAAAAGAGAACTTCAGACCAGCTGTAGTGGTGAAGCAATAACATAACACTTTGCAATGCTAAGGCCACGTGGGAAGTCTTCAGGGTTCACATTCTGAGGTTTCCCTGTACATTCTGGGCATGCATGTGCATTCTTGTGATGCAGACCGGCTAGGACTGGGGCTGGATTGGAATATGAAGGTCTAGTCAGGAATTTTTTATTTTTCCTTATTTTTCCCATAAAATAAATAGATGAATTTTTAAATATTTATTTTGAATTATTTTGTACATTCAGTCACATCACTTAGCTTGTAAATTGAATTTACCCAACACAAATGTACTTCACACCAATCCAGTTGAGGATACAAAATACATTATAATCAACAGATAATAATCTATTTCTGCATCCCATAAATGACTTAACTCTATTATTCTCCTTAATTTCTTTCCTTACACTGCCTCCCTTCTGCCATCCTCTTTCTACATTGTCATCAGTATCCATAATCATTTCCAATGTTTCTGTGTTCTCTCATCTTTCAGCTTCTACCATAGAGTGCAGACATTTGGGGGCGTGGTGGTGCCCGCCCGATGGCAGACATTTGGTAGATATATAATGTCTCTCTTTCATAGACTAGATTGCTTCACTCAGCAGTAAATCTTCCATGTTTGTTTACTTTCTATAAAATGTCAGGGTCTTGTTTTTGTTTTTTTTTTATGGCAGAGTCGTGTTCCATAGAGTATATATGCCACACTTTTTCAATTCATTCAGCTGTTCATGGACATTTGGGTTGGTTGTATATCTTAGTAACTGTAAATTATGCTGCAATAAAGATAGATGTGCAAGCACTTTTCCTACTGAGCATTCTCGTACTCTTTGTGGAGATATCCAGGAGTGAAATTGTTAGATCATACAATAGTTTTATTTGTGGGTATTTGAGGAAACTTCAGTATTTTTCTCTACAGTGGCTGGACCAATTTACATCCCCACCAGTAGTGTAGGAGAGTTCCCCTTTCACCATATCCCCGCCAGCATTTACCATTTATTGTTTTTTTTTAATTTTCCCCATTCTGACTGGGGTTAGGTAGTATCTCATTGTGGTTTTCATCTACATCTCCCTTATTATGAGGAATGTTGAGCATTTCCTCATATGCTTTCTGACTGTTTATATGTCTTCCTTAGAAAGTTGTTTGTTCAGCTCATTTGTCCCTCTTTTAATTGGGTTAATCATTTCTTTTCAGGTAAGCGCCTTGAGTTCCCTGTGTATTCTGCTTATCAGTCCCTTTTTTGAGGCATAGTTTACAAAAATATTCTCCCATTTCTAAGGTCATCAATTCACACCAATTACTGTGTCTTTTGCTGTGCAGAAATTTATTAATCTGATGTAATCCCATTTTTCTATTTTTGGGATTATTGCCTGAGCTTTGGGGGGTCTAATTTAGAAAGTCTTTGCTTACTCCAATGTCTCCCAGAGTTTCTGCAGTGTTATGCACCAGTAGACCAGTAGTTTTATAATTTGAGATCTTAGATTTAGATCTTTGATCCACTTTGAGTTTACTTTTATTAATGGTGAGAGATAAGGGTTCAGATTTATCTTTCTTCTGGTGGGTACCAGTTCTTCCAGCACTATTTGTTAAAGAGGTTTTTCTTTTTCCACTGAGTTGACTGGTACCCTTTGTCAAAATCAGTTTGCTGTATGTTTTGGGGATGATTCCTGGGGTCTCTATTCTGTTCCATTTGTCCACAATGTGTTTTTATGCCACTACCATGCTGTATTGATTATTATAGCTTTGTAATATATTTTGGGGTCTGGAAGTGAGTTGCTGCCCATGCCACTCTTCTTGCACAGGATTGCTTTCATAATAAAGGTTTTTTTATGATTCCAGACAACTTCTATATTTTCTTTTCTAGATATGTGAAGAATGTCTCTGGCAATTTGGTAGGGGTTGCATTAAATATGTAGATTAATTTGTGTAGAATTGCCATTTTGATTATATTAATTCTTCCAATCCAGAAACATGGGATGGGCTTCCACTTTTTTATATCATTTTCAATATCTTTTTAAAAGATTTTCATAGTTTTACTTGCAGAGATCCTTGACTTCCTTGGTTAGATTTATTCCTAGGTATCTTATATACTTTTTGTGGCAATGGTAAATGGGATTATTTTCTTCAGTTCTACCTCTGTCTGCTTGTTATACGCATATAGAAATGCTATAGATTTTTGTAAGTTCATTTTGTATCCTACCATTTTCCTGTATTCTTTTATTATTTGAGAAGATTTTTATAGATATCTTTGGATCTTCTATGTATACAATCATGTCATCTACACTTAGAGATAATTTTTTCCCTATTTGAATGCTTTTATTTTATTCTCTTTTTCTAATTGCATTGGCTAGGACTTCCAGCACTATATTGAAAAGGAGTGGCTAAAGTGGGCAGCCTTGTATTGTACCAGATTTTGGTGAAAAAGATTTGAACTTTTCCCCATTCAGCATAATGTTAGATATAGGTTTTTCATAAATGACTTACTATCCTGAGATATGATCCTTCTATGACAATTTTGCTGAGTCTTAATCATGAATGGCTCTTTTATTTTGTTGAATAGTTTTTCTGCATCAATTGAAATGATCAAATGTTTTTTTTAATCTTACTTCCTATTAACATGGTGCATTACATTTATGGTTTTGCATATGTTGAACCATGCTTGCATCCCTGGAATAAAGCCTACCAGGGCATGATAGATGATCTTTTTTATATGTGGTTGGATATGGTTTGCTAGTGTCTTGTTGAGAATTTTTGCATTTATATTCATCAGAAATATTGGTCTGTAGTTTTTCATTCTTGTCGAGTCCTTATCTGTTTTAGGAATGCAGGTTTTGGAGGTTTCATAAAATGAATTCAGAAGAGTTTCTTCCTTTTGGATCTTTAGATAATTTGAGTAGAATGGGGATTAACTCTTCTTTAAGTTTTGCAGAATTCAGAAGTGAAGCCTTCAGGACCTGGGCTTTTCTTTGTTGGAAGTTATTAATTACTGATTGAATCTCACTGCTTGTTATGGGTCTATTCAGGCTTCTATGTCCTCCTGAGTCAATCTTGGTATATTACTTAAGTCCAGGAATTTGTCCATCTCATCTAGGTTCACCTGTTTGTTGGTGTATGGTCACTCATAATACCCTCTGATGTTTTGTATTTCTATTATGTCTGGTGTAATATTGTTTGTTTCATTACGAACAATATTGGATTTGTCTTATTCCTTTCTCTTGTCTTCTTAATTATTCTAGCTAATGTTGTGTCAATCTTGCCTATCTATTCAAAGAACCAGCTTTGCTTTCATTTATTTTCTGCATAGTTTTTTTTTTCCTATTTCATTTATTTCTGTTAGAAACTTCATTATTTTTCTCCTAGCATATTTTGAACTTTTTTGTTGTCGTTTTTCCAGTTCTTTGAGGTATGATGTCAAGTTGTTCATTTGCCACTTTTCCATCTTTTTCTTCTATGCAAGAATTGCTAAGAATTTTTCTCTTATGACTGTTTTACAGTGTCCCATAGATTATACAAACTCATGCATTCCTTATCCTTGGTTTCCATGAATCTTTTTATTTCAGTCTTAATCTATTCTATAGTTGTGAAGTCATTCAAGAGTAGGTAGTTTAGTTTCCCATGTGTTTGTGTCTTTTGAAGTTTTTTTTTTTTTTCTGAAATTGTAATCAAGTTTTAGTCCATCATGGTTGGAGAATATACTGGATATAGATTCTATGCCTGTGAATCTGTAAAAGCATTAAATTTTTGCCTTATCATATGGTCAATCTTCAAAAAGTTACCATGTGGGGGTGAGAAAAATGTGCATGTTTGTGGGTTTGGGGTGGGAAGTTCTGTAGATGTCTGTTAAGTCCATTTGATTTATGGAATGATTTAGGTCTTGTATCTCTTTGGTTTTTTTTTATCTAGTTGATCTGTCTAAGGGGTGTTGTGATCCCCCAAAATTAGTAAATTGCAGTCTCTCTCTCTTTTTACATCTAACAGTCTTTCCTTCACATATTTGAGTGCTCCTGAGTTGGGTGCATAGGTATTTATACACATTATATGTTCTTGATGAATTAGCCCCTTTGCTACTATATAATGCCCTTCTTTATCTCTCTTTAAAGTTTTTGTCTTAAAGTCTGTTTTGTCTGAAATTCGTATTGGGACTCCCACTCGTTTTTGGTTTTCATTTGCGTGGAATACCTTTTTCCAGCCCTTTACTTTTAGTCTATGTATGTCTTCATCCATGAGGTAGGTTTCTTATAGGCAACAGACAGAGGGTTTCTGGTTGTTTGTTTGTTTATTTGTTTCTAATCCATTCAGCCAGTCTGTGTCTCTTGATTGGAAAATTTAAGCTATCAACTGCCAATGCTATTATTGATATTTCTAGACTTGTCACTACCATTAAGTTGGCCATTTTCTGGGTCTCTTATTTCTGTCTGTCTTTAGTTTTCTTGGTATAGCACTCCCTTTAGAACTTCTTGAAGAGCTTGTCTGGAGTTGCTAAATTATTTCAAGTTTTATTTATCTGAGAATGCTTTTTATCTTTTCTTCCCATTTGAAGGGCAATCTTGTCAGGTATAGTAATCTTAGTTGAAATTGCTTTAACACTTCGAGTATATTTTCCCATTTTTTCCTTGCTTGCATTGTTTCCCTTAAGAGGTCCAATGTTAGCCTGATGGGATAACCTTTGTAAGTGACTTGATGTTTCTCTCGATAATTTTAGTATCTTGTCTTTGTCTGTATTTTTGGCCAATCTGGCTATGATGTGCCACCGAGATCTTGGGTTGATTCCATTTGGGCTCCTTCATACGTTTTCAGAATGGAGATTTGAATACTTCTGTAGGTTTGGAAAGTTTTCTTCCAGGATTTCATGGAATAGTTTATTAATGCCCTTACTAGTTTCTTCACCCTCTGGGATACCAATTATCCAGATTTTGAGCATTTAATGTTATTTAGTATTTCTTGTATATTATCGTCATTTTTTTTCTCAGTCTTTTTGGCAATTTTTACTAGGTAAGAGGTTTTAACTTCTGCATCTGAGATGCAATCATCTGCATGATCTAATCTGCTTTTAATGCTTTCAAGGGAGGTTTTGATTTCCTGTATTACGGCTTTCATCTCTAACAATTCCATTTGATTCTTTTTTATGGTGTCAATTTCTTCTTTCAAATTGTGGAAGAACTTCCTCTTCTCCTGGAGCTCCATATCTCTTTTATCTTGCTTCTTCTGGAGTTTGTTGTCTCATTTCTCTTGCTTCTTGTTTAGTTTTGTCACTATAAATATTTTGAATTGTTTATCTGACATTTCCACAAGTTCTACTAACTGTCTGTCAATGATGAGGAATTGATCTTTTCCCTTGGGGAAAGAGATGTTTTCTTGTTTTCTCACACGTGTTGTGCCTCTGCAGTGGTTCTGGTCATCTGATGGATTATATGTTTCTTCCTTATTTCTTGGAGTTAATTCTGAGCATTCAAAAGTGTGCGGGAGGAGATGATTCATGATCTCTCTGCAGCTCTATCTACCTGATGCTTATGTAGAAAGCTGCACTTTCATCCCTGGGATGGGATAATTGAAAGGCTTCCCAGTTTCTTGAGAACAGGTACACCTGGGGCTGAACTGCTAAGTTTCAATTGAGAAAGATTCTAGGGTTCCTGCAGCATGCATTATTCACCTCCACTTCAGGAAAAGATGAAGTCTGAAAGTTCAATGGCATTTGGAAGGAGATAAGTCATGGTCTCTCTGCAACTCATTCTTCCTGCCACTTATCATGCAGCCAGGCCCATTCTTGCTGGGATAGAAGTCTCAGTGGTGTGGTGGGTAGGAAAGGGAGTAACTTTCCAAGTCCCAACAAATGCACCTGAAATTTCAGTGGTGTTTGGAAGGAGGTAAGCCATGCTCTCTCTACAACTCAGTCTCCCTGCTGCTAACTGTGCAGCCAGGCCCCAATAAATACACTTTTTTGTGGGGGATAGGTTTTTGCTATAGGGAGTATGCACTTGCCAGAAAGACAGAGAGAGGCAGGGAGACAGAAAGTGAGAAATCACCCCTCAGGGAAAATGGCCATGCCTCAATACCTTCTCCTCCATTCTCCTCTTGGGATCTTGAGCATGCGTGCACACGTGCCCAGCGAGAGTTTTAGCCACTGAGTCCGGGACTCAAACCACTGTCAACTACATAGGCATCCAGCAACGTAGCCATTATGCCAACTGCTGGTCTCAATACATTTTAAAAAAAGTAAAGATTCCAAGACTAGCAGATGGCATAGTGGTTACATCACTGGATTCTCACATAGTTGACCTCAGTTTGAGTCCCAGACCCAGCAACTTAAAACTCACACCAGGCATGTGTGTGTGCATGACAAAAATCCTTTAAAAAAAAAGAATGGAGAAGGAATTTTGGCATGGCCATCCGCCTTGGGGTTGATTTCTTGCCTTCTGTCTCTCTGTCTCTCTCTCTTGTTCTGGCAAGTGCACACACCCTTTAACAAAAATCTTTTTTAAAAAATTAAGATTCCAATATTTAAAAAATCAGGTGAGTTTGACTTACTTGCTCTTCCCAAGTCATGTGAGGGCGAAGGTGACAACACTGCTCTCCATAGACCTGATGCAGTCCTTACATGGTTGGTATGTGGTGCTTAGTACTCAAATGGGCACTATTTTGGAAGGAGAAAGAAAAGAAAAAAAAAAAGTGCCCATTTTCACCTTCATGGTAAACAGTTAACTGTTTTCTGGGAGGTAACTAGAATATGTGTTTAAGAGATGACAGTGTCCTTTCTTGCACTATAGTTAATTACTAAATTTGAGAGCATAGAAAACTTAACTATATGGGTTTTAGAAAAGGTGCTAATGATTGGTTGCTACTGAGGAATTCAAGTGGGCTTATATATGAGAAAGGGCTTCCCCGCAAAGTAACCAAGCTACTCCAGAAAAAGGTGTTAAAAGATAAAAATTCACATACCTTCTGTTTAACCTCTATACCTTTTTTTCCTATAATAAGTAATAAAAAAAAAAGCAAGTAAAATTGAATCACCAGTCATTAGTGGTGATGGACACAGTTGGTCCCTCTTTCTTCCTTGGAATAGTTTCTTCTTTTATTTGAGTTTTTACTTTGAACTTTTCTCATTCTTAATCTTTTTTCATTTGTTTTCTCCTTTCCTTTCCAAATGCTTCAGGTCTCAGGTCTTCCAGCTTTTTGTCCTTTCTTTCCTTTTATTTTTTTCTAGCTTCACTCTATTATTAGGTGAGCTCACTTGATTTCATGACTATGATTAGAACCAATATGCTGAGGTTCCCAAATTTATTTCCTAGATGTGACCTCTTCCTTAAATAAGAGTCCAGATAAAAATGATGACTAGATTTTGAAAAGTCAGGATCAGCTATACAACAGTCATAGAGCAGCTGTGTAGGATTTGGGCTGGTAATTAAAGATGGAGTAGATTTTTAGAGACAAGTGGTATGTGTAGTGTATGGGGAATACGTAAAAATGTCTAGTTTTATTCAAGGTGACAAGAAGTACAACAATCATCAAGTTTAAATAGAAAGTGAGTGTTAGGCAGAAACAGTAAAAGAGCTAAAAATATTCAATTAGGATAATTTTATAGATAAAATTAAACTCAAGAGATGAACTTGTGTATGTAGCTACTCCCTCCTACTTCTTACACTTATAATAAAACAATCATTTGTATTATTCCTAGTTGAATTGATACTAGAGTCAATTCAAGCCATTCCAAGGAGGAGTTGGAAACTAACTAAAACACGGGGATTAAAACATACCATCTTGTGGGCTCAAAGTGAACTGTGAGGGGTGCCTATAAGAAAAATCATTTTCTAAGCTTCACTATTTCTCATGGTATCTGGGTTAAAAATGCACAAAATTATCTATTAGTTTACAGAGAATAATAGAGCTAATAAAATATGACTCACTATAATTTTTCACAGGAGGGCAGAAAGGGTTGAATTAAACCATTTCATAAAGCTAATATAAACGAGACAATTGTTCAATGTCATACTACTAATAAGGACTTTATTTGTGATGCGTTGGTATTTATTATACAAATTAATTTATTGTTAAACAGAAAGGTCAGTGTGTAGAGTAGGGTATTATAATGAAAAGGATCCTTAAATAGAAATGTGGTTTTGCTTAGCTTCAGGGATTCAGTACATGAATTTATATATATCATGTAATCTATACATTTCTTATTATTCTCAATTTTAAAATGTAAATGCTGTCTGCCCTATGTAATTGAATCATTAGTGGAAGATATTGACTATCAAAAGAGATTGATTTAAGTAAAACATGAGGCAAATGGAAGATGGAATTTTAGTTACTACTAGTATTACAGATAATATTGTTTCTGAGTAGCCTGAGGTAGACTGAAAAAAATAGCAACAGAACATTGTGCTGAGTTATATGGAGAGCACAAATGTAAAGAGAAAGACGTTAATTAAATCAACTAAATTGTCATTCAATTGTTTCTCCTTGAACTAGACTTTGTTGCCATTAAGCGTTTATGTCAGGACTACTACCACAGTTTCTCCAGATGTGCATTGTTACAGCTGCAAATCAAAGAGCAACCCACATGAAGTTGGGTTAAAGGGAAATAAGTGAGAGATGAATTCATTGACTTAATAGGTGAAAGATGTAGACATAGGGATGTGCATGTTTTTCTTTTTTCCTCTAGTGCTTCATCCAAGGTTAAATATATATCACCAAGAATTATTATCTCTCTGTCTGTTGCTACTTTCTACATCGTGGCCCCATCTTCAGATAAATTTTCTCATCATGCTGTCAAGACAAGTAAAATAGATCCATAGTAGCCTCATGCTTCCAAGTTCATGGTCGGTAAAAAGAACACATCCTTCTTCCCCAACAGTCCATCGAACTCCTCATGGTGTTTTATTAGCTATGATGGGGATACATCTCATCTTGAACAAATTACTGTGGCCATTGGAATGCAGTACTCTGATTGGCCATGCCAGTGTCAAATGAGCACCACTGGAATCAGGACTGGAATTAACAGCACAATGACATAGGCCAAGCACAGAAGGAAGATTGAATCATTCAGGAAAATCTAGTTCTACTAAAGAAAAGAAACAGGGATAAATAGAAATAGCAGCTATTAGAAATTGTTTACTGCCAAAGTGTATTTAGAATTCAAATTGCCAATAAAGTGCACTTGTATGTTCTAAGTATCGTCTAACATTTTGCAACTTAAATTTAACAATTTTTGTCACCACCACAGTGATACATGTTGGTAAACAATGCCATTCTGGAGGCTTAAGCCTCCAGCTCACCCTAAAAAGCCAGGTACTGTGGTGTATGACTGTAGTCCCAGCTACTCAGGATGCTGAGGCAGGAAGATTACAACCTAGCACAATTCTGTCTGAAAATAAATGAACATATAAATAAGTATCTCAGAAAAACAGACTTGTTCACCAACTATCACCAAGAGTGCAAATATAATGGAACTACTGGGTCACTGGAAAAGTCCTGTTGTATTTTTCTATTTTTCTCTGCAAAAATGTGTTGATGCAATACAAAATGTGTTGACACAGTACAAGGAAGAAGGTCAATGAGACATCAACAGATCGCAATAAGCTATTTCACAAAGTAAATAATTTTTGCAGTTTTTTTAATTATAATATAGCTTCATTCACATACAAGAAAAATAGTATTAAGGTTACTGACAAAGAAGAGTTAGCTACTAAGCACCTCCAGAAGTAGTCCAGGACAAATAATTGCTCTCCATATATTGACAAAAGAGTAAAACAAAGAGTTGAGGGTACAAAGTTGATTTGGTCAAGGTAGCACAATGGCATTTACCAGGGGTTAATAGACAGTTGACAGACATACTGAATCAAGAACTGTACGTAGTTTGAAAAAATTAAGAAATAGGTTGGTTATCTTATATATTGTAAATATTTTAATCCAAATATGCATTTTTTGGTAGATTTTTGCTATAGGCCTGTGCACTCTCTGGAGAGACAGAGAAAGACAGAGGGACAGAAAGTGAGAAATCACCCCTGAGGGGATGGCCACACTGCTATGCCTTCTCTTCCATTCTCCTCTTAGGATTTTGGGCATGCACACACACCCGATGTGAGTTTTAAGCCACCGGGTCTGGGACTTGAACAGTGGTTGACTACATGGGAGTTCAGTGATGCCACCATTACGCCACATTCTGGTCCCCCAAATATGCATATTTAATCATTTTTGAGATCTTACAGTTCTGTTGCTTCTCCCTCTAACACTCTCAAGTCAATTTAATTAATCATGAATGTAAATTTTTTACCACATTGGATGATTTCCTTTTATCAATAAAAGGTATGTATGGAGGGAACTCTTAGGCCAAGAAAAGTTGGATAGTTACTACCTGGATTCCTGTGCAATATGGTTAACCGAGAATGGAATAACTCAAAAAGCTTTTGGGAGTGTTTTCCCCATTGTTATGGTTACCTTTGAAGGTTGGGCAAGGTTCAAGGGGCAGGTAGAATAGTCAACCAGTTATCAAATTCTTTGATCATCTATAAGGTTAGTATATATTGCTTATCTATTTTGCCTCTAGACAAGTTATTAAAATAAAATGAACTAGAAATCCTCGAAATATTGATAAAATGTCCAGCATGGTTTTGCAGTGGTAGTGCAACACTCCACAGTACTGAAGGTCTTATGGAGTATTGAGGTTCAGTTCCCAGATCAATCTGCTCACTCAGGTGTGCAAATATATACCTGTGGTCCTGGCTCACTGAGAAGGCTGGTGGGGATCATGGTGTGAGAACCTTCTGAGAGTTCCTCTCTCTTGGGAAATAAAAGTTTACAAGTTAGTGAGAAAAAAATTAACCTATTTTGATACAAGTTGGTCTTATGATCTGATTTACCTTTTCTGCTTAGACAGCTCTGCATCCTTAAAATGAGAAGGAGATGCCCGTGTCTATGGGCAAAGGTCACATGATTATTGATCTGTGTGTTCAGCTGGATATTATTCAAATAGGAAACATGAAAGGGAAGGTGATGGATGCTTCAGAATGTCTAAATTGAGGGCTCTTAAATTTAGGAAAATTATTAACTTGTTGGTGTTTGGCTAAGATATATGAAATTATGGATTTGTAAATAGTAAAGAGATTACTCGATGCAAAAGGATTTTAATAGAAACAGAAAATGTGTAATATTTCATTATTATGGCTTATGAACCTAGTAAACCTCTAGAACCATAACTACTCTTTACTTTTCTTGGGACATATATAACAATTCTCTGTCTCTGAACTTAAAGGAAGTAGAAACAAAATTCTTTCATTCAAAATGAAACAATGCATTTAAGAGTAAAATTCTCACACCAAAACTTGTACATGTAATGGCAAACCTTCAAGAAATTGAAGACTGATATAATTTTCCTGATTATTACATTCTTAATCAAACCATTGTCCAAGCCAGCAAATACGGTGAGTGAGGTTTTACCCGATCATTCTAGTGAGGCAAATCCATATCATGTCATTTATGTTCTACATTCCATGCAGCTCTTGACTTATCTGATGAATTGATCTACTTCCTTCCTTCTCCTCTCAGGAAACACTGATATTGGGGTCAGCAGGTGGCATGATGGTTAAGGGTGCTGGACTCCCACATGGCCAACCATAGTTCAAGTCTTGGACCTGGCGACTTGCTTTCTCACATTCTTTCTCTCTCTTTAGCTCTCTCTCACTCTAACCCTCTCTGATCAAATTAAAATAAATAAGTAAATAAATTGAAATAAAATTATTCTTTTTTTAAAAAAAGGAAACTTTGGTATTGTCCATTTAGCTACTATGTTTATAGTCTATATGTTTAATAATTCTAAAATATTTTACTGAGAGTTCAGTTATGAAAATAGTAAAGATAGCTGAAGAAAGACATAGTATTTGTTTCCTACAAGTCCATAACTTTTGGGTAGACAGGATATATTCAAATTAATAATTAAACAATAATACGTGGCAGAAAATAACAACACAAAGTGAATGGCTCTGCATTTGTTTCCTTTGCTACTAAGTCACGTTTGAAAAAAGTAACAGAACTATCTCTAGTCATATTTTTCAGTTGTCTTGTAAATAACCAGTGTTATGTATTCCATTATTTTGTGTGTTTAATATTCATTTATTTTTATTTATATTTTATTTTTAATTAATGCAATGGTATGTGTACAAATTTGTGGAGCACAGATAATTTTTCAATACATGAATACACTATGTATTGATCAAATCAGAGTAATTAGAATATCTTTATTGCAAACATTTGTCATTACTTTGTGTTGAGAACATTTAAACTCTTGACATTTAGCTAATATAAAATATACCATAAATTATTGTGAACTAATTGCTCTCCTATATACTACTAGAACTTGGTCCTCTTATCCAACTATAATTTTGTATCCATTCATCAAATCTCTCTATCCACTCTCCTGTATATTCAGTATTTACTATGTCACTGGAATCTCCATAAGAAAGCTCTTCATTATGCTAGAATCATACAGATGTCATTTTCCCTTCCTCACCTGGAAACTTTATTTTGCCCTATGAAGCTCCTCTCTTCCTTTCTATATATTTAATTAGCCCTTGGGTTGCTGCTGCAATTCTAGGATGGTCTGGTAAATTGGAGCTATAGAAATTCTGAACAAGATGAGGACAAAACAGTGTAGGACTGGGAACAATAAAACTGGATCTGAACAAGAGACAAGTTTTGATCGATGGAAAGAAAGGTGATGGGTTTTTCCAGTGACACAAAGTCATAGCATTGAGAATTATTATGTAGGGTTTGTGGGTGGAAATGAGGAGCTCTGTCTGACTGGAACAAAGAGTTCACATAGAAGATAGAGATAAATACCACTGAGATAATAAGATGAAACAGGATGATTGTCAGTCCTGAGACTTAAAATTACCTAACTGCCAAACTGTGCTCCAAGTTGTGCTATCTGAACTAGTAGTGAAAGACAAGGCCATTTAAATAAGTATACTTTTATATTTCCATATATATGATTTTTAATAGTTGAATATATATGTAAATGAGCAAATTTATTTTAATTTCTGTTAGAAATGAATATTTCAAGTAGTTACAAAAGTATAATGGTAGTGACATAAAATTATTATATAAATATATTTACTTCAAGAATAACAAAAGTCAGCTTTTAAGTGTCATAAGTAAATAGTAAACATGAAAAATAGATATCTAATTAGACAAGTTTAATTAATGACCTCTTTTCATTAGAAAGATGAAAGCTGTTTAGGATAAATTCAGATCCTTTGTGTACTGGAAAAATTAAACTCACACTAACATGAATCAATCAACCATCAAACCACAAGTCTTAACTGGATAAGATAGCTGTCAATGTACTAGACCTCCTAGATAGTTAAATCACAAGAACCATTTATTCCCTTTCATGCATCATACATTTAATATTTTTAAAAAGACATTTTTAGTTGCCTACTCAAAGATAAACTGTGTACAGAGGCTGGAAATCTGGGTTCTCATTTGGGCTGAACTGCCTTTGGAAAGGTATCTGAGAACCAGTATTTTTTGTTGATGTCTGTGGCTCTTTCTGATTCTAAAGTGTATGAAAGATGCAAAGTGGTCTAGGCACATTACCAGTTCATGTAACAAGCCTGAAGACGACTGTTGCTCTCATTCTAACACAGAGAAAAGTGAAGATAAGGGAAATGATATGATTAGCCTGATAGCTTACAGAAAATAACAGGGTATGGGAACAGCAGTTGGCATAATGGCTGTGTCGCTGGACTCCCACGTAGTCGACCACGGTTCGAGCCCTGGACCTGGTGGCTTAAACTCACGCCGGGCGCGTGGGAGTGTGTGCCCAGAATCCTGAGAGGAGAATGGAGGAGAAGGGATTGCAGTGTGGCCATCCCCCCTGGGGGGTGATTTCTCGCTTTCTGTCTCTCTGTCTCTCTCTGTCTGTCTGGTGAGCGCACATGCCCTACAGCAAAATCCTCTCCCCAAAAAAAAACAGAAAAAAAAAAAAAAAAGAAAATAACAGGACAGTTGCCCAAACCCAGATCAATCCAGTCCACCACATGAGTTCATAGACTACAGTACTCTGCTGCTTTTCTTTCTTTCCATTTTATGTTAAAAAGGAAGAAAAATGTAAGTGGGAGAAAAGAGGACAGTTTTTGCAGGGATGATGTTTTGAGTTTGGTCTTGAAAGATATGCACAATACATATTGGCAAAAAGGAAACAAATAGTTAAAATAATGAGAATAAAGGGGCTAGCAAGTGGCATGGTGTTTAAGGTGCTGGACTCCCACATTGTCCATTGTCCATGTGGGAGTCCAGACATGGTGGCTTGAAAATCATGCTAGGCACATGTGCATGGGTGCCCAAAATCCCAGGAAGAGAATGAGAAAGAAGAGAGTGCAGAGTGATTATCCCCCGATGGGGGGGTGATTTCTCACTTTTCATCTCTCTGTTTCTCTTTCTCTCTCTCCAGTGAACACATGCACCATATAAAAAAAAACTAAAAAATTAATAATAATAGAATGAGAATGAAAGAGATGACTATGGAAGAACTGTGTGTGGTAGGAAAGTGAGTATGTGTATAGTCACACTCAACCCAATTGAAAGCAAACAGAAAGCGGGACTTTGCCGTCGCTAATTTCTTGGATTTTTGCTATTCTGAAAGTTTTCCTTAAACATTTAAAAGTATGGGGGACCAGCAGTTAGCATAAAGGCTGTGTCGCTGGACTCCCATGTAGTCGACCGTGGTTCGAGTCCCAGACCCAGTGGCTTAAACTCACACCGGGTATGTGTGTGTGCATGCCCAAGATGCTGAGAAGGGAATGGAGGAGAAGGAATTGTGGCATGGCCATCCTCCCTGGGGGGTGATTTCTCGCTTTCTGTCTCTCTGTCTCTCTCTGTCTGTCTGGCGAACAAACACGCCCTATAGCAAAAACCTCTCAAAAAAAAAAAAAACATTTAAAAGTATGTGCATGTTGAGTTCTGGTGATTCACTAAGGATTCAAAGACCAAATATCCATATTTTATTACTTAATAATGAATAATCTTGCCATAATAAAGTTGGTATATGTTTTATCTTCTATTAGATTGCTAAAAATCACCTCAGAGACCAGCAGGTGATGCAGTGGTTAAGGCACTGGACTCTCACATGACTGACCGTGGTTCAAGTCCCAGAACTGGTAGCTTGAAAATCACACTGGGCAAATTTGCACATGTGCCCAAAATCCTGATATGATAATGGAAAAGAAGGAATTACAGCATGGCCAACCTCCTTGGGGAGTGTTTCTCAGTTTCCCTTCCTTTCTCTGACAAGCACACATGCCTCATGGCAAAAACATAATATAATAAATGAATAAATAGTTATAATCCATCTTGAATATCTCTGACCACCAAATGTTCACAAATAAATTCTTTTTAATATGAAGTCATCACATACGGTGTTATGTTCCCTGATAATCGCCTAATGTTTGAGAAAATCTGGGCAAAATAGTTCCATATTGTGATATGTAAACTAGCAGTAAAAGGCTTTTTTATTTATTTATTTATTTATTTTTTAGAGATATTTTTGTGACAGATCGTGTTTGCTTGCCAGAGACAGAGAGATACAAAGCAAGAAATCACCCCCTGAGGGGGTTGGCTATGCCACAGTCCCTTCTCCTTCCTTCTCCTCTTGGGATTTTGGGCACTCGTACACACGCGCCTGATGTGAGTTTTAAGCGGCCAGGTCCAGGACTCAAACCATGGTCAACTATGTGAGAGTCCAGCAACATAACCATTATGCCATTTGCTGGTTCCAAATTCAAAGTTGTTTAAATAAGCATACATCTATACTTCAATATCGGTGTCCTTTAATAGTTTTGCATATATTTTATTCAGTAAATTTATTTTAATTTCTATTGAAATAAGTTTAATGTCTCTCTTTTGCTCACTCATTCCTCACAATTGCACATGAATGCTGTAGGCAGCATTAAGCAGAGTTCTAGGTGGCTATGGGCATGGATATTAACATGCAGGTCTCTCCCAGGGCATGTACTCCATTGTGAACTGTCTAAATTCACTATGTTTTTAAAAAATTATAACCTCCCCAAAAGAAGAAATAAAGATTAGTCATTTTAGTTGGAAAACCACATATTTTTTGTTATTCTTGAAGTTAGTGTTCCAAAATGCATTTAAAATTGCATAGGCCATATATAATTTGGATCAGCTCACGTAAAAGTATTTATTTTCTTCTACTTATTTTGGCACCCAGTTTTAGTATACCATTGTACTGGTAACAGAAATATCTGACAGTGGATAATTTCTAAATAGACGTTTATTGACTCATAATTCCAGTAGCTGGAAAAATCCAAAGGCATGGAGCTGGCTTCGGGCTGGCTTATGTGACAACAGGGTTGATAGAAGCAGAGAAGGTGGTGGGCGCATGTAGAAAAAGAGACCTGGAGGTAGCCCTCTTCCTTTTATAATAATCTACTCTCAAAAGAACTAACAGCAGTTCATGACAGCTGAACCTGGTCTCACAAGATCAAATTAAGTCATTCATTAGGGTGATGTCCCTCATGATCCAGTCATCACCCAATACTCTTCACGTCTTAAATGTCTCACTATATCCTAATGTCAGTACACTGTGGACCAAATTTGAATATATGAATCTCTGAGAGATAAACCCATTATACAAAGCATAGCACAACCCTCTCGTTACTTGTTCTACCCCATACCTAATTCTCCTTGCCATAATTTCTCCTTTAGTACTCCCTGCCCATCCATTTAATAGCAACTAACTCAGATTCCATTTTCTTCAAGAAGCCTTTTCCAGCCCTCTCTATGTTGATTTTTAGCTCAATTTCTTCATTTTTTGAGTGATATTTACATGTATCACAAAATTGATTCTTCTTACAATGTCAGAATCTACACAAGCATTTGTGTGGCAAGCACAATTGAGAATGAAAGAAATAGGATCTGCAAGTATTTTTCAAACATAGCATCTGTAGACTTTTATGTACAAATTGAGTTCCAGGAATATACTTGCTGGTCCATTGGCCAATGATTGCTCATATGTGATGTTATCCAAAATGACTTCCCTGCTTCTGACCTTCTTCCATTATTCACTCCTTAAGATCATTACCTTTCCAGGCTCCCTAGAAATTATATTGCTCATTCTATGATTATCACTAGAACTTTACTATGTTTATCATGAGCTTGAAATTGTCACAGCATATATAATATTCAGCCACTCCTATGCCCTATGTTTAGGGCTCTGGTCTTATTATTGAAGCATTAGGATTTTCCTCCAAGAGAAACTATAAGAGATCACATTATGCTCAGACATTAAACCATAATTCCTGGAATTTATCTGCTTTCCAGTTTTCATGACTCCCTTTATAAACATTGATCTCTGGAAATCCTAGAATTTTTTTTTCAGAATTAAAAAAAATACTGTAAGGCACATGTACTCCCAGAGACAGAGAGAGAGATAGAGAGAGAGAGAAAGAGAGAGAATGTGACAAAGCACCCCACTGGGGGAAGGTGTGTGGCCACTCTGCAATCCTTTCTCCATTCTCCTCTAGGAATTTTGAGCATGCATGCACACATGCTCAGCTTGTTTTTTTTTTTTTTTTTTTTTTTTTGGAGGGGTTTTTGTTATAGGGGTGTACGATCGCCGGAAAGACAGAGAGAAAGACATAAAGCAAGAAATCACTCCATGTCCCCCCAGGGGGGATGGCCACTCCACAATCCCTTCTCCTCTTGGGATCTTGGGCACACACGCACAGGCACCCGGCGTGAATTTTAAGCCACCGGGTCCGGGACGCGAACCACGGTCGACTACGTGGGAGTCCAGCGACATAGCCATTACGCTAACTGCTGGTCCCGCTCAGCTTGTATTTTAAGGGGCCAGATCCAGAAATTGAGCCACATAATTGGCCATGTGGGATTTGGCTGCCTTAATTATCATGCCACTAGCTAGTCCCTTAGAATGTTCTTAGAAAATTTATTGTCTAGTCTAATAATGTGTATTCTTTTACACTTACACAGCACTATTATCTCATATTGCATCTATCAATCATCTTGCCAGCCAAATATATATATATATATGTATATATATGCATATATACATATATATACAAATATGTATATATATATGTGTGTATATATATATATATATATATATATATACACACACACACACAGAGATATATGTATACACACACATACACATAAAATTATATTTAATCAATGTCCGAATTTTTTTTTTTGAGAGGTTTTTGCTATAGGGGACGTGCGCTCACCTGACAGACAGAGAGAGACAGAGAGATAGAAAGTGAGAAATCCACCCCCCAGGAGGGATGGCCATGCCGCAATCCCTTCTCCTCCATTCTCCTCTCGGGATTTTGGGCATGCACGCACATGCGCCTGGCGTGAGTTTAAGCCACCGGGTCCGGGACTCGAACTGCAGTCGACTAGGTGGGAGTCCTGCGACATAGCCATTACTCTAACTGCTGGTCCCAGAATATCCAAATTTTTTGAAAGAAGAGCCATCTTGCTGTCTCCTCTTTCTGGTGTTACAATCTCCATAGAGCCAAGTAAAACATTAACACATTAAAGAACACTCTGGATCATAGTAGGAGTTCAATTAATGTATTCAAAAATTCATGTGTAAAAATTCCTGTTCATGCAACTAGTAAACTATAGAAGCAAGTGACAATATTTAACAGCCCAACCTAAAGTCTATTAAGTGGATGGTTAAATGACTGTCTTCCAGACTCCTAGGATTGATCCAATTTTTGCACCCAGATAAAACTAATTTTGAACATGCAAAGAAACTGCATATTTTCCCTGTGTTCTAAAAGATATTAAACAGTTAATGCTTTTCTGAAAGTCAAAGTTAATATTTAATGTATTTTCAGTATTATAAATATTTATTTATCTACCATTGCTCATTTGGAAAAAACAAAATGCCAAAAACCAAACAATGCAAAGAAGAGGAGAAAATCACCTATTGCCTTTTGACCAAAAGTAAAACGGCAGATCTCTGACATTTCTAATTTTGTCTCATTAGATCTTTGCTACAACTGTAACTGAAGTGGTTCATTTCAGTTTATATAACTCTCCTTATTCTTCCTCATCTTATGAGATATTTGTTAATAAGTATGCAAATAACTGAAAAGCAATAGGTAAGAAAGAGGAAAATCAAGTGAAAAGTAATCTAAAAATAGCAGAACTAGTTTATATGCAATAGTATATTTTCACGTATCTCTACCAATATTTATCAATAATCTAGCTCCATTCTATGATCTCTTTGGGTATTGATGCCTAAAAATCATGAGGAATATAGTGACAGATGTGTGGGGTGTAGAGCTGACCTTCAGAATAACTGCTGCTAAGGCTCCCTGGGAGAGATCAGAGAGGCTGCTAAAGGCAGGTGGTCAGGCAGTAAAGCAAAAAGAAAGGTTCAAAGCTCTCAGGTTTTCTCTCCCTTGCTTTCAGTAGAGAGAATGCACAAATTTCCATCTGTCCTCCTTAACACTATGAAGAAAAATATTCATCAACAAATTATGCTTCTGATCTGGGAACATAGGTATTTAAGCAGTTTTCAAGAAAGTAAGAAGGAGGGTGACACATTTTTGATGTTATAGAATGTTTTGACTGGAAGGAGGATCAGAAAAAAAAAAAAAAGAATTTATTATTCCCCACATACAAGAATGTATAAAGTCAGAATTTCTGAAGTCAACTTTTTTTTTTTCCTCAGGACAGACATTTATTTCTTTATATATTTATCTTATTTTTGATATTTTTTTTAAATCTTCATATCCTTATTTTAGTGAAGTAAGCCATAAAGTATAGTGTTTAAATGTTCACTCTAGTTCAACCACTTTTCTTTATTTTTTTAATTACTTCTTTATTTAATTTGTTATTACAGTTATTATTATTATTTTAATTTGACCAAAAAAAAACAGAGAGAGAAAGAAAAGGTGTGGAAAGTGAGAAAGCAAGTCTACAGCCTTCTAAATCACATTAACTTCTCTCATAGAACCTCTATTATATTTAATTTTGCACTAATTGTTTATCTTAATTTCTGTTAATGGAACTGTTAAAAAATATCAAAAACCCTCTGTATTCCTGCTTGGCATAACTTAACAAACTCTGACCTCATTATTTCTTTCTTGCTAGACTACAGCCAATCACAGCAGCTAGGCTTCAACCAATTATAGGCATCCTGCCTTTTAAACAGCATTGATGCAGACAAACTTCAAATTTAACCAGCCTAAATTGTTTCCCTACCTCATTCTTTCACTTTCAATTTTATATGTCATGCTCCTGTTTCCATGCATGTCACTTTCCTTTTCCAGAACTTAAATACTACTGGGCCACATGGCTAGCCGGAATTGTCCAGAAATCTGAGGACAACTGCCTGATTTAAACTGTGTTAATATTTGTTTAAGTAGGGACCAACAGCTGGTATAATGGTTACGTCACTAGACTCTCACATAGTTGACCCGTGGTTTTAGTCCCAGACCTCCTGGTTTACATGATTAATCTAGGTTCATTTCCAAGATCCCAAGGGATTAACAAATTAAGCTGCTACATACCCACAGCTATGAGAAGACAGGGGCCCTATATTTTTGATGATTACATTCAGAAGGATACAAGTCTGAGAATGGCAT
>NW_006159585.1:2689431-2717957 GCF_000334495.1 Tupaia belangeri chinensis | reverse complement strand
TTCCTGGGTTGTAGAAGCATCCCAAAGGAGCAAAGAAAAAATTTCCAATTACAAATTTTCTAAAAAATATACCCTATGAAAAGAGAGATTGGGGCCTATATGCAAGAAAACAATCTGTCTAAAGTTTAATCAAGCTAAGGGGAAAGCTGGAAATCTTGATCAATCTCATGGTATCATCACTAAATTTATTTATTGAAATTAAAAGGATATATTAGTCAAACATTTTCATTTTTACAATGTGCTTTATTTCAATTAATTTTTTCATGAGGGAGGGGATTACATATGGAAGTCAAAAGAATTTATAGCTAAGTCAGAGTTTAATGAATCATAACCAGTCTTTTGTCCCCAGGGAAAATAGTTTTTATCAGTGCTGCAACTGACAAGCGCTCAAATGTATTACCTCTTTCTGTTTGTTGTATTGTCTTTGCCAATGATCTGGTAGAAGTTTTCAAGAGCATTAAGATACTCATGAACAGCTAAGAAAAACACATTAAATAAGAAATTGGCTAGTCAGATGTAGACATTGAAAGCGTTTCAGTCTGCAAGGAAACTTTAGCATCTAGGCCGCTAGAGAAGAAATATAGGCATCAGCTGGAGGGTAACAGAGATAGTAATGTGGACTCACTGACCTGGTACTGATGTGGGAAGCCATAGGTTAAGATTCTAAAAATGACAGGGGGTTGAATATGTGCATGGGTTGTGATTTTTCTTTCAAAATTTAAAGTGTTCAACCGGAAAGTAGTTTGGTCTTTCTTATGTGTCAATTTTATATCAGTATAAGCTTATATTTATAAAAATTCCTTATTAAAAAACCAATAGGTATTTGTACATAATTAATAGTTAGTGATCCTATGTTAAGATCTTTCACAAGTTAATAGCATAAAGGAAGGGGAGGAATGATTGACAGTAAGATTTCCAAGGGTTAACTAAATTTTCTGTTCTTTAATTGATGGAAAGTCACCATCTGGAGCTGCCATATTTTCTGTAAAGATTTTTTTTTTCTTTTGGTGACACTATGAGAGAGGAAATGAGCACATAAATCCTGTTTTGACTGCAGAAGAGAACAGTCCAGACCTAATTTACTGAGGGGCTTAATGATATAGTTTTAGAATACATGTGTACATCAGCCCTTGTCTGAGTCTTTGCTCTAAAGGCACAGACACAGGCAGCCTGAGGGGTTTGAATATCAAAGTTCCTGAGGGTAACTATATAACAACAGATAGATTAATGAAGGTATTCTGAATCAATAAGAGAAATAGAATGTAAAGTTGGAGTTAGAATAATGACAGTTTCTTTTTTTTTTATGTGTTGGTGATCATTTTATGAAAAGCATTTCACATTTTTGTTATGATTTGAATAGTGGTTTTTCCCCCTCAAAGTTTCATGCATTTGAGTTTGGTCTTGGTGGGTGATGGCTGGATGTCCCTGCAGGTTTCTAGTACTGGGATTTGATTGTATTGTAAAGGTGTTAAGTAAAGACTTAATTCCTTCATGGTGTCCCAAGACAGAACCTTTAGGTTAGATAAGGCATTTGGGCAGAGTCTCCATGGTTACATTCTGGGAGAGGAAATGACACAGACAGAAGCCACATGAAAACAAATCAGAGCAAGGAGAAACTATGGCCAGCCATTCTACTCAAGATCCTGCCCTCTGACATGTTGTAGCCCCACCAGAAGTTGGTCCCTGGCTATCCTTATCCTCAGGTGTTTTTGCCCTTTTGAATTTCGTTTCAATTGTTTGCACTAAGACCTGGAAATACCTTTTCGGAACCTGTTTTTCCTAATGCTGTGTCTTTCCTCTGTGTTTATGTCCTTTTCCTTCAGCATTTTATTCTAGACCCAAAAGCCAGACCACAGGCAACTATATATTTATTACAAATGCAAGTTAAACCACCTTTTTCTGTGCAGTTTATGTCTTCTGAGAGAGAGAGAAAGGCACTCCTAATAGGGTGCCTAAGAGTGTGCTACAAGTTGGCCCCCTAGCCTGAGCCAGGCTGGATCACAAGTATGTGCATGTGTGTCAGAAGGGACAGGGAGATCTTGAGACAAGAATCCAGCACATTCCCATGTGAGTCCAACATCACAAACTATTGTGTTAACTCTACACTTCCACCTAGTCTTATCTTTGAGTTTTTAGAGCATCCATTTCTTTTTTATTATTTTTTTATTTGCTACAGGGCACATGTCTTACTGGAGAGAGAAAGACAGACAGAGAGAAAGTGAGAAAGCACACCCCAGAGGGCATGGCCACACCACAATCTCTTCTCCTTTATATTCTCTCAAGATTTTAGGCATGTATGCACATGTGCCCATTGTGCTGTTCAAGTTGTCAGATCTGGCATTTGAACCATGGGAAAGAGCAGCCTTAACCAACACACCATCCAACTGGCTCAGTACCTCTCATAATCTCTTCTTATTAATATATTGCTCTGTGTGTTACAATTATCTCATTTGTTTATTTATTTATTTTAATGAATAGTACTATATAGGAAAAAATAAAATATGAAAGTGTGTGTATATTTATATATATTTGTGGTGTGTGAGTGTGTGTGTGTGTGTGTGTGTGTGTGTGTAGTTTCTCCTGCCTGTGGAACTGGATTTGGAATATCTAGCAAAGAGGAAATCCACAGATTGCTGTAAGAAATCTATTTTGGTCCTGGAATCACTGTTTAGTCCTAATAGGGTAGGGTGTTCTCTGACAGTGTATCTAAAATGCACCTGATTCTATGCCTTCTAGATACATAGACTTGCCTTCATAGTTTTTTTTTTGAGTGTGTGAGGCCATGTGATCAATTCTGGCCAATAAATGGTAAAAGTGTTACTTTTAGGCCAAAGCATTTCATTGTTGCTATGAGGCCCTCCAGAATGTCTAGCAGTTTACTAACTTTGGTGATTGTTCCAACACAGTGAGCCCATGAGTAGCTACAATGAACAGAGCCTTCAGCCAATCTGGAATGGACTGTATATGTAAGAAACAAATAATTGTCCTGTTGTGCCATTGAAATTTGAAGTCTTCATTACTTCAACATAAACTGGTCTATCCTGTCTTAGCTAAGTTTATTTTCTCAACAAAAAATATCATTTCCTACCTCTCTCTTTCATAATGAGAAAAGTATTAATTATAACATGCTATATGCTCAAAAACATAATACAATTTTATGTTTCAAATTCTGCTATCATACTTTTGCATAACATATGCTATAAGTAGAAGAACATATATATATGTACATATAGAGTCGTGGTGCTTTTGTTTCTATCAGTACATTTTAAAATCATAGAATTTTGCAACATACTGTAAGCCATTCAAAAATGTTTTGCTTATGGGAAAACTAAGATAAGAATAAAAGATATCTAGTTTTGTTTCTAATATTTCAGGACAATATGGATGTTGAACATAGAAAAACAAGTTGGCTAAGAATCTATGGTGTTAAATTGTTCATTTGGTTTGATTTTTAAAAATCTAGTGAATTTGAACACTTGTTACTCTGCAGAGAATATATCTAGTTACCTGATTGATCAGCTATCTCTTTGCCACATAGCTACTACCTGGGGAAAATAATTGTGCTCTTGTTATGCTTTATCTTATTTTTTAGCTGAGGACAAGTCTTTCACAGAAAAAAGACTGATATATCAACTTGTGGGACAGAGATAGTATGGTACTCTCTAAGGAAGAGAACAGAAAAACCTCTTTCTGGCTTCTCAGAGATTTTTTCACCTACAGTCAAATTACTAAACACTCTTTTTAAAAAATGACCCTGGGGACCTGCAGATGGCGTAATAGCTACCTGCTGGACTCCCATGTACTCAACCATGGTTTGAGTCCTGGACTGGTGGCTTAAACTCATGCTGGGTGTGTGTGCCCAAGATCCCCAGAGGAGAATGGAGAAGGGATTGTGGTGTGGCCATCCCCCCTGGGGAGTGATTTGTCGCTTTCTCTCTTTCTGTCTTTCTGATAAATAAATAAATCATATAAAAAAGTAATTAGATGTCCCCTACAAAAAAAAAAAAAAAAAAAAAAAAACTCTAAAAATAAATAAATAAATAAAAAGACCCTGCTAAGTTACTCATGTAGTTAGAAGGAGGGGAGAGAGAGAAAGAAAGGAAAAATTTTTAAAAAACGAAAAAGATGCTATTGAATCTATGATTTTAAATATACAGACATTAAAATAAAAATTGGTACCTAACTGAAACTTAAAAGAGAGAAAACATTTTGTAAATGTCCCAAATTGCTTTTCTTTTTAAAATTTTCATAGCTTTGGAAATATCTTTTTAACTTTGCTTAAAGGAAATGTTAACCTACTGGCTCCCACTGACACTGATTAATTGCTTTTCACAGCATTGGTAAAATTGTCAATTCCATTACTCTCATTCATACCAAATATAACATTTTCTACAGATTCTTTTGTGTCACTCTTAAAACTTAGAGATAAAAACAAGCAAAATGAAAGAGAGGTATTTACTGAAGGCCATTTGGCATAATATTGATAGTTATTTTAAAGAATAAAATATACAGTCAAGTCATTGTGTTATGAATGTAGACATGGTAAACATTGTTAATGTGAATTTTTCTGCCTCTCTGTTCAATTAATGATCCTGACTTAATTGACAATACACTCAAAGATTCTTTTCTTTTTTTTTTTTTTTTTTGATTTCTCTGCACTCACTGGATAGAGTCAGAGAGAGAAAGTTAAAAAGTAGTTAGAAATCACCCCAGGGAGAATGGCTACAACACTATCACTTCTTCAACATCCTCCTCTCAGGATTTTGAGCATTCATGCACACACACTTGGCATAATTTTCAAGCCACTCAATCCAGGACTCAAACCATGAAGTTAGCCATGATACAGTGCCCTAACCACCACACCACATTCAAGATTTTAAGTTTATTCATGCTTCATGCAATTATCCTTCATAGTATTTATTGAATTCATATTGAATTGAATAATTACTCTATGATTTACTATTAAAGTATACACTTTTAAGAAAGGGGCTATAGGGACTAGCAGTTAGCGTAATGGCTATGTTGCTGAACTCCTATGTAGCCGACCGCAGTTCAAGTCCTGGACCTGCTGGCTTAAAACTCACACTGGGTGTGTGTGTGTGCATGCCCAAGATCCCGAGAGGAGAATGGAGAAGAAAAGATTGCAGTGTGGCCATCCCCTCTGGGGGGTGATTTCTCGCTATCTCTCTTGTCTCTGTCTGTCTGGTGAACACACGCTCCCTATAGCAAAAACCTCTCAAAAAAAAAAAAAAAAAAAGAAAGGGGCTATATTTGGTTTTGTTCACCCAGCAAACAGTAGAAATCTGGCACCAAGTAAATACTTATATTTGCTTAAACAAGAGCATATTTCAGTCTGCTGCTCTTTGGATGAGCTAACTATTCAAATTCACTGCAATTACTTCCTTAACTTACCATACCCAAGATTGAGAAAAGAAATTATTTTCCTATTTATCAGTTTATATTCTTGATATTCTTAGTTAAAGTTGTTTCCCAATGTTGTTAGTCTTCTTTTGTTTTTTCCAAGCATATCCAAAAATCTCCTTACTGTGCCTTTTGGTTTGAATTGATTTCCTATCAATCCGTTATTCTCAGTAAGTCAAAAATGTCAGTTCTACATCAAACCTTATGATCAGTTCATGAATATCAGGAGTTTTTAATTTTTGTTACTTTATTACATGCACATAAATATTTATTAAGAGAATACCAATATATTTTCTTGGGTTTTCTTTCACAGAGGGGGTTAAAAACAATTTTACTTTTCCTTGTATGGATATTAACAATGTATAAAGAAACTGGCCTTTTTAATACTGCTTAAGATTGTGGCTCTCCTTGGAGGGTAAGATATCTTAAACCAGATGAAAATTTTCAGTATACACACATTTGTTATCCATCCTGACCCTTCTCTCATGGCTCTTCAATTTCTCACTAAACCAAATGTGTGGCAGCAGCATGTTTAGAGATATATCCAAAGACAAGCACCATTTCCAACTACTCCACTCATTTTCCCTCTCCAGATGACAGGTGAAAGGATAAAAGGTCCTAGCTTCTAATAATGATGGTCTTCCCAATGATGAGCCCCATCCATGAGCCTACCAAGAGCTGGCTCATCAGAGCAAAAAATATTCCTATAACTCAAGAAATTCCATTAAGAGTATGGTTTCAGGAACCAGAATCAAAGTTTAAATAGTAGGACAAAAAAAAAATGTACCAAGCACTCCAATTGCCTAGGAAATTACAAGGGCTTTCAGAGATCTGGACCAGGAACTGGGGTCAGAGACCAAATATGTATTTATATTATGCCACAATATCACAAGAAGAATTCATATACTTTAATAAGTCTCAGGAGTTATTGTATTTATGCATTAAAGGACACAGATTAGAAAGTTGAAAATGATGCTGAGGGAGTTTTTCATATGGTTAAGCAAGAGATTCATGCTTGGAATGGAAGAAACTAAATTCTAGGGGAAGATATTTGCTTTGGATTAAGATTTTAAAAAGTAACAACAACAACAACAACAAAAAAAAAAAACATTGAGGACAGTGAGCATGTTTGTGCCAGTGCCAGATGTTTCTACATCCAAACACATTGACTTCTAAGAAGCAATATTGAAGGAAGAGGAAATGCCATGCCACTCTAACAGCCCATCAAGCATTGAACATGGTGCCAGAAGATTTGGAGGCTCATGTTAGTGCTGTCATTAATTTACTATATGACCTACAGTGAGTCACTTAACTTGAGGAGATCCCTAGACTGGATAACTTCCAACTTCCCCTCAGTTTAATTCTTTCACTAACCCCCTTAGTAATTCAAGAAGCAGCTTTAAATAGTCTTTATTCAGTGATCTTGTCAAACTATTTTATATCTTTTTGGGTCCAGGATAAATGTCATATCAACAAGTCATACATAGTGTGGCAGCCATCAAAAAGGCTGCAAAGGGCAATGTGTCAATATTTCTAATTCCCACCCCACTTGAAAGGTCAATGCAATTTTTTGCACTTCATAATGTTTATATTTGAAGGAGGAAATACACCCTGAATTAAAAATTGCTATCAAAAAAGCACCCAAGTCTTTTAATTAGGTTACATTCTAACAGGTATAACATAATTCCATTTGGAAAAGAAGAAGAAATTCCAAAAGGTTTAGTGACTTCTTATGTAAAGTGAAAGCCATCTTAACACCTTCAATGTCTTTGTTCAATCAGTTTACTTATGATTTTAATAATCATAGATGTATCCAAAATATATGCTGGTTAGTAATACTAAATTCTGGGTAAAAATAGATTAAAAAATAATAGCCAAACTGAAGCTCAGAAAAGTAGTTTAACTAATACCACGGGATAACTAAGTGGCTGACCAGCATTTAAAGAGGGATTTAAATTCATGCTCATAAGCATTTCCATATAAATTCTTAAGCATAAGAATTCGTGCTTTAACCATTACAATTGATTCTTCTATTCCCTCAAAGAGCTTAATTTCAAGTTAAAGAAGTAAAGACAAAAACAAATATTAAAAAGAAATGTGATTAAAAAATAATAAGAATGCATAAGATACATAAGCAAAAGCATCTGATTCATCTTGGAGAGGTCAAGAATGATGTCAAAATAAAAGTGATGTTTTATATCTGTCTTGAGATATGATTATTAGTTGAGGACTATAAGGAAAAAAAAAGATAATTATAGCTAAGGTAAGAGTAGATAATAAAAACAAGCAAACAAACTGAAATAAAATTTTATGGTTTGATACAGTTTGAGCTGAGGCCAGGGGTAAAGTGGGACGGCGTCCTAAAAAGGCCAATAAGTAAAGGGCATATAGCTATCATGCAAAGTTTGTGTGATGTGTTCAGATGCCCGTCTACAGAGAAATTTGCACCATTTTGCCATGAAATAGGAAAAAATGAACAATGTAAATGACTTCTCACATTTGCATTCAAAAACATATGAAATGTTTTAATATAGCTCTTTCTTCATTTGATATTTCACTTTGAAAATTACATTTTTAAGAATTGTTTTATTTAACTTTATTTATCTATTTAGTTATTCATTTTAATTTGACCAGAGAGTGATAGGGTGAGAGAGAGAGAGAAAGTGAGAAAAAAAAGCCACCAGGTCCAGGACTCAAACTGCAGTCAGCCACATGGGAATCCAGTGACTTTAACCACCATGCCACCTACTGGCCTCAAAAATGACCTTTTTTATAAGCTGATGATAGTGATAGACTGAATCTTTCCTTTTTCCCCCATCTTTCCTTCCTCATGGAATGAGTCCAGATCATTCTGACAAACTCATTCAGAAAAGCGAAAATACTGACCACCCATGGTGGTGGTTTCTCAAGAGGGCACTGCAGCATGATGCTGGCGGTCAAGTGGGAAAGCTATTTACCTGTGGGCATGCCCATGATTTTCGCAGACTGCAGGGCTAGGAAGAAGAACATGATGTGATGACCCTGTTAGGAGTTCTCTTACTTCTCTTTCTTTGTCTCTTACTCTTGCATTCCCTCTAATATACAAACTAGATAGTTTGTGTGTTAGATCAGCAAGAGGAACAACAACAAAAAGCTCCTGTAAAGATAAATCAAGGACATGGAATAATCACTGCATTTTTTTGCCTTTTAAAAAAATATTTCTTATTCACATTTAACCATTGTGCATTTCTATAGCACTCAACATGGTTTTTCAAAGTCTGCATGCACTATATGACAATCAAATCAAAGATATTACCATATATGTCATTTTCAATGGAGAGTTTTACAGTCTCGTGTTTATTAAGCATTTCTTCCCTAAGCAACTTTCACCCACCCTCTACTGTCTATCCTGCTGACATACAGTCTCTAGTATCTGCACTTACCCTCCTCACTATTATATCTTTGGATATTTCCATTTCTGCTATAGAGCGCAGATATATGGTATATTTTGCGCTGGCATAAACAGTATTTGTCTTTCATAGTCTGGCCTACTTCTTTTAGCATTACATTATATATATTCATTCATTTTGTATCAGATGTGAGGGTCCCATTGTTCCTCAATGCTGAGCGATATTCCATAGTGAACATGTGCTGCATTTCTTTTTTTTTTTTCAACTCAGTCATCAGTTACTGGGTACTCAGGTTGATTCAATATATTAGCAATTATAAATGATGCTGCAATAAACATGAATGTGTATGTGTTTTTCCTACTGAATGAATTTATTTTTACCCTCATGAGATTATATTTAGACGCATACTGTATATTGTCTATTTTTCATATGCTATCTAATACATATATTATTATTGTATATATAAGATATATATGTAAAATCATGTATGCATCTACATACACACACACACATTCACACACATACACACACTTACAGGAAAGAATAGCCTTTTCCCTTTGGTTAGAGCCGAGATCACCTAAGTTTGACACACTTTGTACTTTCCGCCTCTTCCCTGCTCTCCTCAGACCTTGTGTTTCGCTTTTGTCCTCTCAGCGTGTGAGGGCTGACCTTAGCAGAAAGTCAGCTGTCTTAAATATGGCAGGCCATCTATCAATTCCTCCCCAGGCTGTCGGAGTTCCTTTTAATCTCACTTGTAATTTTCCAGGGGAGGTTTACAAAAGCCACAAACAGAATTTTAATGTTGTAAAATACCTATGGAGACAGTAAATATTTCCTTTTTTATGAGGACAACCTGTATGTCAACTAGTTGCTGAGAAGATGAAGACATGTTCCAAGTTAAAGTTTATTGGACTTAAATTGTTCTTGAATTGAATCATTTGCATTACGGTTCTGAAATAATTCTCTCTATCTATAGTTACAGCTTAGCCACTGGCATATATTTCTTATTATGGGATGCCTGATTCTTGAAAGATTTTTTTTTCTACTGACACAACCAAAATATTAATTACTTCTATAATTGCAAAATAGTCACCCCACTAATTTGCAAATGCACTCATTATGCATTCCAAGCATCAGATACAGAAACTAATGGCAAAATTAATGGATATTCCAAGCCCCCATTGAGAAGAAAATATAGGCTCAGGGATGCTTACTGATGAAGGCTGGACTGAGTGCCACTAAATATTAAGGTAATAATGACTTTTCAAGATAGCTAGATAAATGGATTCTCAAATTTCTCAAACCAGCTAGCAAGTAAACACTATAAACTAAATAAGACTGCATCACAAATTAGTTTGGTAAATGATCTTTTGTTTTAATTATTTATGTTAATACTTCATAGCTTTGTCAGAAATGGCACATACTTAGTGAAATAAGGTTACCAGAAAATTTTACTGGCAATCCTTTGTAACAAGCCTGCAGATGACAGAGTAACAGTAGTAGTGCAGTGACAATGTGAATTTATTTGTGAATCCAATTCATTCAACAATATTTACTAATCTCTGCTATGGATAAAAATAAACATGTTAGAAATCAGCAGTTAGCATAATGGCTATGTTGTTGGACTCCCATGTAGTCGACTGTGGTTCGAGTCCCAGACCCGGCGGCTTAAAACTCACACCAGGCGCGTGTGCGTGCATGCCCAAGATCTCGAGAGGAGAATGGAGGAGATGGGATTGTGGCATGGCTATCCCCCCTGGGGGATGATTTCTCCCTTTCTGTCTCTCTTTCTCTCTCTGTCTGTCTGCGAGTGCACGAGCCCTATAGCAAAAACCTCTCCAAAAATTAAAAAAAATAATAAAAATAAACATGTTAGTTTCTATGCTCAGGAAGTGCTATTCATGGTGAAAAAGAAAACATCTATATAGTATTTTCAATGATGAATGGGTAAATATAATGCTTCACTTCAAAGACAATGGATGTTAAAATTTTAAAGGATGAGTAAATTTCTGGAAAATGGGTCTAGGAAAAATGATGAATTCTGGAATGTGCTAGTACTTTTAAGTATCTACTGTGAATACTTTTAAGTGTATAGAGTATAGGAGATGAAGAGCGAAGAATGGATAACATCTGGGTAAGTGTTGGTTCTACTCTTAGATATGGAACCTAAAAAGAAAATTGATTCAAAAAGAGAGGGTAGGCAAGCTTGGAGAGACACAAGGAATAATAGGTTTAAAACTTATTAAAGCTGGGAGTAAAAATAATCTTAGGTATCATTTAGTTTTCTCTCTTGATTTTATTGATTAAGAACTGGTGCCCTTATGATTATGGCATTGCTTTTACAATACCAACTTTGTTTACTTCCTTTAGAATGAAATTCATGTGTAAAAGTAATTTCTGAGTTCCACTGGCTTCCTCGTCCCTGAATCACTATTCATTTGATCCAGACCATCTTCCTTTTCTTCCAGCAATTTAGTATTGTGCACCTTACATATCAAAAGCAGACATATAATGGGACTCATCTTACTGATGTTCATCTAGACTATTCCACTTTAGTTAATATTTATTTATTTATTTTATCTTTTTTTAAAATTTATTTTTATTTATTTATTTACATTCATTCACTGTACATCATTATAGCATACAAAATGAGATTTTTTCCATTCACAGTACACTGTATATTGGCTCAATCAAGAGCATCAACATATGTGTTATTGTCAACACATAATTTTCCATTTCTTGTTTTCTGTATATTTTGCCTTTTTTCCCATCCTTGATTCCCTAAGTCATCCTCTGCCATCTCCCACCCTCCTCCCACATTGTGTCTGGTATCTATTGTTGCTTTCTCTGCCTCCCCCATTTTATTGTTTCACTAAATATCTTAATAAATCTAAATATTTTCAATAGCAAGCACAGCTGAAATATACCTATCCATGAACACAAGTCTGACTTTAGGCATAAACCTCAGTGAATAGAATGAACATACTATAAAGTAGCACCTTCCTAGGGCTATATAGCTTACTACAGTCATCAGATAGGTTTTGTTTTTTGTTTTTTTTTGAGAGGTTTTCCACTATAGGGCGCGTGCGCTTGCCAGACAGACAGAGAGAGAGACATAGAGACAGAAAGCGAGAAATCACCCCCCCAGGGGGAATGGTCACGCCACAATCCCTTCTCCTCCATTCTCCTCTTGGGATCTTGGGCACGCATGCTGCACACGCGCCCAGCATGAGTTCTAAGCCACCGGGTCCAGGACGTGAACCATGATCGACTACGTGAGAATCCAGCGACATAGTCATTATGCTAACTGCTGGTTCCCCAGATAGGTATTTTTAATGCCTTTTTTTTTTCTTCTGAAATTTTTTCTTTTATTAATTTACATTCATTCCTGAGCATCATCACAACATACAAAATGGTTTCCTATCTAGAATAAACTGGATAGTGGCTTAATCATGCATGTTATCATCTATAATATTCCATTTCTACTTTCATGTATATATGTTTTTTACCCCATGTCTGACCCTCTGCCCTATTCCACTCTCTTATTACACTATCTCTGCTGTCTACAGTTATCTTCAGTTCCTTTAGTTAATATTTATTGAGGATCTATTATGTACAGCATATGTGTTGGTTGATTTGAAACCAATGAAAGCATTGTCAATGCCTATAAAAGGCTACGTACTAGAGAAATGTACTTGGAGTAAGTCATTAAGGGTGCTATTTCTTACGAAGCAGACAGTGCTAATCATCATATTCCCAAGGTATGTATTTCAGTCTATGATAATCTTTCTTTTGTATTTAACAAATAAATTATATTGCAGTGACTCATTTACTCTTATCCTAATTTGGGACTAGTGATTATTGTTTAGAAAACCCTTGATATCTGGTATGGTCATGTAATTATGCATTGTCTATAGCAGGAAAAGTAATAATCTTCCAACCAAAATGTCCTTGTTGTTGCTGATATTTATTTGGTTTATAGATATATTCTTTTCTTAATAATGATTCATTTAATTTTGCTTATTATTATTACTACTTTTTAAATTTGCCGTAGGACATATGTACTTACTAGAGAAAAACAGAAAGTGAGTCAGCAAGCCACCAGGTCCAGGACTCAAATTGCAGTTGGACATGGCAGAGTCTAGCATCTTAACCACTACACCACCTGCTGGCCCCTTTAAATACATTGTTTTGGATATCATATTATCTATAATAACAAGCAAAAATGGAGCAATGTACTCCTTTTTTCTTGCCTCTGGGTTTTTATTACTTATTTCCATTTAAGCTTCTGCAGGATGATTGTTTTCTGAAAATAAGACAGAGCTATCTTCTGAATACAATTCAGTAGTAAAAGAATGTATGAGCAGAAGACGTGATCTATGTTTTTCCTGTATTAGAAGGGTTATATAGAGGGATATGAAGAAGGAAAGAAAAGCATTAATTATAAATGCTTTAAGAAAAGCATTAATTATATGCTTTTAATAAAAGGCTTAGGAATTCAAAAAGCTCGAGAGGCTGGGTGGTGACCCAATGGTAAAAATGAAGTGCATTGTGAAGCACTCCTACATGGGAAGGTTTTCAGTTCAAGTTTAGAGGTCTACTTCACTACACTGGGCTCATGCATGCCTATGATCTTGAGCCTTGATTGAAGGCTGAGGGGCGGATCATGACATCAAGACCCATGTCTTAGAATGGTTCCTGCAAAGAAGGGTGGTGAAACCAAGGGACATTCTGCCATCAACGAGGTGGTAGCCCAGGAATACACCATCATTAACAAGTGTATCCATGGTGTAAGTTTCTAGAAATGAGCTCTTTGGGCACTTAAAGAAATCTGGTAATTTGCCAGGAAGGAAATGGGGACTCCAGATGTGGGCATTGATACCAGGCTTAACAAACCTGTCTGGACTTGAAGGAATAAGGACTGTTTCATACAGTATCTATATGTGGTTGTCCAGAAAATGTAATGAGGATGAATATTCACCCAACAAGGTCTATACCCTGGTGACCTATGTCCCTGTTACCATTTTCTTTTTTTGTTTGTTTTTAGAGGCAGATTTTTACTATAGGGCTCATGAGATCGCCGGAGAGACAGAGACAGAGAGACAGAGTGAAAAATCACCCCCAGGGGGAAAGCCATACCACAATCCCTTCTCCTCTATTCTCTTCTTGGGGTTTTGGGCATGCACAAATAAGTACCCAGTTGACTAAGTGGGAGTCCAGCGACATATACAATGTGCCACCTACTGGTTTCCTTATTATCCCTTTCAAAAATCTACAGTCTGAGTCAGCAGGTGGAATGATGATTAAGGGCACTGGACTCCCACATGACTGACTGCGGTTCAAGTCCTGGACCTGGTGGCTTAATTTCTCACTTTCCCTCTTTCTATCTCCCTCTTTCTCTGTCCCTCTTTGGTCAAATTAAAAATAAATAAATAAATAAGCTTAAATAAAATAATTCTCTTCAAACAAAAATACAGACAGACAATGTGGATGAGAAATAACTGCTGATTTTCTTATTTATTTATTTATTTATTTATTTATTTGAGAGGTTATTGCTATAGGGCACGTGCGCTCACCAGAAAGACAGAGAGACAGAGGGACAGAAAGTGATAAATCACCCCCTCCCCCATGATGGCTACACTGCAATCCCTTCTCCTCCATTCTCCTCTCGGGATCTTGGACACGCATGCATATGTGGGTCCAGGACTTGAACCATCGTTGACTACATGGGAGTCCAACGACACAGCCATTACACCAACTGCTAGTCCCTGATTTTCAAATAAAGTTATAAAAGAAATAAACAAACAAAACCTGTCTCTCTTTTGCTCATGGGATAAATTAAAAAAATAAACTTTACAAAAGTAAAAGAGGGAGACATTTTATACAGTCTGGAGGAATCAACAAACACTTGATGATGTAGAGCCTAGGAATTATTTTAGAAAAGTCACAGTGACTAGTAGAATATTGATCAGTAAGATATATATATAATAAAAAAAGACAAGAAGAGTAAAAAGAAAAGGTAAAGGAATAAAAAATAATAATGGAGGAAAACAAGAAATTTAAACTGATATTCAGGAGAATAGTGAGGGAAAACAATAGTAGGGGAACTGAAATAATATCTATGGCTTTCAATAGACTGAGGAAAAAAGTGATTCCAGCCTGCATCATTTAAATAGTACTAATTGCTTTTGCAAAGAGACCTGATTTTAGCAATATGTTTTACTGTCTCATTCAATAAAATGTATGCAAAAAGAGGATTTGGTGAGTACGAGAACAGACGTGGTAATGAAGTCAATTCTATCAGAATATCAGATATAGAAAATCCCCTACCCCACCCACTCTATGGTGGTAATAATAAAGACCATCAAGGGACCAGCAGTTCGCATAATGGCTATGTCACTGGACTCCCACATAGTCGACCACAGTTCTCGTCCCGGACCCATTGGCTTAAAACTCCCGCGGGTGCGTGTGCGTGCATGCCCAAGATCCCGAGAGGAGAATGGAGGAGAAGGGATTGCAGCGTGACCATCCCCCCTGGGGGGTGATTTCTCGCTTTCTGTCTCTGTGTCTCTCTCTGTCTGTCTGGCGAGCACACGCCCTATAGCAAAAACCTCTTAAAAAAATAAAAAATAAAAAATAAAATAAAGACCATCAAAACCCTCATTCACATCAGAATGCATGATTTATGCATGGAGACAGCTCAGTCACCTACATTAAATGAATAAACAAAACAGTAAAATAATATATTGAATATGTAATAAGCAAAAATCTCTCTGTTTATTTTATTAATCTTATCTCTGTCAACTTCATTTTAAAATGAAGACTTTATGTATTAGAGAGGTTAACTAACTCAGTTAAAATCACTCCGCTTATTAGGTGGCCAAGCCAGGATTAGAACCAAGGACATTTGATTTCAGAAACCGTCCTCTGAAATAGGATATTTCTCCTTTGCATCTCAGTGAGACCTGCTGTTTTGACTAACGCAGACTATGTTCTCACCTGCTTCTGCGTGGGACAGAGCAAGATAATGTCAGTGAGCTGACAAGTCATTGCAATGATAGTGTTGTTTGCCAGGTGCTCTGACATGACCAGAATCTGGAAGTAAAACAGGTGTCACTGACTTGGAGATGCAGTCTCGGGCTGCTGCCTCTTAACAGACTTGTCAAGATTACCTTCCTTATGCTGGCATATTGTGTGCCCAACCATTGAGGCAAGTCATTTTCTTCACCTGGGGAATGATTGGACAACTTGGCTTGGGAAGCAACAAATAGAAGTTTTGAAGGCCGCAGAGGCATTTCCTGTAACAGTTAAAAGCTGTCATCTGTGCAGCCATTTGAGTCTATATATAATGTCTTTCAAATCCAAAGGGATGGAAACTTGCACACATACATTTTAGTAGAAAAGGAATTTAAAGACTATACCATTTTAAAATATAAATTTGAATTTAACAATGTGAAAGCTGCATCTCCAGATGTCTAGAGTTCTCAACTGCTCTATGACTAAACAGAAGCAAGTGGTTGCTGGCTCTAATTCCTCCCTCCCCCAGCTCAAAGCAAGCCTGATCACTTCAGGAAGCCTCTTCTCAGAACCTTTTATTCCACTGTGGTTTTGACCAACATGCGCTTGTCCCATGCACCGTTTGTTTTTTTCCAGCCCCATTACCACTGTTTAATAGGCAAAGGTAGATAAGGTGGTTAAAGAAAAAAAAAAAAAAAGACTCCTGACTTTTAGTGTCAAATCCAATACTGAAGAACTATATTATTTTGGACATTTAGGTATTCCCAAACATTTTTATTTAGTTCATATAAGACAGAATTTGGAGTGCATAATGTGTGGGAACAACTGCTGCTCTGAAATTTAATTTTTCTTCTGACTAAATGTAAGAAACATTGACAGAAAGGATTATTTTACAGAGTGATGTACAGTGAGTGTGTCCCAGCAGAAACTAGATAATCGTTGGTAGAGATGTTGTGGAAGAGACCTAGGTAATAACTTGGTGGCCTGATGATAGCCCTAAACGCTGTTGTAATCCTGACTTACTTTGATTTGAAGATGCTATTAATCAGGATTCTCCAGAGAAACAGAAGCAAAAATAAATATTCAAACACATAGAAAGAGACTTACTAAGAGAAATTGGTTCATATGATCATGAAAACTGAGAAGTCCCAGTCTTCCAACTGTATGCTGGGGAGCCAGGAACCAGTGGGACAGTCTCAGTCCAAGCTCAAAGCTCTGAAAATTGGGAAAGCTGGTGGTGTAAGTCACCAGCCTCAGGCAAGAGAAGACGAATATCTTAGCTCAAATTGAAAGCAATCACCTTTTTATTTTATTTGGGTCCATAATGAGTTGGATGATATTCTTCTTCATTGGTGAGGATAATCTTTATTAGTCTACTTATTCAAATAGTAATGTCTGCTGGTAACACCTTCACAAACATACCTGGAAATAATATTATATGGGATACCTAGACATCCCTTGTCTAAGTAGAGTCGACATATAAAATTATTTATCACAAGGAGATTCCAAATCCTTTTAATGCTGTTAGCTCAATTGTTCATCTTTATTCTTAAAAGGGCCCCGACTGTTTCATTAGTAATTATAACTAAGTACACATTTATTAAGTATTGGGTTGTCAGAAAAGCCATGACACATTTTTTGCATTGAAAAACATGCATGACTTTTCTGACAACTCAATGTGTTATGCATTCTGGGAAAGTTACTGATCATATTACTAAAATATCTGCTGTACTCTCAATGAAAACCTTGTGAAGGAGAGATTTTTTTAATCTTTAACAAGGAAAATCTCGAGAAGTAAAATTATTTATCCGAAGTAAGAGGTGAATCTAACTTTATAGTACTAACTGTATGAATAATATCTGTATTTTTGAGCATTTTTTTTGTCCACTATATAACAGCTGGTGAGGAATCACAGAAGTAATTTAAATTTGAGAACAAAATATTTACCTTCATTTTATAGAAATCTTCTTCTGGCTAGAGTATAAAGAATAGAGTTGGGGGAACAAATTTAATAGTGGAGAAATATTTTAGGGGATAAATGAACAAGAATAGAAAATAAAATAATGAAAATGGAAAGGGAAGATGAAAACACACAATAAGAGGAAAGAAATGTCTTTATTAGCAATTTGATTTAGGGATACAAGAGACAGAGATTTTCAAATTGTCTCCCCTGGATTATAGAGAATATTGGTGCCATTAACCAAAATGAAAATCTTGCAAAGAAAAAAATTAGTTGAATTTTATGATATTGATTTTGAAGTGCTATGGAACATTCCAGAGGAACTCCCCAGCTGGCAATTGTATATGAGATTCTGGACTTGAACTGAGGGGTGAGGTTTGAAGACATTAGTCTGAAACTGATAAGAACTCTGCTGTTGATTAAATCTAAGGAGTAAGGGTAGATAAGGAGAAAATGTCAAAGGAGCATAGAAACAGAGTTAAGAACAAAATCTGTGAGTAGATCATTATTAGAAGAGTGAGGGAAGAGTAGGTTATCAGGCTATTTAGACAGAATATGCAAAAAGGGTAATCAGAAAGAGGTTAGAAAATTAAGAAAGAAGGAGGTCACTAATTCAAAAGAGAAGACTCTAAAGAAGGGAAAAGTGAAATGATCATATGTTGCACATGGTGAAAGATTATTTAAAAACAACTGTGAGTTTGGCAGCAAAGATGTTGATCTAACCTTTTCAAACAATCTTAGGAGAATGAGGGAGAACAGAATATAGGTTGTGAATATTGTTGTGCAAATCAGACATGTTTGGGGAAAAAACAGCATACAAACATACCAAGTTTTTTATTTTGAAATTGTAGAGCTTTCTCACAATTATGCCCATACCCCTGTCTTATCTTTCTTTTTTAACTTTGTAGAACTATTTTTCCTGAATAATCTCTATTTGATGATGAATGAAAGGACAGATATAAAAAAGAATCTAAAATTAGACTTTTAAAATTTGTAAAACTTGCACATTTTTGTGAAGCAAATGGACTATTAGCGAGGAAAGCTGATAATAGGATACAGAGAAAAGACAACTAATGGTGCGGGATCTAAGTAGATATGAAAGGGGATCAGAGCCCAGATGCAAGTTTTAGACTTGACAGATGTCAATAACTTCTCTTTGTCTGGGACTTGAAAGAGTAAGAATACATGTCTAATGATCCAGATGAGTTTCTACATGTTCATCCACATTGTTAGAGTCAATCTTTTGGGATGAGGTGAAGAAAGAGGGCAACAGCATCTGTTGAAAATGAGGACAAGGTTAGAGCCCTAAGATAAAAAGTGAAGGTTTTAAGAACTGAATGAGAAATAGGAAAGGGCACTGGATAGTAATAAGTAAAAGTATTGATAAGACCATTGATGACTCTGCTAAGATGAAAAATCATATTTACAGTGCTACCAGTAAACATGGTCATATACATTTTTAAAAAATACCTAGCTCCCTGTATTTGAGATCATAGAATAAGAAACATTGTTTCATTTTTGCCTTCTGTAGATGTCAAGATAAGAACTTTTATCAGATTTGTTTTGTTCAAGTACATCCTTCTTTTCTTGGTATGCCTTTTTCAAGTATAATCCAAAAAGATACATAGGATGACTGTGAACTTGGAGAAACACTGATGACTCTAAGAAGCCTTGAGCTTTCCTTTGGACCTCATGAGGGCCATCTACAGCTGTGATCCCTAGAATTCATTCATGTAAGCATCATGACCCTGCCTTCTTTTTTCCTGGCTAAAGATTCTGTAGGACATGTGTTCTATACTGACAGCACATGTAATCAGACATTTGTGACACTCAAAATGAATGTCGAGAGTTTTTTAATAGAAAGAACTCAAAATCTTCAGCAATTCAAGTGAGATTTCAGTATCTAAGTTCTCTATTACCTCATGGAGAGTTTCCACTGTAGTAATTGATTGGTTGATCCTTGGTCACCTTTCTTTCTATTCATTCAGTCATTCATTCATTCCTTGAAGAGATAAGAAAAATGTTCATTGATCATGGTTCATGTGCAAAGCACTGAGGTGTTGCTGGGAATACAATGACCCTTTCCCTTGTGGTCTTATATTCTGCAGGGAATCCAAATATTACATAGTTAGATAATTTATTACTTAATTATTATTATTATAGGTGTTATAATATTCACATATCTTCTCTCTTTCTATTTTAACATAATACAAACTTAGTAGTGTAATAAATTCACAATTGAAATTTTTTTTGGTGCTTAAAGAGTGAATTTTTTGGCCACTTGGAAAACTCAGCTATTGTTTTTATGTTCTTAGAGAAATGTTTGCTGTGGGGTGTGTGTGCACACCGGAGAGACAGAAAGAAACAGAGATAGAAAGTGAGAAATCACTCCATAGGAGGGATGGTCATGCCACAATCCCTTCTCCTTCATTCTCTTCTCAGGATTTTGAGTATGCATGCACATGCTCCCTGCATAAGTTTTAAGCTGCTAGGTCATGGACTCAAACAGTGGTCGACCACATAGGAATTCAACAATGTAACCATTATACTATGGAAAACTCAGCTATTCTTAACAGCTATCCAATATTCCTTGGAGGTTCAGGAGAACTATAGATTTAATATCCATCAAATACATATATGTATATGTATATGTATATGTATATTTAACATATATATAACATATTCCTGAATATATGTCATATATAATACACAAACTGCCTAAGTATATTGGTTTATAATGTTATCAAGGAATTTTAAAAATAAAGACCTTGGGAGAAAAATTCAAAGCACATGCCAGATATTGCTGTTAGCAAAATATTTCACATTAGCCATCTCTTTATCCCTTTATAGCAACTACTGGCTGCCATGGCAACCTTCCCTCCCAGCACACAAGAGCTTCTCCATGAAAAGCACAAGGCCTTGGAGATTTCTAATGTCTCTTATACAAAGCAGTCTAAACCCTCTACCCTAGAGCCATTATCATCCAATGCCTCGGAATGGCTGGGCACACCATTCATTACATCTTGCTTTTCTCTCCATTCAGTCAATAACTCTCCAGAACAGCAGGAGAGAAAAACCTATTACATTTCCTTATACAGAATAGGTATTCAAGAAATAGACTTTTGACCAGGAGATTACTCTGTTGATGTGTTCCTAACAAATTTCACATGGATTTAAATAACTTAGATATTTATTTATTTATTTATTTATCTATTTAAATTTTAATTTAATGTTTTTTTTATTCACATTTAATCACTAGGTATCATTACAACATATCAAATGAATCTTACCATCATGAATCTCTGCATTTTGGTCTAGTCAAAGACATTACCATAAACACTTTTTTCTCTTTTTTAAATTTTTTTAAAAATTGTTATTATTATTCATGCATTAAATCACTATACATCATTTAGATTGTGAAGAGACCTTACCAAGCATGATATACACCTCAGACCAGCCCAGTTGAGACCACCATACACATCCTCGTCAACAGATAATATGCCTTATCTGTGTCTCACAAGTGCCTTACCTCTCCATTTCCCCCCACAAATTTCCTAACTTAGATAGGAAACTAATTTCTTTTGATTGTGTTCTCATTCACTCCCTCCTTCATGCTCTGGTCTGGACCATATTATCTATTGATAATTACACAAAAGCACTGGTATTATCTCTTCCTTAGGCTTTTGTTAGTTCCTCTGCCAGAGACTTCTTCCTCTTCCTTCAAAAACTTACCTCTCCCCACCAGTCAGTATCATTACTACTTGTTTCAGATTTCAGAGTAAGGCTCCCATCTCCAAGATGAGAACCACTAAGATAGGGACAGGTATTGCTTATAAATGCCACCACAGTGCCCTGTGTTGGCTACTGTCATTGACATAAAATTTTCTTTTAACTTTTCAAGTGTCTGAATTGACAACTAGTTCATCTGTTTATTGTAACCCCTAACTCTAACCCCATGGCTTAAATTTCAATGATACTATATTATAAATAATGGATGCCTGCTGTATGCAGTCACTGTGCTGAAGACTAGGAACACCAGTGAACAACAGTGACAATGTCCAGCGAAACTGAGCCTATTCCGTATTGGAACAAGATGGAAAATAAACATACAGACAAAGTAGTAAGATGACTTCAGAGAGTAATTAAATGCCTAAAAAGGAATAAGGCAGAATCATGAGATTCCTGGGATATGCAAGAATACTTTGGAGAGGATGGTTACACAAGGCATCTTAGTGGAGGTGATGCAAGAGCTAGGAGAAAAATTTAAAAAGCCAGCAGGAGACCTGGTGGAAGAACATTCCAGGCAGGGGAAAACAATATGTGCAAATATTTGAAGGCAAGAGGATTACATTGGTACATGTGTAAATATATGGTATAGAGTAATGAATTATGGGAGAGTGGCATGGACTTGGCTTGGAGAAATAAACAGGGGTCACATCATGGAAGGTTTGAAGGGCACGGTGAGAAGTAGAAAAATATTTAAATAGGGTCAGATATGATCTCAAGGTGTTAAAATTTTCATCTGAGGGAACCAGCAGTTAGCGTAATGGCTATGTTGCTGGACTCTCACGTAGTCAACCATGGTTCGCGTCCTGGACCCGGTGGCTTAAAACTCACACCGGGCGCGTGTGCGTGCATGCCCAAGATCCCGAGAGGAGAATGGAGGAGAAGGGATTGTGGCGTGACCACCCCCCTGGGAGGTGATTTCTCACTTTCTGTCTCTATGTCACTCTCTGTCTGTCTGGCAAGTGCATGTGCCCTATAGCAAAAACCTCTCAAAAAAAAAAGAAGGAAAATTTCCTCTGAACTTCTTTACAGACATTGGAATAAAAAATAGCTTTTATTGAATATACACAGTACAGGAATTTTGCTAAGAGTTTTCTGTATAATAGTTCACTGAAGCTTATTAATAGTTCTACGAGGTAATATTTGTTTGCTTGCTTTTTGTTTTTAAGAGGTTGTTGTCTTAGGACACATGTGCTGGCTGTAGAGAGAGAGAGACAGAGACAGTGATGGGGAAAGTGAGAAATCACCTCCCAGGGGAATGGCCATGCTGTAATTCCTTCTCTTCCATTCTTCTTATGGGATCTTGGGCACACATGCACACATGCCTGATGTGATTTTCAAGCCACAGGGTCCAGTACTCAAACCGTGGCTGGCCATATGGGAGTCCAGTGATGTAACCACTTCACCATCTGTTGGCCCCCTGTGAGGTAAGATTTTATAGATGAGGACATTGAAGGACAGAAAGTCTAAGACCTTCCCAAAACCCAGAGCTAGGAAATGATATAGCTTGGATCCTGGAAGTCTGATTTCAGCATCTGTATTCTTACCCATTATGACCAGTCTTTGTCAGATTATTTTCTAAAGTCCACACTATAGCAAAAGAAAATTTGGAAGTAATGTTCTGACTTTTGGAATTACACTTTGATGGACTAATTATAATTAACTCTGATTTCCAGTTACTGTTTATGGGACATCATTATCAACATCATCAAGATTAAATACTTAATGAACATCTTCCATCTGCAAAATTTGGAGCTAATCACAATGAAGATTATAAAAGAACAAAATACAGTTTCTATTGAGTCACCTTACAGTTTGGCTTGTGAGATAAAATATTTAAATACCAATGCCAATAAATTCTCCTCATGAATGAAAAGTTGTATAGAAAAACAGAAGCTACCAACATCTCCATAGACTGAGTTGCTCCACAAGACTTGACTATGTTTAGAAGAGGTAAAGAAGGAAAAAATGGGAAGCCTTCCTAAATGGGTTTTAAAAAAAGCAACATGTGAAAGTATGAAAAAGATTTGTGTAGTGGTAGCCTGAAAGTGTAATAGACACTTCATATTCTAAAGAGACCCACAGACAAATTGCAATCTAATGTCTCCCAATGACTCCTCCCCTCATCTTTCCTAATCCCCATCCCTTTCCAATCTAAGAACCTAAAAGGGAATCTGGGTTCTTGAATTCAAGTCATGGAGTGCTTAGTCTTCTCCCAAAATATACTATTTACTAACTTGAAGGAAATGCAGCCCAAAATTAGACTAGTTAACTTTCATTGCATAACAAAAATGATAAATGCTCTCTCCTACTTTTTTTTTTCTTTTTCTTTTTTTAGAGGTTCTTTGCTATAGGGCGCGTGCGCTCGCCAGACAGATAGAGAGAGACAGAGAGACAGAAAGCAAGAAATCATCCCCAAGGGAGGATGGCCACGCCGCAATCCCTTCTCCTCCATTCTCCTCTGAGGATCTTGGGCATGCACGCACACGTGCCCGGTGTGAATTTTAAGCCACCGGGTCCGGGGCACGAACTGCGGTCAACTACGTGGGAGTCCAGCAACATAGCCATTATGCTAACTGCTGGTAACAGTGCTCTCTCCTACTTGACAAGACAGGACAAAGAGACTGCAATATAACCACACTTTAAAGTTAGTCTACTAAAAAGAGACTGATATCTCTTCTCCAGTTGGGTTTCTGCTTGGGTCACAGACCTGATCTTGATCACCCATCAAGACAAGAGAATTGGAGAAAAAATAGCAGGGAGGAAATAGCACACTGCAATGGAACGTCGTATTAACCCACTCTTGAATTGTTGAGTTTCTCCATGTGAGTGACTGTAGTTAAGAGTGAGACATCCTGCCAGTGCTTTTGCTTGGTTCTGGTTCTCCTCCAAGAAATTTAAGGTGATATCTTTGCTCTTATCCTTAAATAAAAAGTGATCTTTTAGGAGGTTGGATTGTAATGCTCTGGAAGGTTTTCTCACATGGGAAGGTACCTGGTTTGTGTCTGAAGATCTTCTAGGCACAGGTGTGCGTATGACTGGAGGTGACTGCCCCTGTGGGTGGATCCTTCCTCAGGACACTGTTGGGATGAGGAGACAATTTCTCTGTCTCTCTTTCTCATTTGTGGAAGAAATAAACAAATTTAAATTTTTAAGTAGCTCTCAGCTTAAATATGTAATCAATTAGTTTCAAAAAGTCAAAAAACTTTCACTAGAGCTGCTTATGGAAACTGGCAACACTAGTGATAATTAAAACTGATAAAAACCAATATACAACTAAACAAAATGAAAATGGTATTAGTGTGGATTGCTTTTCCTTCAAATTAATAAGTAAGATATTTTGGTCCCAAATTTCCCAGGAAACTCTAATTTCTGCTACCTTGATGATGTAGACTGTTTAATAAAATTAATAGCTCTATTGGCAAGAATGGAGTAAAACACTGACGAGGAGATATTGAAGAATATAAAATAAATCCCAAGGAGTTTGCTCTGGGCACTAGATGTTTTAATAGTGCTCGGTAGGCTTAATCACAAAGACATTGTACTTGAGAAGCTTCTGCCGGAAGAGGCAGAGCCATTTTTCTGCCAGTCTCTCCTCACTCAAGGTTAACAATTATAGCAGATCAGTATCAAAGTTTCCTTTTGTATCATTAAAAATTATATAGCTTCCTAGACAACCACCCTTACTCTGACTACTTTACAATAATTTAACTTAATTTGTACTATTTTCTTTTTTACTGAGCTCAGGTAAAGGATATATAAAGCCTTAGAAGCTCCTGAAGTCAGCAGATTGTTAGGACTGGAACTCTAATTGGCTGGCATGCTTGTCATTTCCCACTAGCAGCTGGTCCTGGACTAGAACAGGCTCTGCTTTACTTGTACCCCAGTAGCCTTATCAACCCCCCATGCAGCTGTGGCTGTGTTCTAATGCCTCCACTGGCAGATGGGAAATGGCATTTCAGGGAGTCACTGGCTTATTACACGGTGATCTTCCTTGGTGAAAAAGGTCATATATATTAAAATGATGGCCCCCCTGGGTTATTGGAATTTTCTATTACTTGTATAAAACATTTTTCTTTATTCTCTTTTTTTTTTTTTTTTCTGCAACTGCTTGCTAAAGCCTCCTGGTGGCACATTATATCACAAACTTCTTGTCTTTTCAATTAAGGGGCATGGGGCTTTCATGGCTGGTAATAATGGTATCAGCACCAGTTGTTTCCCATCTCCAAAATATTTCTGCAATACTTATTTTCCTCAATGTTTCTGTTTGTTTAAAGCTTACTGTTCTCGAAAAATATTGCATACCATTTAATATTTTAAGGATCATCTTAAGTTCCAAAGCCTTTTGAAAGGAGCCAGAAATATCCACTATGAGAAACAGCAAGGACTGAAAGTAATGCTTCATGAAAGAAAGTAGAACTTTATGGATGTTTTTCTTAATTGGAGTATGACCTCAAACAATTTCTTAAATGTTGTTTAACCTTCCTTAGTTTAAAAATTCCCATTTGGAATATAAGAAAATTTAATTCTCGGGGCCAGCAGGTGGCATAGTGGTGGTGGTGCTGGATTCTCATATGGTTGACTGCAGTTCGAGTTCTGGAACTGGTGATTTGAAACTCATGCAAGGTATATGCGTGTCAGTACGCCAAATTCCAAGAGGATAATGGAGAAGAGATAGTGGTATGGCCGTCTACCATGGATGGTGATTTCTCATTTTCTCTCCCTCTCTCTGTGTCTCTGATAAGTTCATGCACCCTAGAGTAAAAATCTCTAGAAAAAAAAAAAAAAAGAAAATTTAGTTACTATATGCTATAGATGAATACTAATGACTTAAAAATGCTTAATTTTACTTCCTATTTGTATAGGCAACATGTAATATATGGTAATTGTCCTGTTTTAAATGTAGTATGAAATGTTATTGCTTTGAATTCTTGTCAATCACTCTGATTCTGAGCCAGTCAGAATATCACTATGGATTGCTGTGGTCCTAAAAATTATGCTCTACAACATTGTTATAATATTTATGGCCTTCATACTAACCACAGGTACTAAGTATAAAACATAAAATAAGTGAAATTAATGGTTGTTTGGCTTTTTTTTTTCTTTTTTCTCTTTTTTTTTTTTTTTTGAGATTGATTTTTGCTATAGAGAACTTGTGCTCACCAGAAAGACAGAGAGACAGAAAGTGAGAAATCATCCCCCAGTAGGGATGGCCATGGTGCAATTCCTTCTCCATTCTCCTCTTGGGATCTTGCGCATGCATGCACATGTGCCCAGCATGAGTTTAAGCCACCTGGTCCAGGACTTGAACCATGGTCAACTACATGGGAGTCCAGCGATATAACCATTACGCCAACTGCTGGTCCCTGGGCTTCTTTTTCCTTCTGTGTTTGGACTCAAGTTCTTTGACCGAATTTGTGATATATAAATTTCAAGGTTAAAGGTAATTGTGACAAATATTTGGTTGGTCAATATTGAGTTGAGATGGTATTTTATTGAAATGTGGAAATGTATCTTTATGCTTTCACTTTAGTATTGTTTTTAAACAAGACCTTTAGGTCTCTGATCTCATAAAAATATATTTTAAGGAAATATTGAAGAGACCAAATATTTTACTAGGTGGACTTTTCATTTAGATTTCATCATAACAAATGTAAAAATAAGTAAGTCAGTCTTCATTTAGATAACATGGAATTCATATTCTGATAATGAATCTAACAACACATACTACTACATTCCATGCTTTCAGATATAGTATTGTGATTTTTACATTACATTTCGAAGTTTTGCATAGCCACACATTTAAGTATACTAGGGGGTTCTGGAAAAGTTCATGGAAAATGTGTACAATGAAAAAAAAACTGTGTGGATTTCAATGTTTTTGCACCAAAATAAATGTATTTTAATTCTATTTTTCATGAACATTTTCAAGTCCCCTCAAACTTCAGCCTGCTATAAAGAATAATAAAGTTTTTGTTATGCTATATATGTTTCTAATAAGAATCTTTGCATAGAATCTGTGTTCTAATTTGATTTCAAATTCAGTTTGATTATTGCATTAAACTTTTGACTGAATTTTAATGTCTGTGATGATTTGTGATGCTTACATTTTTATAATTTGAAACATTTCTTAAATATATGCATGTATAGAGCAATGTGCATATACATATGTATATATGATTTTTACATATGTAACATACATATATACAGAAACAATCTTAATGTGCAAAAAAATGTAGATTTAACTACAGACTTCTCTCCTATTCATTTTTTTTTTGCTATTATTTATTTACTTTTTTATTTCTGGTTTAAATATATTCATTCTACATCCTTTTGGGGTACATTATAGATTTATTTTGCTTTTTTCCCCACAGTTTTGCTATTGGGTATGTGTGCTTGCCAGAGACACAGATAAATACAGAGTGAGAAAAAGGAAAATCACCCCTTAGTGGAAGATGGTCACATTATAATCCCTTCTTCATTCTCTTCTGGGGAATTTGGGCTCAAATACACAAGTGCCTAACATAATTTTGTCAATATTTTTTTTTAACTCTGTTGTAGTATACCATCCACATGTCTCTTCCCCTGTTTACATGCATTTTTGTATCCATTATAAGTTTTCTCAAAATCATCCCCAGTGTTCCTCCCCAACACTTTCTGGTATCTACCATTACTCTTTGTTTTTGTGGATTTTGGATTTTGTTTTTCTTTATGACTGAGGAGTATTTTGTTGTGTATATGTGCCATATTTTCCCAATCCATTTATCTGTTGCTGGGCACTGAAGTTGATTTCATGACTTAGCTATAGTAAATACTCCATTCTCTGTCTACTTCTACTTTCCCCAAAGCAAACTTACCTTTCTGTGCTGGTGAAAATAACCTCAATACATCTTGGTCAAAAATAATTGAAAATGACAACACAATGTCAGGGCACCATTGTTGGCACCTTTATT
>NW_006159585.1:2678161-2689400 GCF_000334495.1 Tupaia belangeri chinensis | reverse complement strand
TCCTGCTGATTTAGACACCACTCCAATAATACATCAGACTCTCACATGTATGTGTGTCGATCTTCTTTCTAGGTTTTCTATTACATTGTATTGGATGACTTGTCTAGCTCTTAATGCTCCGCTGCCTAAACTTCAATGGCTTACAGAGAATCTTGATTAGGTTAATCAGTCCGACATTTTTGTTACTGTTCTCCCCACCTCCTTACTAGATATCAATTTTTTTTCTATTTTTACCTTACTCTTTTCTATTAATTTTAGTATTTCTGTATGATATTCCATGTTTCAAAAGTTTGTAGGTTTTGGATATATTTGCTTGAAATTATACACTAATTTGGGATGGCTTGTAATCATTACGCTATAGAAACTTTCCACCAGAAACTAAGTCCAGAATCTGCTATCTAGTTGCAGAAATCTAAAATGAAATGAAAAGTGAACATTTTTTCTTAATATATTTAATTGCAAAACCTGATCAGACCCAATTCATTTTGTGATGAGTTCTGATAGGATCTGATTCTATTTAGAAATCTTGCGTACTTCCTTCAAATTTACTATGAATATTCAACTATTTAACTACAGAAATATTACTGTACTTGCACTCTCAAAAGGGTACAGCATTTTATACAATGCAGTTGTTTGTGTATTGCATTGAAATATTTTATGTGATATGTGAATCGTGTCTACAGAATTTTATAAATTACAACAACATGAACCTACCTGAAATCTCCATAGAGCTACTGGAAAATAAATCAAAGTACTTAGAAAATTCCCTTGTATCTCCTCCCAAAGGACGATATATCCACTCCCAATACTGAAGAGTGAATTTGCAGATTGTAAACTCCATAGACATGTAATCATGGGTCATCTTGACATAATGATACAGGCAACTGAATGTAGTGTATATGAGAACCGTCTATTACCACATTCTGTAAATCTGTACTTACACTAAAATACAAAGTTCATTAACAATAATATTGAGATCTGAATTTTTTTTTTTTTTGGAGAGATTTCTGCTATTAGGGCGTGTGCACTCACCAGTCAGACAGAGACAGAGAGAGAGATAGAAAGCGAGAAATCACCCCCAGAGGGGATGGCCACGCCACAATCCCTTTTCCTCCATTCTCCTCTCGGGATCTTGGGCACGCATGCACACATGCCCAGCATGAGTTTAAGTCACCAGGTCCGGGATTCGAACCGTGGTTGACTACATGGGAGTCCAGCGACATAGCCATTACGCTAACTGCTGGTCCCAGATCTAATTTTTTTTCAGTTGACATTCTGTTTTTAAGATTTATCTAAGTTAAACACTTAGTATTTTATTTATTTTCATTGAACAGTAGTCCAAATATACTTACGAAATAATTTGTGTTAATTTCAGAGAATTTTACTCATTTTTTTTCACTATTGCATATAATGCCACTATGAACATTTTTATATGATTTTTGGTATGTGTGTGTATACATATTCATCAAAGAAGGCCTCTACTCATAGAGACTAAATTATGAAATATTTTAATTACATATTTAAATTATTTATGTATGGTCTCGGACAATTTAAATTTTTTATTTTTCCTGTGAAATCTTTTGCAAATATTGTTTCATTAAAAATTTCTCCATCATTTAGTTTGTCGGAATTTTTGGCACCAGGTAGTAGAGTAGTGGTAATGCAGCTGAATCTGCATGAGAAATGTCCTATGTTTGTGTCTTGAGGTGTCCCTGTGCGCTCAGTGCATGTGCACATCCCTGCTCTGGGCTGACAGAGACAGAGGGTGGATCATGGAGCAAAGGAGTGAAGAAGCTGTTAGAGTGCCTTGCTCTCTATTTTTCTCTGTTTCTTTCTTCCTCCTGAAAAACAGGGGGCCAACACATGGCATGGTGGTTAAGGAGCTGGACTCCCACATGGCTGACCTCAGTTCAAGTCCCAAACCCAGCTGCTTGAAACTCATACTGGGCATATATTGTGTGTGTGCCCAAAACCCCAGGAGAAGGAATTGTGGTAACTTTAAAAAATATTTTCTCAAAACGTTTTCTTACTTTTTGTTTGTAAGATGTGTAGTGACATGCACTTTATTGCTCCTAACCTAATATTGTTTATTTGTGCCTTCTTTTTCTTTTTTTTACTTAGCCTGGGATTTACCAACTTTCACATCTTTACAAAACTTTTACATTAGATTTAATCTTCTTTATTTTGTGATTTTCTTTCTGTCTTTTTTTTTTTTTTTTTGCTTTCTTTGAGTTCAATTTGCTGGGCCTCTTTGTATTTTGAGATTATAATTTGATCATTAAATTTAAAGTATAGGGGCCAGCAGATGGTATAATGGTTATATTGCTGGACTCTCATGTAGTCAACCACAGTTCAAGTCCCACATCTGGTGGCTTAAAACTCATACCAGGCACATGTGTTTATGTGCTCAATGGAGGAGAAGGAATTGTGGCATGGATATCTCCCCTGGATGGGTGATTTCTTACTTCCTGTCTCTCTGTCTGTCTCTGTCTCTCTGGTGAGCACATGTGCCCTATTGCAAAAATCTCTCAAAAAAAAAAAGAAAGAAAGAAAAGAAAAGATAAATTTGAATGTATAAACTTTTCTAAGCATGCACGTAATATTATAAACAGCATTCTGAACAGTTCTTTAGTAACCACACTAGTTTTTATCTGTTGCAATTTCATTATTGTTCAATTTCAAATATTTTCTAATTTTTATGTTTGAGTTATTGATTATTAGAAGCATATTTTCCCTAAATATTAGGTTGTCAGAAAAACTTATGACTTTTTTTCTATGCTTGTCTATGCAAAAATGTGTCATGACTTTTCTAATGACCCAATACTTGTGGATTTTATATTTATAATTTGTTAAATTCCATTTGAAAGTAAGCTATGAATTTAATTTTTTGTAATGTTTTGAGACTTGGTGTGGCATGAAGTCTATTTCTATAAATGTTTCATGTTTACTTAAAGAGCATATGATGTTCTCACTTGTTGGATATGGCATCTTATATAAAAGGGGTCTTCAAAAAGTTCATGAGCAGTGCCAGTAGGTGGCATGGTGACTAAGGCACTGGATCCCTGCATGGCCAACTGCAATATTTTTTTTTCACTTTTTCATTTCATTTTATTTTATTCATTCAATCACATTATTTAGCTTACAAAATAAATATTTCAACAGGTGAACATTTTTCCCTAGTCAAGTTGATAAAACTATAAAAAAAACTTCAGCAAATAATACCACATTTCTTTGTCCCATTAATGCTTTGTCTCCCTATTTTTCTTCTAAATGTCCTTTCTCAGACCCTACTCTTTCACACACACTATATATGGTATCTACATCCACACTATATCTAGTATCTACGTCCATTTTCTGTGTTTCTATATCCTTTAGTCAATCAGTTTCAGTCATAGAGTGCGGATACTTGGTGTATATTAAGTGGGGATATACAATGTCTCTCCTTCATAGCATGGCTTGCTTCACTCAGTAGTAAATCTTCCATATTCTTCCACTTCCTCTCAAAAGTCAGGGTTTTGTTGTTTTTCATGTCTGAATAGTATTCTATAGAGTATATGCGCCACAGTTTTTCTATCCATTCATCTGTTCATAGGCATTTATGTTGGTTCCATGACTTAGCAATTGTGAATAGTGCCACAATAAAGTTTGAATCCCACACCCAGTGGCTTGAAAAATCATGCTGGGTGTGTGTGCATGTATGCCCAAAATTCTGAGAGGGGAATGGAGAAGATATTGTGGTATGGCCATCTCCCTTGGGTATTGATTTCTCACTTTCCCTGTCTCTGTCCCTCTCAAGTGAATGAACACTCACTTGCCCTGTCTCTGTCTCTCTCAAGTCAATGAACATTTCCTATAGCAAAAGAAAACAAAATGAAAGTTCATGAGAAATGATATTCAAAAAAATCTGTATGACTCAAAAGTATTTGAACCAAAGCAGATTTACACTTTTATTTTCATTTTCCCATCAACTTTTCAAAGTGTCTTCTGTGTAAATTAGATCAACCATGTCCATTGTTTTGTTCAAATTTTCTATCTCCTTAATAATTTTGCCTACTATTCTTTCAATTGCTGAGAGAGGTTTGTTAAAATCTTTCATTATAATTTTGGGTGTGCTATTTTTTTTGAGAGGTTTTTGCTATAGGGCACGAGTACTCACCAAAAAGACAGAGAGAGACAGAAATACAAAAAGTCAGAAGTCACCCCCCCCACCAGGAGGGATGGCTACACCACAATCCCTTTTCCTCCATAGAAGTGTTAGAACTCAATTACAGGAATATTTTATCCACTGTTTAAATATTGGTGCACAGTTTGGCTTACTTAATGTTTATTAAAGCCTGAGTAATTTTACTAATGTTCTTTTAACTCCTCTAATATCGCCAATGGTAAATTTAGGCACCAGGACCTGTAGTAGGTACTAAAAGGAAGATAAATAAAGCAGTTCTTGACCTCAGTCAGTTTATAATCTCTACAGGAGCATGAACCACAGTGTGGTGACATCCTACAATGAGTCCTGAAGCTTTAGGCCTACTCTAAACTGCAAGACTAGAAAAAGGTTTATCTATCATAAAGGTAGTGTTTTGGTTTTTGTTTTCTTTTCCATAAAGATTGGTTTTAAACGTTTCATGACAGTTTCATCTGTCATTTATTCTTAAATAAAAGCTCTGGGGAAGAGCAGATGGTGTAATAGTTACATTGCTGGACTCTCACGTAGTCGACCATAGTTCAAGTCCCGTACCCAATGTCTTAAAACTCATAGAAGATGTGTGTGTGTACATGCCCAAAATCCCAAAAAGAGAATGGTGGAAAAGGGATTGCAGCGTGACCATCTCCCCAGGGAGTGATTTCTCACTTTTTGTCTCTGTCTCTCTGTCCCTCTGGTGAGCATACCTGCTCTATAGCAAAAATCTCTCAAAAAATAAATACATAGATGCTCTCTATTATATTAGTAGCTAATGTTTGTTAGAGCTTTAAACACATGCTCAGCACATTCATGCACCTTTTATAGGTAATCTCTTTTTTTTCCTTTTAGTTTTTCTATAGGACACATGTGTTTGCTGAAGAGAGAGACAGGGAGAGGGAAAGTGAAAAGGCACCCTCCCTCCCAAGGGGAATAGTTATGCCACAATCCCTTTTCCTCTATTCTCCTCTAGGGATTTAGGAAACACATGCTTGGGTCTAGGACTCAAACCACACAGTCACCTTAATCTCCACACCACTTCCTGGCCCCTGACTTTTTTTTTTTTTAATGCAACTAAGGCCCACAACCCTAGTAAAGAACACAATTTTGATTAAAGAGTCTCTCTCATCCTCTCTTGTTAATATCATTTATTTTTCCCATAGGTTTCTACAGAAGAAGGCTTGAGTCTGGCCCGAGAATATAATTGTGCTTTTTTTGAGACCTCTGCAGCTCTCCGATTCTGTATTGATGATGCCTTTCATGGTTTAGTGAGGGAAATCCGCAAGAAAGAGTCCGCACCATCCTTGATGGAAAAGAAACTGAAGAGAAAAGACAGCCTATGGAAGAAGCTAAAAGGCTCATTGAAGAAGAAGAGAGAAAATATGACATAACAGCCTTGCTTTTGTGTCCCTCATTCTCTTTCTAAATTTTATCAGTTGGACGATTGCAGATGTAGCATTCTGCTTCCGTGTTCTCTGTCTCTGTCTTTCTGTCTTTAAATATCTGCCTGTAGGTAAAAGCAAGATCTGCATAACTGTACCTCTTGAGATAGTTTTGTTTTGCCTTTAACAGTTGGATGGATTTTGTCAATCAGCCGGATATGCTGTTTAGTTTTTACAATATATTACTAAATAAAATTGACATTCCAATTGCCTCATTTCCCTTTAAAGAGTCTAGCTTCATTTGGTATGCTGTCTGGTTATAAAGGAAATATGCAAAATTGCAGCCAGAATGATAAAAGGCTCAGGGGATCTGCCTTTGCCTGATAACACTCTGGTTGTTTGCGTTTCAGGAATCTCAGTAAATTATAAAGAAGCTCAGGAAATCATTCAAAACAGTCTGCAGCCTGGTCTTTCCTTAAGTGTAGAAATCATGGTGCTTCTTCTTGAATGCTCCAGAGATGAACTTTAGAGGAATTATTAATAATAGGAGCTGGTTGTGGGTCATTGAAGAACTGAAATGAAATATCCTCATATTTATAAGGCTCTACCCCTGTTAAGCTTTGGCAAAATTATCACAGTGAAGTCACTGGGCTGTGGCACAAGGACATTTTCTCTGTAAAGGGAAGAGAGCTGCTACTATGAATTTAGTGGTTGATAGAATCACAAAAGGGCACCCTGCTATGTATTAGTGAAAGACCCTCTGAGAACTGCTTCACCTGTGTTAGGACCATCTGCAAGACATGAGGCTTGAGGATGCCCGAGATCATGTGTACCCCTTACATTGCCAAAATCTTCTATATCCCATTTCATGAAATCCCATAAAATGCCACTAGTCAGTGGCTTTTCTCTTGTTTGTTTTACAATTTGGTTATAGTGTAAAATGAAATGGTCCATTTTTCATTTTCCCTGTCATGCGAATTGGGATATTTAAATTCAAACTCACTATCAGAAAGGACACTTCTGAATGTTTAAGAGACAGGTGTTAAGAGAAAAACCATAAAGTTAAGCATGAGATAGAATTCATCAAACCAACTTTTATGGGCTGGGGAAAGTTTTTAATTATAAATTAGAGAGCAGGAGGGATGAGGGGCATAGTTATCATTCAGTATTCAATCACTTGCTCTTCTGTTATTCACAATGCCTCTGGCACTTGCTAAACTCTGAGAATGCAGAAATGAATCACTCATACATGGTCCCTGACTTCCTGTAGCTTAACATTTACCTGGAAGATTCACTCAACTGAAAAAACAGTGGGATTATAAATTCTGAGACGAGAAGATGACACATTGTGCATAATGATAGAGACACAACTGGAAGGGAATTTAGAGATTATCAATTTTTAGCCATTGGACTGAAAATTAGACTTTCAGAATATTGTAATTGTTGGTCTTTAACTTCCTAAGGACAAGGACCTCACATCTACATAGACACTACTGTTCTCTCAGAATCTGGGGTCAAGACCCTCGGTGTACAGTATTTAACTAGTAATTGCTGCCACTCTGTCCCACAGGGTTTTTCACAAACCATGTATTTTACGGGATAGACATAAACTAATCAATTTTCACCATCTCACAGAGCTCCTCAAGCCAAATGCAACACACCCTTTCACTCAAATTCCTTCATAATTAGGAACAAAAGCCAAAATAAAGGAAAAAAGAACAAATGTGGAGACAATATAAAAATAGCAGGATTTGCTGGGGACCAGCAGTTAGCGTAATGGCTATGTCGCTGGACTCCCACGTGGTCTACCACGGTTCACATCCTGGACCTGGTGGCTTAAAACTCATGCCAGGCGCATGTGTGTGTGTGCCCAAGATTCCGAGAGGAGAATGGAGGAGAAGGGATTGCAGCGTGGCCATCCCTTCTAGGGGGTGAGTTCTCACTTTCTGTCTCTCTGTCTGTCTCTTTGTCTGCTGAGTGCACGCGCCCTATGGCAAAAACTTCTCAAAAAAAAAAAAATAGCAGGATTTGCAAAGTCTTAGCATTGGTCTTTGTTTTCTCCTTATTTTCATTTAAAATGCATAAAACTCTGCTTTTGCTCCATTAAATTGGTACCTTCACTTTTAGTACATTCTCTCCCTCTCATAGGTCCTGACTCCCAGAATACTTCCAAGTCTGGGAAGTCCTGGTGAATGTTGCCGTCTATCAGGAAATCTCCTGTGTCAAAAGATGCAACCTACGAAATAGGGTGATTGGCACTTTTTTTCCCATGAGGACTCTATATATTTAAAAATCTAGTGATTGAAAAAAAAGTCTAGTGATTGTCCTTTTCATAAATAACTGTGTGTCACGCATTTTGTAACACAACCAAGTTTTTGTAAATTTTACTTAATTTTTAATGTTAATTTATTTATCCCATGAGGAAGAGAGACACAGTTAAAGAAGTTACAGCTATAGCACCTCTGACAGAGACTGGATGCTATGATCTATACTCCAGCTTCAACCTGATCAGAGATACAGTGTGCCCAGTGTATTCCAAGTCTCTGGACACCACCTGGTAATCTTTCCATGCAAGTCAGCTTGACAGACCTTTCAACCACTGAGCCCCTCTCTGGCTCCTTGTTAATTTTACTTTTTTATCTTTAAATTTCAACTTTTCTACCTTTGACTCTAAAAGTTAGGTATTTTGTTTCTCTCTTACTGCATTTTTTTCTTTAGACTCCTTGAGTCCTGGTAAATAATTTACAAATCTTAGAAATTCTCAGTGAGATTTGAATTAGGTAGTAGTTACCAAGTCCAACCATTTCATTCTGTCGTGCAAAGGAGGTCTATAAATTATTACTGACAAGTTAAAAGAATTTAAGATAATTATCACCAGCAGAGAGAGAGGTAGATTCCAAGTATTATTATTGTTTTTATTGTTTGTAGAGGTTTTTGTCTTAGGGTGTGTGCACTCAATGGAGGGAAAGAAACAGACAATGAGAAGGAAAGTAAGAAATCACCCCCACATGAGGGACGGTCATGCTGCAATCCCTTATCCTCCATCTCCTCCTGGGATCTTGGGCATACACACATGCACCCAGTGTGAGTTTCAAGCCACCAGATCCAGGACTCAAATCATAGCCAGCCTTGTGGGAGTCCAGGGACATAACCACTATGCCATCTGCTGGTCCCTCAAACATCATTTTAAAACAATTCTTCTAGAAGTCTGGATCAAAAGGAAATTTTCTATAATAAAACCTAGATATTTCTGCCCAAGGGCTATTGAATCACCTCTTCAGTATGAGACCAAAATGTCTTGTTTCTGATCATCCTCATCTGTGAAAATTTCCAACCAGACTTAGAACATCAAAGTAATTACTAATAGCTCAGAGAACTAGAATATACAAATGTCTGTACTGCAAAGTAAGTGTCAAGAAACTTTTGACCAATGTGCATCCATGCCATTCTAGACTAGCATGTTGTCACTCAACACAATTTATCAGATAGGGATAAATGCCTGCTGTGCACCAACACTTTTCTAGATACCACATATGTGAGTGTGTGTGTGTGTGTGCGTCTGTGTATGTCTGTGTGTGTGTGTGTTTGATGGGAAAGCAAGAGGCAACTGTGAATATGGTTTCTGTCCTCTGGAAATGTATCATCTACCTGTTTTAATGTATTTTTTATTAACTTCCCCTGTAGATTTATATAATTAAAAATTTGTCAGATCAAAACAAATAGCAGTGAGGTACCATATTTCATGCAGAGAAGGCACTAGTTAAGACTGGAAACTTCTATAAAAATATCAATGAGAAAAATGGACTAAATATCATTGGCATCAGACCCAGATGTGCAAAGAGGAGAGAGCAGTTTTATTTCTCACCCATTCTTTCTCATGAACTCCTGAATAATGGGTAGCTGGTAGAAGGTAGACCTAAATTTTAGTTAAGTCCAGTAACTTAGTGCTAATTAGAGGCAATGATTTAAGATACCCCTTTGGTTAATACAACCTCTGCTTGGTCCACTTAAGTCAATGTTTAATTATTCATTCAAAGTTCTGCCCTATTTACTATCCTTTTCAAAGTTGCATCAAAGTGTGAGGGAAAATAATCCATGGTTTAGGAACCTCTTTTTGCCTTTAAAATGTATGTGCTTTTTGTTCCTTTCACACAGGCCACTGTGCTCTATAGCAACTAGATCATGTGACAAACATATATGTATATGTGTGTGTGTGTTGGCAATATAATAAGATCGATAAATTTTCTAATTAAGATGACTGAATTTTCTAATTAAGGTGGCTAACTCGCTATGTGATCTCATAGTCATAACTACTTTTCCTTTCATTTTTCTAAGTCCTTTGTTATCCTCTGTATCTTCTGAGATCTTTTTAAGCCAGTGTCTGGCCTGATTCTTTTTATTGAACTTGTTGACTCAGGCATGTTGAGTATAGGAAGATGGGCCATGATAAAGTTGTTACCATTTGGAGCTTATAGATGTGGAAGGGTCCTTTGGCTCTCGAGGTTCTTCTCAACACAGTCTCTTTATTCTTACTCCAGGTTCATCCAGTCCACCTCTACCAACACCCCTAACTCCCCTCCCTTTGCATGACACACAGAGGCCAGAGGTACTTCGTGCACTGCCAAAATGGAGTTGTTCCAGTTCTCTGTCCTTACGTCTGTTTAGCTCACATAAGGATGCCCCAAGGAGTCCAGCTCACTCCTAGTATTCCTTGGCAAAAGTGATATACAAGCACAGGACAATTAGAATGAAAATAGCTATAAATTCTTAAGTATGCCCATGGCTGTGAGGAGGTTTCAGTACACTCAGTGTTCTTAAACTTCTTGATGGTTGTAAATAAGCAACCTCACAGTAATATTGAGCCTGAAGGGCCTGGGATGGGGGAATAGGAAGGAGATCCTGGTGAGAGACCTATTTGCTTTATTACTGTCTCTCTTCTAAAGCCTTCTGTTGGAGGAAAACATGCTACAAAATTTTTCTTGTATGTAATCCTATTACAATGTACTGGCACCCAAACCAACCAACCAACAAAGCAGAATTTGATAAAGATGTCAAATAATTCTTTGTTTTAGGTGGCTTCTGTTCTTCCACTAAGCAGCAAAATCTATTGCTTCAAAAGATAGAAAGTCCATCTCAGTAACATTGTATATCTTTTCTTTATAATGTAAACCCATGGGTCAAGAAAAATTTCAAAATAGGAAAATAGTTCTAAAAATATTTCAAAATGTAATAATTCCCATTAAAAAGTGTAGTTCTTCTGTTTTAGTTCTTTACAAGATACATGATGGAGACCTAAATTCTACCTGACATAAATCCTTTCTATTTTCAACTTGCACTTAAACTCTTCCACTTACTCTTAAGTTTTCACACTAGAGTTCCATTTCAAGGTAAGATGGGAAATGGACAGCCGTTCTAGACCATTTATCCATTGTTAAATATAAACATAATAAAGTAGAAAATTTAGCATCTTATTAAAATGCCAACAACATATATATGTTTGTCACATGATCTAGCTGCTATAGAGCAAAGTGGCCTATGTGAAGGGGATAAAAACACATAAATTTTGATGACAAAAAGAGGGACCTAAACCATGAATTATTTTGAAAGACAGCCTAAGTTACCTGGTAACTCTAGACTTAGAGGGTAGAACAAAAACAAGAAAAAGAAAAAAAATATATAT
>NW_006159585.1:2646717-2673550 GCF_000334495.1 Tupaia belangeri chinensis | reverse complement strand
CACCCGGCGTGAGTTTAAGCCACCGGGTCCGGGACTCGAACCGCGGTCGACTACGTGGGAGTCCAGCGACATAGCCATTACGCTAACTGCTGGTCCCTATTCATTTATTCTTAATTTGAGCAGAGAAAGACACAGAGAGAGATAGAAAGAGAGAGGGAAACTGAGAAAGCAAGCCACCAGGCCCAGGACTCAAACCGTGGTCGGCCATGTGGGAGTGTCCAGCACCTTAGCCACTACACCACTTGCTGGTCCCTAAAATAATTCTTAGTCAAAATCCATGAAGAGTTTTTTTCATAATACACATTTTTCACAAACTTTTTAAAAGACCTCTTGTACATTTAGTGAGTAAATAAACAAGTGTTTATTGGTTGTTATAAACACTAATTGCATATAAACACTAGTTAACATATGTCTGACTTGGAGAAATATAGTAGTAGAAAATTCAGTATTTCAGATCATTAACCTTAAAAGTTAAGAAGTTGGGGCCAGCAGGTGACATAGTGGTTAAGGCACTGAACTCCCAGGTGGCCATCCAGAGTTTGAGCCCTGGACACAAAAGCTTGAAAAATCATGCTGGGTGTGTGTGCATGTATGCCCAAAATTCTGAGAGGGGAATGGAGAAGATATTGTGGTATGGCCATCTCCCTTGGGTATTGATTTCTCACTTTCCCTGTCTCTGTCCCTCTCAAGTGAATGAACACTCACTTGCCCTGTCTCTGTCTCTCTCAAGTCAATGAACATTTCCTATAGCAAAAGAAAACAAAATGAAAGTTCATGAGAAATGATATTCAAAAAAATCTGTATGACTCAAAAGTATTTGAACCAAAGCAGATTTACACTTTTATTTTCATTTTCCCATCAACTTTTCAAAGTGTCTTCTGTGTAAATTAGATCAACCATGTCCATTGTTTTGTTCAAATTTTCTATCTCCTTAATAATTTTGCCTACTATTCTTTCAATTGCTGAGAGAGGTTTGTTAAAATCTTTCATTATAATTTTGGGTGTGCTATTTTTTTTGAGAGGTTTTTGCTATAGGGCACGAGTGCTCACCAAAAAGACAGAGAGAGACAGAAATACAAAAAGTCAGAAGTCACCCCCCCCACCAGGAGGGATGGCTACACCACAATCCCTTTTCCTCCATAGAAGTGTTAGAACTCAATTACAGGAATATTTTATCCACTGTTTAAATATTGGTGCACAGTTTGGCTTACTTAATGTTTATTAAAGCCTGAGTAATTTTACTAATGTTCTTTTAACTCCTCTAATATCGCCAATGGTAAATTTAGGCACCAGGACCTGTAGTAGGTACTAAAAGGAAGATAAATAAAGCAGTTCTTGACCTCAGTCAGTTTATAATCTCTACAGGAGCATGAACCACAGTGTGGTGACATCCTACAATGAGTCCTGAAGCTTTAGGCCTACTCTAAACTGCAAGACTAGAAAAAGGTTTATCTATCATAAAGGTAGTGTTTTGGTTTTTGTTTTCTTTTCCATAAAGATTGGTTTTAAACGTTTCATGACAGTTTCATCTGTCATTTATTCTTAAATAAAAGCTCTGGGGAAGAGCAGATGGTGTAATAGTTACATTGCTGGACTCTCACGTAGTCGACCATAGTTCAAGTCCCGTACCCAATGTCTTAAAACTCATAGAAGATGTGTGTGTGTACATGCCCAAAATCCCAAAAAGAGAATGGTGGAAAAGGGATTGCAGCGTGACCATCTCCCCAGGGAGTGATTTCTCACTTTTTGTCTCTGTCTCTCTGTCCCTCTGGTGAGCATACCTGCTCTATAGCAAAAATCTCTCAAAAAATAAATACATAGATGCTCTCTATTATATTAGTAGCTAATGTTTGTTAGAGCTTTAAACACATGCTCAGCACATTCATGCACCTTTTATAGGTAATCTCTTTTTTTTCCTTTTAGTTTTTCTATAGGACACATGTGTTTGCTGAAGAGAGAGACAGGGAGAGGGAAAGTGAAAAGGCACCCTCCCTCCCAAGGGGAATAGTTATGCCACAATCCCTTTTCCTCTATTCTCCTCTAGGGATTTAGGAAACACATGCTTGGGTCTAGGACTCAAACCACACAGTCACCTTAATCTCCACACCACTTCCTGGCCCCTGACTTTTTTTTTTTTAATGCAACTAAGGCCCACAACCCTAGTAAAGAACACAATTTTGATTAAAGAGTCTCTCTCATCCTCTCTTGTTAATATCATTTATTTTTCCCATAGGTTTCTACAGAAGAAGGCTTGAGTCTGGCCCGAGAATATAATTGTGCTTTTTTTGAGACCTCTGCAGCTCTCCGATTCTGTATTGATGATGCCTTTCATGGTTTAGTGAGGGAAATCCGCAAGAAAGAGTCCGCACCATCCTTGATGGAAAAGAAACTGAAGAGAAAAGACAGCCTATGGAAGAAGCTAAAAGGCTCATTGAAGAAGAAGAGAGAAAATATGACATAACAGCCTTGCTTTTGTGTCCCTCATTCTCTTTCTAAATTTTATCAGTTGGACGATTGCAGATGTAGCATTCTGCTTCCGTGTTCTCTGTCTCTGTCTTTCTGTCTTTAAATATCTGCCTGTAGGTAAAAGCAAGATCTGCATAACTGTACCTCTTGAGATAGTTTTGTTTTGCCTTTAACAGTTGGATGGATTTTGTCAATCAGCCGGATATGCTGTTTAGTTTTTACAATATATTACTAAATAAAATTGACATTCCAATTGCCTCATTTCCCTTTAAAGAGTCTAGCTTCATTTGGTATGCTGTCTGGTTATAAAGGAAATATGCAAAATTGCAGCCAGAATGATAAAAGGCTCAGGGGATCTGCCTTTGCCTGATAACACTCTGGTTGTTTGCGTTTCAGGAATCTCAGTAAATTATAAAGAAGCTCAGGAAATCATTCAAAACAGTCTGCAGCCTGGTCTTTCCTTAAGTGTAGAAATCATGGTGCTTCTTCTTGAATGCTCCAGAGATGAACTTTAGAGGAATTATTAATAATAGGAGCTGGTTGTGGGTCATTGAAGAACTGAAATGAAATATCCTCATATTTATAAGGCTCTACCCCTGTTAAGCTTTGGCAAAATTATCACAGTGAAGTCACTGGGCTGTGGCACAAGGACATTTTCTCTGTAAAGGGAAGAGAGCTGCTACTATGAATTTAGTGGTTGATAGAATCACAAAAGGGCACCCTGCTATGTATTAGTGAAAGACCCTCTGAGAACTGCTTCACCTGTGTTAGGACCATCTGCAAGACATGAGGCTTGAGGATGCCCGAGATCATGTGTACCCCTTACATTGCCAAAATCTTCTATATCCCATTTCATGAAATGCCATAAAATGCCACTAGTCAGTGGCTTTTCTCTTGTTTGTTTTACAATTTGGTTATAGTGTAAAATGAAATGGTCCATTTTTCATTTTCCCTGTCATGCGAATTGGGATATTTAAATTCAAACTCACTATCAGAAAGGACACTTCTGAATGTTTAAGAGACAGGTGTTAAAAGAAAAACCATAAAGTTAAGCATGAGATAGAATTCATCAAACCAACTTTTATGGGCTGGGGAAAGTTTTTAATTATAAATTAGAGAGCAGGAGGGATGAGGGGCATAGTTATCATTCAGTATTCAATCACTTGCTCTTCTGTTATTCACAATGCCTCTGGCACTTGCTAAACTCTGAGAATGCAGAAATGAATCACTCATACATGGTCCCTGACTTCCTGTAGCTTAACATTTACCTGGAAGATTCACTCAACTGAAAAAACAGTGGGATTATAAATTCTGAGACGAGAAGATGACACATTGTGCATAATGATAGAGACACAACTGGAAGGGAATTTAGAGATTATCAATTTTTAGCCATTGGACTGAAAATTAGACTTTCAGAATATTGTAATTGTTGGTCTTTAACTTCCTAAGGACAAGGACCTCACATCTACATAGACACTACTGTTCTCTCAGAATCTGGGGTCAAGACCCTCGGTGTACAGTATTTAACTAGTAATTGCTGCCACTCTGTCCCACAGGGTTTTTCACAAACCATGTATTTTACGGGATAGACATAAACTAATCAATTTTCACCATCTCACAGAGCTCCTCAAGCCAAATGCAACACACCCTTTCACTCAAATTCCTTCATAATTAGGAACAAAAGCCAAAATAAAGGAAAAAAGAACAAATGTGGAGACAATATAAAAATAGCAGGATTTGCTGGGGACCAGCAGTTAGCGTAATGGCTATGTCGCTGGACTCCCACGTGGTCTACCACGGTTCACATCCTGGACCTGGTGGCTTAAAACTCATGCCAGGCGCATGTGTGTGTGTGCCCAAGATTCCGAGAGGAGAATGGAGGAGAAGGGATTGCAGCGTGGCCATCCCTTCTAGGCGGTGATTTCTCACTTTCTATCTCTCTGTCTCTCTCTTTGTCTGCTGAGTGCACACGCCCTATGGCAAAAACTTCTCAAAAAAAAAAAAATAGCAGGATTTGCAAAGTCTTAGCATTGGTCTTTGTTTTCTCCTTATTTTCATTTAAAATGCATAAAACTCTGCTTTTGCTCCATTAAATTGGTACCTTCACTTTTAGTACATTCTCTCCCTCTCATAGGTCCTGACTCCCAGAATACTTCCAAGTCTGGGAAGTCCTGGTGAATGTTGCCGTCTATCAGGAAATCTCCTGTGTCAAAAGATGCAACCTACGAAATAGGGTGATTGGCACCTATTTTCCCATGAGGACTCTATATATTTAAAAATCTAGTGATTGAAAAAAAAGTCTAGTGATTGTCCTTTTCATAAATAACTGTGTGTCATGCATTTTGTAACACAACCAAGTTTTTGTAAATTTTACTTAATTTTTAATGTTAATTTATTTATCCCATGAGGAAGAGAGACACAGTTAAAGAAGTTACAGCTATAGCACCTCTGACAGAGACTGGATGCTATGATCTATACTCCAGCTTCAACCTGATCAGAGATACAGTGTGCCCAGTGTATTCCAAGTCTCTGGACACCACCTGGTAATCTTTCCATGCAAGTCAGCTTGACAGACCTTTCAACCACTGAGCCCCTCTCTGACTCCTTGTTAATTTTACTTTTTTATCTTTAAATTTCAACTTTTCTACCTTTGACTCTAAAAGTTAGGTATTTTGTTTCTCTCTTACTGCATTTTTTTCTTTAGACTCCTTGAGTCCTGGTAAATAATTTACAAATCTTAGAAATTCTCAGTGAGATTTGAATTAGGTAGTAGTTACCAAGTCCAACCATTTCATTCTGTCGTGCAAAGGAGGTCTATAAATTATTACTGACAAGTTAAAAGAATTTAAGATAATTATCACCAGCAGAGAGAGAGGTAGATTCCAAGTATTATTATTGTTTTTATTGTTTGTAGAGGTTTTTGTCTTAGGGCGTGTGCACTCAATGGAGGGAAAGAAACAGACAATGAGAAGGAAAGTAAGAAATCACCCCCACATGGGGGATGGTCATGCTGCAATCCCATATCCTCCATTCTCTTCCTGGGATCTTGGGCATACACATACATGCACCCAGTGTGAGTTTCAAGCCACCAGATCCAGGACTCAAATCATAGCCAGCCTTGTGGGAGTCCAGGGACATAACCACTATGCCATCTGCTGGTCCCTCAAACATCATTTTAAAACAATTCTTCTAGAAGTCTGGATCAAAAGGAAATTTTCTATAATAAAACCTAGATATTTCTGCCCAAGGGCTATTGAATCACCTCTTCAGTATGAGACCAAAATGTCTTGTTTCTGATCATCCGTGAAAATTTCCAACCAGACTTAGAACATCAAAGTAATTACTAATAGCTCAGAGAACTAGAATATACAAATGTCTGTACTGCAAAGTAAGTGTCAAGAAACTTTTGACCAATGTGCATCCATGCCATTCTAGACTAGCATGTTGTCACTCAACACAATTTATCAGATAGGGATAAATGCCTGCTGTGCACCAACACTTTTCTAGATACCACATATGTGAGTGTGTGTGTGTGTGTGCGTCTGTGTATGTCTGTGTGTGTGTGTGTTTGATGGGAAAGCAAGAGGCAACTGTGAATATGGTTTCTGTCCTCTGGAAATGTATCATCTACCTGTTTTAATGTATTTTTTATTAACTTCCCCTGTAGATTTATATAATTAAAAATTTGTCAGATCAAAACAAATAGCAGTGAGGTACCATATTTCATGCAGAGAAGGCACTAGTTAAGACTGGAAACTTCTATAAAAATATCAATGAGAAAAATGGACTAAATATCATTGGCATCAGACCCAGATGTGCAAAGAGGAGAGAGCAGTTTTATTTCTCACCCATTCTTTCTCATGAACTCCTGAATAATGGGTAGCTGGTAGAAGGTAGACCTAAATTTTAGTTAAGTCCAGTAACTTAGTGCTAATTAGAGGCAATGATTTAAGATACCCCTTTGGTTAATACAACCTCTGCTTGGTCCACTTAAGTCAATGTTTAATTATTCATTCAAAGTTCTGCCCTATTTACTATCCTTTTCAAAATTGCATCAAAGTGTGAGGGAAAATAATCCATGGTTTAGGAACCTCTTTTTGCCTTTAAAATGTATGTGCTTTTTGTTCCTTTCACACAGGCCACTGTGCTCTATAGCAACTAGATCATGTGACAAACATATATGTATATGTGTGTGTGTGTTGGCAATATAATAAGATCGATAAATTTTCTAATTAAGATGACTGAATTTTCTAATTAAGGTGGCTAACTCGCTATGTGATCTCATAGTCATAACTACTTTTCCTTTCATTTTTCTAAGTCCTTTGTTATCCTCTGTATCTTCTGAGATCTTTTTAAGCCAGTGTCTGGCCTGATTCTATTTATTGAACTTGTTGACTCAGGCATGTTGAGTATAGGAAGATGGGCCATGATAAAGTTGTTACCATTTGGAGCTTATAGATGTGGAAGGGTCCTTTGGCTCTCGAGGTTCTTCTCAACACAGTCTCTTTATTCTTACTCCAGGTTCATCCAGTCCACCTCTACCAACACCCCTAACTCCCCTCCCTTTGCATGACACACAGAGGCCAGAGGTACTTCGTGCACTGCCAAAATGGAGTTGTTCCAGTTCTCTGTCCTTACGTCTGTTTAGCTCACATAAGGATGCCCCAAGGAGTCCAGCTCACTCCTAGTATTCCTTGGCAAAAGTGATATACAAGCACAGGACAATTAGAATGAAAATAGCTATAAATTCTTAAGTATGCCCATGGCTGTGAGGAGGTTTCAGTACACTCAGTGTTCTTAAACTTCTTGATGGTTGTAAATAAGCAACCTCACAGTAATATTGAGCCTGAAGGGCCTGGGATGGGGGAATAGGAAGGAGATCCTGGTGAGAGACCTATTTGCTTTATTACTGTCTCTCTTCTAAAGCCTTCTGTTGGAGGAAAACATGCTACAAAATTTTTCTTGTATGTAATCCTATTACAATGTACTGGCACCCAAACCAACCAACCAACAAAGCAGAATTTGATAAAGATGTCAAATAATTCTTTGTTTTAGGTGGCTTCTGTTCTTCCACTAAGCAGCAAAATCTATTGCTTCAAAAGATAGAAAGTCCATCTCAGTAACATTGTATATCTTTTCTTTATAATGTAAACCCATGGGTCAAGAAAAATTTCAAAATAGGAAAATAGTTCTAAAAATATTTCAAAATGTAATAATTCCCATTAAAAAGTGTAGTTCTTCTGTTTTAGTTCTTTACAAGATACATGATGGAGACCTAAATTCTACCTGACATAAATCCTTTCTATTTTCAACTTGCACTTAAACTCTTCCACTTACTCTTAAGTTTTCACACTAGAGTTCCATTTCAAGGTAAGATGGGAAATGGACAGCCGTTCTAGACCATTTATCCATTGTTAAATATAAACATAATAAAGTAGAAAATTTAGCATCTTATTAAAATGCCAACAACATATATATGTTTGTCACATGATCTAGCTGCTATAGAGCAAAGTGGCCTATGTGAAGGGGATAAAAACACATAAATTTTGATGACAAAAAGAGGGACCTAAACCATGAATTATTTTGAAAGACAGCCTAAGTTACCTGGTAACTCTAGACTTAGAGGGTAGAACAAAAACAAGAAAAAGAAAAAAAATATATAAATGTTAAAAAAAGAAAAATAAATTAATAAATAAAAAATATATATATATATTTAAAAAAAAAAAAAAAAAGAGAGACCACAGGATGAAAGTATTACTAAATGGAAGAAAGTGATACTGACCAGGATCATAAGTGAAATATATAAAGCAAACTACAAAGGGATATAGTTTATCCTATTTTATCCTTTTTCTTCAGTCCATCCTGCCTTTAATTCTCCATTTTAGATACCTAAATAGGCAATAGATTAATAGATAGATAGAAACTGAGGTACCTGTCTCCCTTCAAAAATGCTGAGCCTGGTCATAAATTTTATGGAAAAAAAGTACATCAATAAATCACCATTAAAACCTTGTAAAAAACTTGCATAAAGTTTGAATGATGTTGGTGTGATTTGTACCTGATTCACTTTTTAAATATTCCATGGTAATTAATCTTATAGCTTAAAAATCATTGATAAATAAATAAACACTGTGTTAAGAAACTATATAAACTATGATAACCCTGTTCCTCCTATAGATGAAGACACTGAGGACCAGAGGAAAAACAAGCTTTCAGGCACCCAAGGGTAGTCAGGCCTCCTCATCTTCATTGGGATACTCCATTAAGAACCTCTTCTTGGCACTTAGAAACTTAACAGGCCAAAACCAGTGTAAAAATCCCAGTGGCATGTTGGCCCGTTGGTGTTCCATTATCTCTCAAGGCAGACGGGAAGAAATCGGACAACCTCAGGCATCTGAAATGTGAGGAGTTCCAAAGACCAAATTTTGCTAAAATGAATTTAGGCTAGTCACTTTTCACTTTTAAAAAGAACTATCTCAAAATAAGAAGGAAATTTTCTTTTTCAGATGCACCCAGCATGCTAGTCAAATTGTAATTATTTATTCTGTGAAAGTCTGTGTGGCAATTTAGGAGCCATTCAACTTTCTCTAGAGATGTAATTAAAAAGCATCTAATAAATGAAATTAAAATATATGACTCCTGGACTAGATCCATAGTGTTGCCTTAAAGTATAGAAAATATGAGGACTGTTTACCTCTTTTTACTGACCAAAAAAAATTGGATGCTAAAAGCAATGCTATTTTAAGTCACTCTCGCTGAGATATCTCATTAGATAAGGGGATGAAAGCATCAATTAATGGGAATTAGCCAAAGGTTTTTAATTTCTCTTTGGTGCTAAGCATTATATTTACAGACAGTATATTTATGTGTAGAAGGGGTAAAGAAAGTAGAAAAAAGAATTATCAACATGCCACTACCCTGAAGATATCTGGCAAGCTCAAAATAACTATGAATTATAGACTCAAGAACTTTCTGATCACATCATACCTGAATAAGACAAAGTCTGTGACTTTGGGTCACTCAAGACCTTTGTCTTCTGAGCACTAAGCAGCACTAAGTAGGTTTCTATAAGAAGTGGAGATGGGACAAGGATGCAAAAAGATGAACATTTTGGGGATGGTATAGTTTGGCTTTGGAAATACAGAGTATAATTTATTTTACAGCATGTCCTCTTATTAGGTTTTGATAGGTTAATAACGGAAATTATTTGTATTCTTTCTGCTATCAATGGAAAGCAATTCTGTAATAATAAATGCATGGTCCCAAAAGTCAAGCTAAAATGACATATAATCCACAAATTCACAAAAAAAAGTAGTTCAAACACAATTCAATGTTCATTTATTAATGTATTTATACAAATACTTACATAATATTTTTTCACCCCTTTTTGTTCAATACACTCTACACAGTGTATTGTATATTTATCCCTCTAAATTCAACACAATGAACGAAACCATTCACACAAATATTAAGAAAGCTTTTTTTTTTTTTTCCTGGCCCCAGACTCTATGGCATATTTGGTAGGTTACCACATTCTGACCATGGTTTGGGTCCAGCCCAGTCAGCTTAAAAATATGTCAGGTACATGTGTGCAGGCCCAGGATCCTGGCAGGTTGGAGGACTAGAGAAAGGGGATCATAACATGACAGAACCCTTTAGAAGATATGTCCCTCTTTCTCTCTCATTCTCTTCTCTCGTTCATACACTACACATGCTTTATCATGACTAAAACAAAATTAAATAAAAATAATTTTTTCAAAAGAAGCATTTTCCAAGGCCACAACCTTATTTCTTAGAGTTAAAAACCTGGAACTATCCAAATGTCCTTCAAAAAGTGTATGGTTAAATAAACTGTGGTACATCCATAGTGTGAAACATTACTTAGCAAAAGGATGAACAAACTACTGTTATAAGCAAAAACTCGAATGACCTTGCACGGAAATATCCTGAAATAAAAATGCCAATTTTAAAAGGATATGTATTTCATCATTTAATTTATGTGATATTTATGAAATCACATCATTATACAGATAGAGAATAAGTTTGTGGTTTCCAGGGTTTAGGGATGTTTGGAAAGGGACTGAGAAGGTCTATAAAGAAATAGTGTGAGGGAATCTGATGTGGATGGTATAGATTTCGATGGTAATGCATAACTATCTATGTGATAAAATTGTTTAAAGCTATAGACACAGATATAAATGAGTACATGTATAACTTGAGAAAGATGAACCAATACAACAGAGTATAAAATTAAGGACTTTGTATTGTTTTGAATATATGACTATTTTTGCACTGATTATGTAAAAAGAGGTGTTGCCTACATTAGAGAAATAATACTACATACATGAGCACAAATCTTAATGGATATGAGACTGAAATAAATTGTAAATGACAATGAGGTTTAGGGGGGCCTGCAGATGGCATAATGGTTATGTTACTGGACTCCCACATAATCAACCATGGTTCAAGTCCCAGACCTGGCAGCTTACAACTCATACTGGGCATATGTGCATGCATGTGCAAGACCTTGAGAATAATGGAGGAGAAGAGATTGCAATGTGACCAGACGCCCCTGTGTGTGTATGTGGGGGTGGGGGGATTTCTCACTTCCTATGTCTTTCTCTCTCTCTCTTTTTTTTTTTTTCTTGGAGAGGTTTTTGATATAGAGCACGTGTGCTGTCCAGAAATACAGAGAGAGACAGAGAGACAAAAAGGAAGAAATCATCCCCTGAGGGGATGGCCATGCCACAATCCCTTCTCCTCCGTTCTCCTCTTGGGATCTTGGGCACGCACACACACGTGCCTGGCATGAGTTTAAGCCTCCGGGTCTGAACTCGAACTGCAGTTGACTACGTGGGAGTCCAGCAACATAGCCATTACACCAACTGCTGGTCTTTTATCTGTCTTTTCCTATCTCTCTGTTGAGTTTATACACCCTATAGTAAAAATCTCACTTAAAAAAATTTTTAGAATGAGGTTTGGGGACAGCAGATGATGTGGTAATTAAGGCATTGGACTCCCACATGGCCAACCTCAGTTCGAGTCCCAGACCTTCAGGCTGGCTTTCTCACTTTCCATCTATCTTTCTGGTCAAATTAAATAATAATGATTATAATAATAATATTATTATTAATTTAAAATGAATAAATTTTTTTTTTAGAAAAAGAGGTTTGCCAAAATATATATTGTAGTTAAAAAGCAAAATGACCAATGGGACCAGCAATTAGCATAATGGCTATGTCGTTGTACTCCAATGTAGTCAACTGTGGTTTGAGTCCCAGACCCAGTGGCTTAAACTCATGCCGGGCACGTGTATGTGTCCCTACGATCCCGAGCTGAGAATGGAGGAGAAGAGATTGTGGCGTGGCCATGCCCCCTGGGGGATGATTTCTTGCTTTCTGTCTGTCTCTCTCTCTCTCTGTCTTTATGGTGAGTGCATGCACCCTATAGCAAAAACCTCACTTAAAAAAAAAAAAAAGAAAAGAAAAAAAATGTAAAGTGACCAAGATCATGAAAATTCTTAGGAATGCAACACAAGAAATACCTTAACCATAAATTATGATAAATGGTGATATTTTCTGGTTATTTAAAACGATGATTCAGGGGGCTAGCAGGTGTCATGATGGTTAGGGCATTGTACTGCCACATGTCTGACCACAGTTTAAGTCCTGGACCTGGTAGCTTACTTTGTTACTTTCTCGTTCTCTCTCTAATAAAACTGAAAAATAAATAATAACAAATTAAATTAAATAAATAATATTTTAGAATTCTAAAAACAATATTCAGTAGAGAGAAAGAGCCACAACAATTTAGTAATGGAACAGATTCTTATCAGATTGTGGTGCAAAGGGACAAAGATCTTGGAGAAACTGACCCAGGACCCAATCTGAAGGGACAATCAGATAAACAAGGATGGTACAAGAATTTCTGGTCACTGTACAGGCAAAATGAAAACACACTAATTGAAGATAAAATAACAGGGTAATTCAAGTAAGGAAATACAACACAATAAAGAGAATCGGAAGCAAATAGTACAATACTTAGAAGTCAAGGGAATGGGCAGCATCCTGGATATTTGATTTGGAATAACTTTATTTGGCAAGACGGGTTGAGATTAGGGTGAAAAGATTTTGGAAAAAAATGAAACTAGTAGCATCTACAACCTGGGTACTATGTTGGGCAATTGTGGTAGAAGGTGGTAGCATGGAAGAGCAAAGTATAAGTTACATATGTGGATTTTCAAGTAACAGCTTTATCTCTCAGCAGAAGAAAAGACTGCACAAAGACTGGCTCTTGGAAAAATCCGCTTGATGTTTTCAGCGCCTGGCAATGTAATAAAATCAATGTTCTCAGGGACTTCTCTCCCTCCTCTACTTTGTGTGTTTCCTCTACTCTTTTAGTCCTATTGAACAAGCCCCTAAATTTGTTCGCTCATACTGCATATTACTTGATGTTCACTGGTTTCAGAATGAATGGTCTTAAGCAGCCAAATAGTACAATGCTAGGTAAACGGCAATATTTCTTAGCTCTGAGCCTTGATTTCTTAAACTGTAAAATGGGAGTAATAATGAAAACTGTCTCACAAGTTTGTGTGAAGCATAAATAAAATCATGTACATTAGAATACACCACAGGGCCTTGTACAGTGAATACTAAATGAGTAAGTAAGTAAATGAACAGTGTCCCTATCATTGTGTAAGTCACACACGTATACTCTGGGCTTTCCCTAGAGAAAATAAGAAAATCACACCCTAACTGTACAGATATGTGCTTCAGTAGAGAATACGTTAGCCAGTTTAAAAAACAGATAGCACCTTTCCACCTTCTGTAAGTCAGTCAGACAGGGTTCCTCGGAGTAAGACAATTTAGAAAAATAACAGTAAAGGCAATTTGTGACACTTAAAATAGGAGAGAAGGGACCTTATGTCTTTCCTTCCTTCTGAACCCTAAAAAAAGATGTGAGTGTTCTCCCACTGTGACTTCAGCCCAGAAAGCGCCCGGCTGAAACATAATGCTCAGGTAGAGGAAAATGAAGTCTTACGAGTACATGAGGTACACAGAGGTCCGTTGAAAACTGGGTCACTGTCGCCCATGTCTCATTCCTTAATCAAGTCACTGCCTTTTAAGTAAATCTTTGACAAAAAAGACATGTCTTTTCCCACTGATAATATATCACCAATAAACTTATTAACTATTCAGCAATTAAATTGATATTCGATATCTTAGGACAGCTAGGAAATTTGAAGCCAATGTCCTTTTGATACAGAATGATCTATTTTAATTATTCAAAGAAATAAAATCTAAAATGTCTTTGATGAATATTGTTTAAATGCTTAAGCAGTCACATTCCATAGAAAGTGTAGCAAGACACAGCATAAATGAAAGGAAGAGTAAAAGGAAAAGGCATTTCGGTTTTAAATACAGTGTATTTCACCCAAACTCCAAATTCCACTCAACTAAAGAAGTAACAGTTAAGTCTTCAGAAAAGAATGAGTTCCACATTATGAACAAAAGGGGAAAAAAAAAAAAAACCTGAAATAGGAAACAATATATTCATTTGTACATTTGTAGGCTGGCCTTTCCAAAAGTTGATTCTAAGTATGGAAATTCAATTTGTGAAAAAAATTAATTCGAGTCCATTAACTTTGTTAAGAGACCCTTCAATTATGTTCATATTCACTTTGGTATATGCAGCTCTCCCCATGACCCCATACATTTATATCTGGGGAAACTAAAAGCCTTGAAAATCATACCCAGGACAAGGGGCAAAGAGAAGAAAGAACAGAAGATAAATAAGGTCAGAAGACTAGAGCTGAATTAATAGCATTAGAGTTAAGATAATGAGACTTGTAAAAGATCAATAAAAAGACAGATGGCTAAGGAAAAAAAAAAACAAGAAGAATGGAAATAAAACAGTTTTATTATGTAACTCCAAATACGCTAGAGAAAACAATTTTGGAAGCACAAATAAAATAAGTTAAACATAACAAAATCACATTTTAACACTTTCTTGTTCAAAACCATTTAACGAGTCTTTTCACTGACAGTTTTGATGCAGATCCTAAATTACAGAGTCTTCCAGACTTTTGTGTCTATTTATTGACAAGAGATCTAAGATATTACTTTTAAATAAATTCGGTTCAACAAACACTTTTTTTTAACCTTCTCTATCAGCTGAAATTTTACCTCTCAATGAACAGAAAACCCCAACTCAGAAGAACTTAAACCATAGAAGAGTTTCATTTTATCATATAACCAACACAAGATAGGATGGCTCCAGATAGACTCTTGGTTGATTAATTCAGGATCTCAAGCATTGGGAAGGATATCCAAGTACCCTTAATACTTTGGAGCTTTTACTCTGACAACCTTAATATTTGACTATCTTCCTCCCAGTTGGAAGATGGCCATGGTATCACCTTTCCCCATATCCATATCCCTAACTAAAGAAAAAAGAGGGAGTACTCCTTTCTTGTCACTTTAAGAGCTGAGAAACTACCCAGAAGCAACATTTGCACACTTAACCTCACATCTCATTGATCAGAATTGGGTCACATGTCACTGGTAAGGGAAAAGTTACAATAAAGATTGATTTGGGCACATCAAGATTTGCCTTCTGGGTCAGCCTTTCTTAAGCAAATAGCTTTGGAGAAAAGAGAGATTATTTCACAAAATGAGAGTTCTCTTTCCAGGGAAGCACTTATGTGAGGGAGGCAAGTGGAGAGTATGGCTTTTGAGAAGGCCATTAATAATGACAGAAACACTTGCGACATCCCAGCTAGTTTCCAGCTAGCCTGGTAGACTCCGTGAGATAAGAAAGATGGAAACCATCATTTGAAATGTGGAAAATGACAATGTTTGTGCTTCTTTTTTCTTTCATTAAGGTTACTTATTTATTTCTTCCATAAAATGGGGAGGAGAGGAGAGAGAGAGAGAAAGAGAGAGGGCACTCCAAATCAGGGCCTTGATGCCGGAATCCACATCCAGCCTTCAGTCAACCCCAGATCATGGGCACACAGGTGCCAAGCGTACTCAGGGAGATCTCCAGACTTAAACTAGGAACCTTCCCATAAGAAATTGCCTCATGGAACATCAAATTTTACTGCCTGGCCTCAATATTGGTGTTTTTTAATTTTAACTCTTCCCTACTTTACTTTGTGTGAGAAGGTTAAAGTATACCTCTGAAACTGAAAACAAAGATGTTTTTATATTTTATATTTTCTCTCTTTTAAGACTTAAAACTACAAAGGACTACCTTAGCATTTAAAAAAATTGCCTATAAATCATTATTTACTACTATGCTGAAATAGGCAATGTGATGCTAAAATGCATAGGAAACAAGTGACGTCTAGAGGGATATGTCCTTCTTTTAAAATAAATAAAGAAAATTCATTGTTTTGATGCTTGTATTTTCTTTCCCTTTTTTTCTAATTAGTCTGTGTAATTATGTTCAATATAATTCGAACTTTCAATAAGAAAAAAATAAGATATACAATACTTTGTAAGAAGAAAAATGCTTATTAGAGTAGTGATATAGCTTACTAGACAGCAATGTTCTTGAAAAGTAGCTTGCATAACTAATTTTTTAAACTTACAGAATGAAATACATCTTTCAAAGTATTTTCTATATATGTGCATGTACATCTAAAATTACATATAGTCAACATATTTTATGTACCATTAATATTTTTTCTCTAAATTCTTTATAAACATGATTCTAATGATTGCAGAATAACCCATCATATGTAAGTTCTATATATTACTCATTCCTTCATCTAATTTTGGACATTTAATATGTTTCTGAGTTTTTAATATTATAATTATCACAGAGATGGCATATTTACACACAATTTTTGTCTGCCTTTCAAATTATTTCTTCAAGTTTTTAAGATAAATTGCTAAATGTGCCAAACTGTTTTCCAGAAAGAGTATATCAATCTATACTCCCCAAAATGTGCTATGAATAATGACTTATGTTAGCTATAAGTACATCTAGAACTTGCAACATGGCAAGATAAACACCATCAGTAATTTCTAAAAAAAAGATTTAGATTTTTCATCATTCTAGTTTCAAACTGGACTGTTTTTGATTCTTTTTTCCTTTATGTTAAAAACTCAACTCTTGCTAAACAAGTAACCTCACTGAATTTCTAAGGCCAGAAGGGAGTACAAGGATTGAAGTTCCCACAGATGTAGACATAGATCTCGTACCTTTGGCTCTTGACTGAATTCTTTCCTGTTTTCAGCTCAAATACCTCCTAACTCTTCATTCCCATCACTAGGAATGCCTTTTCTAGTAAGCCTATCTTCATCAGACTTCAGCAGCAGGCTCTAATTTTAGTGCAAGGCTTTTCTCCTAGCCATGTAGACTATGTTGTCTGGTTATTCTATAGACTGTCTCATCTGAGATCTAATTTAGAAAAATTTTGAGCCTTAAGAATGATCTATTTGTGGGAATGAATAATGGCAACACAAATCATGGAATGCAGTCAACTATTATAACAACGAATATAACAGGTCCATCCTTAAACTTGCCATCTTCTCGCCAGTGCATCTTTATTCCCTTCTTTCATCTGCTGCCATATTTATTCTTCTTTGTTGTTTACTCTTTGTTTATACTTTGTTACTTCTTTGTTGTTGTTTACCATCACTATTTACTTGTAGTAGCCATCAGCCCAAACTCCCAACTTAATCAATCCTTAATTAACAAAAGATGCCTGTGTCAGGTCTCCTCAATAGCACCTGAAGAACATGAACACAATGATTTTTCTTTAAAATTTAAAAACAATGAGAGGAAGGGAATCAAGGAGAAAATAGACAAGACATTTGAAGGACACAGAAATGGATGTATATCTGCTGTTGATAATGTACATGATCTCTTCAATTGGACTGGTGTGAGTTGCATTCATGATGGATGAATGTATTTTACGAGCTATAGTGATATACACTGATTGAATGTATAAAATAAAGTAATAAAAATAAATAGAATGTACTCAGTCAAAAAATAAAATAAAATAAAATAAAAACAAAACATATGAAAGGACTGACCCTGTAGTGCAGTGGTTAAATACTCCATTGGGAACCAGATCTCATATTGATGACTGCTCTTTGAATCTTGGTTCAAACGATATGTTGTGTTCCCTAAAAGGTGTAAAGTTGCATGTTGAAATTGTAACACCCAATGTAATGGTATTAGGAGGTAAGGCCTTTCAGAGGTCATTTAGATGAAGTTCTCATGAGTATGCTTAGTGTCTGTGTTAGTCTAAGCTACTATAACAAAATGCCATAGATTAGGTATTTTTTTTTAAAGATATGATCTTACTATGTCTTGATGCTCCTGCAATAGCCTTGTAGCTGGGATTACAAGTGCATGCCACTGGATTCAGTTTTTCAGTAGGGCTGAAAATAAAAGCTGAGATCCTCATTTTGTTCCAGTCTGTGAAACAGTGTATTAACAGTGCATACCACCCTGAGTCAGTTTGAGTAGTTTTTAAGTAAGAGACTTTTTTTTTTTTTTTTTTTTGGAGAGGTTTTCGCTATAGGGCACGTGCGCTCGCCAGACAGACAGAGAGAAACAGAGACAGAAAGTGAGAAATCACCCCCCAGGGGGGATGGTCATGCTGCAATCTCTTCTCTTCCATTCTCCTCTCGGGATCCTAGGCACGCACGCACACGCGCCCAGTGTGAGTTTTAAGCCACGGGGTCCGGGACGCGAACCATGGTCGACTACATGGGAGTCCAGCGACATAGCCATTACGCAAACTGCTGGTTCCCGAGACATTGTGTTTTCACAATTCTGGAGGCTAGAAAGTCCAAGAGCAAATTGCCAGCAGATTTGTTGTCTTGCGAAGACCTCTTTCCTCATCTACAGGGCATTCTACTGCATGGCCACATGGAGAAAGGGTAAAGGCAGCTCTGTGGGGTGTCTTTTATAAGGGAACTGATCCCATTCATGAGGGCTTTGCCCCCTTGACCTAATCATCTCTTCAAAGGCCTACTTCAAACACTATCTCCTTGGTGATATGTGAATTTGGGGAAATGCAACCAGTCAGACCACATCAGTGCTTTTATAAGAAAGATACAAGGGAACCAACAGTTAGCATAATGGCTATGTCGCTGGACTCCCATGTAGTCGACCGCGGTTCACGTCCCGGACCCGGTGGCTTAAAACTCACGCCTGGCACGTGTGTGTGCATGCCCAAGATCCCAAGAGGAGAATGGAGGAGAAGGGATTGCGGTGTGACCATCCCCCCTGGGGGGTAATTTCTCACTTTCTGTTTCTATGTCTCTCTCTGTCTGTCTGGCGAGCGCACGCGCCCTATAGCAAAAATCTCTCAAAAAAAAAAAAAGAAAAAAAGAAAGATACCAGAACTTGCTATTCTTTCTATGCTTTCTTGTACATGAGAACACAGTCAGAAGATGGCCATTTACTCACAAGGGAGAATGCCCTCACAAGACACAATCTGCCAGCAACCTGATCTTGAACTCTCTAGCCTCCAGAACTGTGAAAAATAAATTTCTGCTGTTTAAGCCATCTCATCTGTTTTGTCTTGTGTTGGCAGCCCAAATTGACTGAGACAAACAGGAATATTTACTCTTATGCAGTGAGGTAACAGTCACAAGTTACAGGGACAGGACATGGACATAGCTTTTAAGGGGTAATCATTCAATCCAATGCAGTGTTTAATATTCATGAGTTCTCTATGAGCTGTGCTCCACACTCAGGAGCAACTGCACACATTCAGTGTTAACCAAAAGTGAACTCTCCTAGGAATACCTAACTTGTGATTCTGCAAAGTGAATATTTTCATTAAAAATTGGCATTTTGATATTCATTCTTAATAGAAACTTGCATACGTTGAAAGAACCACCCATAGTCTGCCCGTATTGCATGTAAGGTGAACACTGGTATGGAGCAAGGGATAAAGCTGGAGCGGTTAGAAGGACCCACTTCAGGAAAGACACTTTATGTTATGCCAAGCATAACTGGATTTCATTGTGAAAAATACAGGGAACTTTTTTAGAAAGATGCAGTAATATGGAAAATGGGTTGAAATGGACAAGACTGCAAGTAAAGGTCCAGTTAAGAGGTTCTTGCAGCAAGTTAATGGCAAAATGATAAGAACTGAACTAAGCAAAGCATGAAAGCATTAGAAATGAGAAAAACCTGGATGATTGATTAGGAGTGAGTATCCTTGGTCCCTCCATTCATCTGTTTTAAAAGTAGTTCCTAATGTAATTTAGTGTTAATTTCCTTTCACATGGGCTATTTAACATGGTGCTTTGAAAGGCTCCATACGTAATAATAACAGTTATGTTTTGTGTTGCCACAAGGCAGGATACTTATTTGATCGTCAATCATCCATCCCACAATCCATTTGGCATTGAGCCACAAGCAGCGGCCTGTGAAGCCCGCAGAGGGCCCTGCCAACAAGAGCAGTTGGTGATGGCACAATTGAGTGCATGTGGACTGAGTCACGAGGAGTAACAGCATCAGCAGTTTAGCAGGGATTGGCGAAGACAGGCATGTCAAAATCCTGCTTCAAATCATTCAGTTTGCTTTGCTCTTTACGAGGCTGAATGCTGTTATATTTAGGGCCATTTGAGCCTGAGGCTGCAATGGAGCCTAGCAATACATTCTGCAGGGGACATTCCTGCTTCTCTTTCTTTTGAAGCAAGTCCAAGTGCTCTTTCTTACCCACAACACCAAAAAGCAAGATGAAGTTATTCACACTTCTTGAATGATTATTATCCTTTTGTCCAGCCAGAGAGTAATGAGTAACAGACTATGAAAGATATTATGGCAGAAAGGCAAAGAGAAAATCAAACATGGCCCTTTTTCCTCTCCTGTTTTCTTTATGTATTTTTTTTACAAATGAGGAAACTGAGATTCAGAGAAGAAAAGTTTAAATAAAGTCTCACATCTAGCAAGGAGCAATGCTACAACTTAAATCTAGGTTCTCTTATTACAAGCACCTTGTCTTTTCTTGGTTTGACCCAGTAACTAAATTAAGTAGAGGCTTGTAGTTAGGCTTAGATTAATGGTTACGACACGTAGGTATATTCTCAGGTATACATATAACTGAGTTTTTAGATCATGAAAACATTTTACATTTCTCTGGGCACTTTTTTCTCATTTTAGAAATAGAAATGGTGGGGACTAGCAGGTGGGTAATGGTTACGTTGCTGGACTCCCACATTGTCAAGTCTGGCTCAAGTCCTGGACTGTGCAGCTTAAAACTCATGCCAGGCACATGTGTGTGCATGCCCCCAATCCCGAGAGGAGAATGGAGAAGAAGGGATTGTGGTGTGGCTATCCCTGTTGGGAAGTGGTTTCTTGCTTATGTCTTTCTGTCTCTCTCTTTCTCTCCGGCAAGCACACATGCCCTATACCAAAAATCTCCCTCTCAAAAAAACAAACAAAAAAAAAATTTGGACCAGCAGTTAGCCTAATGGCTATGTCACTGAACTCCCACGTAGTCGACCATGATTCGAGTGCCGGACCCAGTGGCTTAAACTCACGCTGGGCATGTGTGCGTGCCCAGAATCCCGAGAGGAGAATGGAGAAGGGATTGCTACGTGGTCATACCCCCTGGAGGGTGATTTCTCGCTTTCTGTCTCTCTGTCTCTCTCTGTCTTTCTGGAGAGGTCATGCGCCCTATAGCAAAAACCTCTCCAAAGAAAAAAATTAGAAATGGTGAACTCTACTAAACTCCCTATTGTATCAATTCAGATAATGAATATAAGGTTAAATAATAAAATAAAATTATCTTCTTAGGGAGAATTAGCATATTATTCCTAAATTAATATGAATTGTTAGGAGTTTAATTTGAGTGGGGAAGTAGGAGCTAGTTCCCGGTGGAGAAGCATATAAGAAAACACAGACGAGATTATTATTACAGAAGAAACATGCAATCAGAGCAGAGATTTTGATAGGACTGATTTGGATACTATAATTATTATAAATAATAATCCCTTATTATTAATTTTGATAAGGAGAGGAAGGAGGGAAAAAAATCATAAAATTTTCAGATATCACATGGAATAAATAAGAAGGAAAAACAAGGAGCAAAATTGCAAGAATGACATTTATTTTTCACAATGAGCTCTGAATCTAATAAAAATGCACCTGTGAGATAGCCCGAATATATGCTGCACTTCCAGAAGTGTCTAGAAGAATCATTAGAAAGCCTTAGAATACAACATGCTAAATGTGAAATGTCAACCCTCACTCTAAATTTTCCCTGTTGAGAGTATCAAATGAAGACTTCATTGGGTTTTATAGTTGCTTTCTTATTTTGGTAGTCCATTGAAGAAGGGAGTTTGAAAGTTGTTGTATACTGTTAACGATTGTCTGCCCATGTCCTGCCTGAAATACCATGATTGTTTATGAAAAGTATCTTTAATAAAGCTGGATATAGTTAAAAAAAAAAAAAAAGAAAGCCTTAGAATAAAGTCGGGATTTGCCTGGCTATGGATGTAGTCATCGTGGAAACGAACAATGCTAAATATAAGGGAGTGTTTTCATCTTTTTGTGTTCTAGATTATTTTGGAGAGTGTTGATGGCTATGGAGTGTCAAGAAAAACACATGTAACAATATTTATCTAGTCATACTCATATCCAAATCTGCCTACAGAAACACAAACACATATGCCTGTGCTTACAACTACACCTACAGATATATGAACATTTATGGTCTTATGGAGTTCATGGATATCCTGATATTGGTGGATAGACTTCTAGACAAATAAACTCTTATCCTTCTCTAGAGATTGACTAGAATACTTTTTCTCTTTTTCCTGAATTATCTGATGAGAATATATCTAAATAACAGACAAAAATAATTCTGAGACAGAGAATTAATGCATTAATACCATAGTATAACATTACATAATATAACAATAGTTTAACCACAACTCCCTAAATTCTTTCCAAGGTAAGCGGACTAGCTGCTAAGAGTTATATTCATCTTTTAATACAATGTATCACATCCCATGCAATATTTGGTAAGTAAAGTGAGAAAGAAAGAGTGGGAGAGTGACCAAAATAGTATCTATTTTATAATTTTGACAAACTTGATCTTAATTATATAAGAAAAAATAATTTTTACACATCCAAGTTGTTTATATTTTGGACTGAGAAGGCTTTTTAATAAATGAACCAGATTCTCAAAAGATAAGATACTTTCTGTGAAGTCATTTAAATAATATGTCTTTCTGGAATCTCATGAAGCTGTTAATAACTTTGAATAAAGTATGTCCCTGAGATAGTTAATAAAATGGCTATTGCATGGTAGATGCTCAATAAATACATTATTTTTACAATAATAACATTAATAATGGTAGCCTTGAAAGTGAGAATAGACCCAAAGTGGGAATTGTACAGAAAGCCAATGCTTAACACAGAGATTTTATTAAGTCAGGACAAAAATACGGATGGATGCAGTGATCATCAGAAAGTTACTAATACGGCATTGTGAGGCAAACAACTATAATGAGATTCCAATTCTCTCAAAGTTTTTACTTGGATATCTGCCTCACGAGTAGTCATATTTTCACACAACTAACATGACCGTAAAGAATTAATTCCATCCGAAGATGAGTGTTAGCAGGTAAGGTGAAAAGAACGTGGCATGGGAGTCAGAAGTGGGTTAAGAGACTCAACACCAGCCTCTTAAGACATCCTGAAAAAATTATCAAAACATTTTGGTTTTACTAAAGGACAGGAAAGAAAAATACCAGCCTAAACATCTGCTATTGTTATTTCCACCCCATTCGTCTGATTTATTCTTTGGGTGCAAAAATTTTTTGGTTAGTCATAGATCAATGTATAATTTATATTTGGCTTTAAAAAATCATTGAAATGATCTCTTCAGGAACACTGTATTTGGAATCACTAGATGAGATAATCCCTAAGCACTCTACCAGTTCAAAAGATTTATGATTTTAATAGATTCTCTCAATACACCTATGTGGCTAATAAACAGCACAACTTGCTAGAGACAAAGGCATTTTTTCTTTGTTTTTTATCATCATATATATGTAAAGATTTTAAGGTAATCACAGCTAGTGAGATAAATGAGACTAGGACATAAAATAAACCTTTACTACTTTTCAAATTGCTATTTCCCTCTTTGTTTCTCAGACCAGCACATAAACTTTCAGTCTTCTCAGGAGCTAGAACACATATAAAAGTAGTTTTTGTGTGAATACGCCAAGATTTTATCTGAATCATTAAATTCCCATGTCAGGCTGCTCACGTTGTAAAATCAAAGGAAAGGGACCAAACGGAGCATTTTAAAAAGTCGATTTTATTTGGCCCACAAGGAAATGATTTCTTGTAACACTGACCAGAAAGGACCAAGATGACTGGAGTACTAAAAAGCCAATCTCTTTGTCTACCCGCAGATTAAACCTAAGAAAAAGATGGATGACATGTGAGGAAAGTGTGACTTTCAGAAGTAAGGACTGAAAGGGAATTAAAACATCTTCACTTAAAATAAAATTCGAAGAAACTGAGCTCAAGTGAGTGGATGACCTGACTTGTCAAGCAATTAGATTAGAAGCTACAATAGAACTCAGAGACTCATTTCTCTGATGATAATAGAAACATCTCTTAACAGAGGCTTATGAATATGAAAATATGTATGAAACTAGAGTGGTCTTATTTTCAGAAATTTTGAAAAATACAATGTTTAAAAATTATTTTAAAAAAGCATGAACAGCTTAATTCAAGAAAGACATATGAAGAGAAAAAGAGGAAAATATATGGAAATACTTATAGGTAACTTACTTAACTTACTACTTATAAAGTACTTCAATAAATACAGGGATAAGATACTATTCCTATAAAAAATTATTGGAAGAGAGAAATAATTACTGGGTCAGCCAGTGTCTTGGTGGTTGGGGTGACTGGATCCCACAGGGCTCACTATGTGCTTCAAGTCTCAGATCCCGAGGCTTGAGAAACATGTGGAGCACATGGATGTGTGTGGCCAAAAATCCTAAAAGGAAAGAAAATGGAGATGGGATTGGAGCATGACCATTTCCCTTAGGAAATACGTTCTTACTTTTCTCCCTCTGTCTCACTCTCTCTCTCTGTCTTTCTCCAGTGAGTGCATGTACCTTAGAGCAAATTTTAAAAGTAGTTATAATTACAATAAAAAAGTGACCTTAGAGAAGAAAAAAATGTGCAATCAAATTTCAAAAAAGGATTGCACCTGCATTAGGTAAACACATATACACACAAACTACTCCATAGATAATAAGGAAGTAAATAATAATGATAAGAAACAGCTATAAAACCCTTACATGTCAAACACCATTAATTATGTTTTCATGTACTCTTTTTTAATACACTTGTCAATTATTTGAGGTAGATAAGTATTATCCACATCTTCAGAGGTGGGATTATAACTTGCCTGAGATTAGGAAACGAGCAGAGTGAGAATTTTGTTTCATTTGAGACAGGCAATGTATTTAAAATCTCCATATGAGATATACTTTGAACTCGAGACAGTTTAGTAAAAAGTTTATTTAGTTATTTATTTACTTATTTATTTTTCTTCCCAGGGAAAAGCCTCAACAGCCCAAAGGCAAAATTCCACAAAAGAATCTAGTTTCAGTTAAGTTGTAACTAACTAGGGTACGTACACAAAAGTATTACAAGCTTGGAAAAATAAGTTGAAATGGACTTTGAAGATCAGATTTGAAGTACTGTATTTTAACTTTTTAGCAGATTTAAGTACCATGACATGAACAGCACATTTGAGAGGCACTATGATCTCTTCTGCATTAGTATGTATTGCTATATGAAGAATGGCTTAACAACTTTGCACTTCAAAATAAAGTGATTTACTTCCCATTTTCTTGTGAGGATTTGCAAGTGGCTGAGATAGGTGATTATAGGCAAGATCATTCATAAGGCTGCAATCAAGCTATCAGCTGCAGATGAAATTTCAGCTGACAGTTTGACTAGAGAATAATTTTCCTCCAATCTCAGTCAAGTGCCTGTTGGTATATGGGCCTACTTCCTTGCCAGATCTTGAACCGAAGGCCTGAGTTTCTCACTGCCTATTGGCCAGAGATATCTTTAGTACCTTCTCATAAAAATCTCTGAATAGTTCAGCATTTTTTTTTTATTTAGGTTTTTGTTATAGGATGTGTGTACTTGCCAGAAACAAACAGAGAGAGACAGTGAGAGGGAAAGGGAGAAATCACCCCCAGGAGGGGATGGCCACACTGCAAACCATCTTCTCCATTCCCTTCCTCAGATTTTGAGCATGCAGGCACACACACACACACACACACACACACACACACACACCCTGCGTAATTTTTAAGCCACCATATCTAGAACTTGAGCCATGGTCAATCATGTGCGAGTCCAGTGCCTTAACCACTATGCCACCTGTTGACCCACATAGCTTTTTACATAGAAGCTGGCTTCCTTCCCTCAAAATGTGTGATGGGAGAGAAAGAGAGAGAGAGAGAAAAAGACTCTTTTTTAAAATAGTTTGTTCTTGGTAAAAATATACCATAAATCCTGCCACATTCTATTGTTGAGGGTAAGGGTAATAATAATTTGTGGATATATTTTTAAACCAGTATGATCTACATGCCCTAGATTAGATGAATAGTAACTATGCAAATATTTTTTCTATTATCTTAACTTCCCCCCCTTTATTTTTCCAAAAAAAAATGTTGTTGTTTATATCTTTTGTGACCGAGAGAAAGATAAATACCCTCAACAGGGTCTCATGTCACAACGCCCCTACTTTTAGCCTGTCCAGCCAGCCATGAGCAGGGTATGGTATGCCTGGCATGTGCAGGTTGACTAGGAATCAGATTCACAATCCTCCATATGGATCCAGCATCACGTGGGCAGTATGTGACCCCTGCACCACTGACTTAGCCCCTTACCCGCTCCTCTTAATAGTCATCATCTTTCTCACAGTTAAGACATTTCTAGTTCAAAAGTTTAGACCACATATTCTATGTTCAACCACTTGTTGAAAAAAATCTATTTTTACTTTATAAGCACTTGTCTTTCAAAATAAAGTGATTATGTCACATCTTAACTTTCTTGTCTCTAGGATAGAAATATTCCATAGAAATACAATTTATATAATCATGGTGGATTATATAATTTTTATTTATCAGTGAGGTATTTTCAGATTATAGAGATTTTCTGTCCAAGTATTTCATATCATGGTTGAAGATACTAAAGCTCAAAGATGTAATGTGAATCACCTAATTTGCTGTGCAAAGAGCTGACTAGCTATTAGAAACTGGATCTGTCTCTGTTCCCATTTAACTATATTAAAATGCTGTATATATATATATATATATATATACATATATATGAT
>NW_006159585.1:2631586-2646656 GCF_000334495.1 Tupaia belangeri chinensis | reverse complement strand
TATAGTATTTTTTATATATTACATAAAGTATTTTATAATGGTGGTGTATAAAGACACAGACACAAAATTATATATAATACATAATGTGATCACAGTTTAAGAAAATATGATTTTATCTCTATATAGATAGCTAATAATTATTCCATACATTAATTTTATATATTGTGATTTCAACTACATGTGTCCATATATAACCAATATACATGCATGCTTATTATACACATATACAAATAGTAAATCACAGTTTGTACTCTTAAAAAATAAATAAAATTTTGGGACCAGCAGTTAGCATAATGGCTATGTCGCTGGACTCCCATGTAGTCGACTGCGGTTTGCGTCCCGGACACGGTGGCTTAAAACTCACGCTGGGCACGTGTGCATGCGTGCCCCAGATCTCGAAGTATGGAGGAGAAGGGATTGTGGCATGGCTATCCCCCTGGTGGGTGATTTCTCGCCTTCTGTCTCTCTGTCTCTGTCTGTCTGGTGAGCGCATGCACCCTATGGCAAAAACCTCTCCAAATAAATAAATAAATAAAATTTTGGAAGTGGATTACATATCTAGAATTTAACATATGAATTATCTTAATACAATTGGCATCCATCTATTTTCCTTATTTTTAGATAAAAAAGGTTCCTTTTTTTCTTTTTTTTACCTTTAATCATTATTCATCTTTACATCATACAAAATGAACTTTCCCAGCATGAATGCACTGCATATTAGTCCAGTCAAAGATATTTCCATACACACCATCATCAACAGATAATTTTTCATTTTTGTGTCTGTTAAATGTTTTGCTATTTTTTCTCTTTGATGTCCTCCCTCTACTGCCACCCCCATGGCCCATCATCCTTCTACACTGTTTGTAATATCTACAGTTGTTCTCTGCAGAATTTAAACATTTTTTTAGTCGCTTTCTATCAAATGGACAAAAAAAGAGAAAGTTTCAGATTCTGAACGAGTGATAGTCCTTATCTAAATAGCCATTTAGGTAGTGATGTTTTTGGGAAACCTTAACAACACCAGGTTGCCTTATTCACCATAATTTTTCACTTCACTGCTTTCAAGCCATCCTGAGCTCACTGTCAAAGCAAACTTCCATTAAAGTACACTAATTAACTCTGGCCTCACATGGGAGTATCATAAAGTTCAGTTGGTTCATTCTTTTTAGCCTGTTTTTTTTTTTAAGAATTATTTTATTTAACTTTATATGTTTATGTATTTAAATTTGACCAGAGAGGGACAGAGTAAAAGAGAGAGAGAGAGAAAGAGAAAGTGAAAAAGAGAGCCACCAGGTCTAGAACTTGAACTGTAGTTGGTCATGTGGGAGTCCAGCACCCTTAACCACCATGTCTGCTGGTCCCTAGCTTGGTTATTTAATTAGAAACTGAATGATTCTTTTTTTAAAAAAAAAGAAAGAATTATTTCATTTAACTTTATTTATTTATCTATTTATTCATTTTAATTTGACCAGATAGAGTACAAGAGAGAGGGAGAGAGAGAGAGAAAGTGAAAAAGCAAGCCACCTCTAACCATGGTCAGCCATATAAGAGTCCAGCATTCTCAACCACCATGCCACCTGCTGGCCCTCACAAATGATTCTGAAAGAAGTATCTGTTGTTATTTTTCAACCTAGTTTTTGCTCCACTGAGATCCCTGCTCACCCCTTTCAGCCTCTATGCTGCTGTTCATCCTGTATTGCCAACTACCCACCTATCCAAATCTCCAGTTCTTCAAGGTCCAGTGCCATAAAAGCCTCCTGTGCATGGTTCTAGCCTACTTTTCCTTCTTTACTTATTAAGTGTTAGTCTCATTTGATACTTCCTAGGATATTGCCTTATTTTCTTTGTTCACACTGCTTGTTTGTGCTGCCAACTCTGCAATGAAAGATGATAAGCGCCAACAAGGTCATGAGTTCCTGCTTGGCAGAACCTGTTCCATGTGCTTGGTCATTGTTGAAATGCCATGTCTTCTAGATGTGCAGATAATCTCATTTTTCATTCCCTCAAGTAAGCATTTTTTCCACATGACAAACATTATTACATCATGCTCTGCATTAATAGCTAGTCCTCCCCACCTTGAGACAACATGCACTTTTGTATTAGAGCAGAAAGAAAGCTGGGCTGGGAAGCAGATGACCTGGATTACATCCAAGCTATACCACGTGCTAATTGAACGACTTTGGAGAAGTCATGTTACCTGGATAGCTTTGATTTTATTATCCTATATACTTCCAGAATTTGTTCTGGGAGTCAAATAAGATAATACATATAAAATAAATATATACAAAACCACTTTGTTATCTGCAGAGTATTTCAAAGTACATACAAACAATGTATGCTCTCTTCCATACATGATACTCAAAATACTACTGATTCTTCTTGTGACCTCAAAAACACCTAAAGCAGGGATTGGCATGTACTAAGTGCTCCCTAGTCTTGCTACTTAAATGAATAAATAAGTAATTGATCAATAAGAAAAACATGCGGTGTTGACCAAACAGAAAAGTTGGAGAAAAATCCCAAACCTGGTTCTTTTTTATAGATCAGATTATTGCAACTTTCTTAAAAGTTAATGTCTTTGTGCGTCTCCTGTGCCTCACACTCATTCTTCTTATTGCCAGTTTATGGGAGCTAGTCTCATTCATGGACAGATTGCTCCTGCCTCAGATGTCTTCCATTTACAACCAGATCTCATGCTGCCCCATAATTTTTATTGATGGCTTTTAAAAAATCAAGCCAGCCCTTCATCTCAGCAAAGCCACTGCAGTGCTCCTTCTGGATCGTGTTCATCTGTTTACAAGGTAACAAAACACACATAAACATCTTTGGTACAGCTCAATGGTGGGAAAATATGATAGTAATAATCTTAGTTTTCAGGCAAGTAGTGAATGGTGCAACTATATCCCCAAAGACAGAACATTAGAAGCAATTACAGCATCCAGATGCCATATGACCCACCTTGTAAAGTAATGCTCACAAGAACTAAGAAAACTATTGCATTTTTTTACTTAAATTGGTTTGCAAAAATGATAATAACAGATGATGATTAGAGAGAGAATAATAATAAAAACCATCTTATTCTATTGTCAAAATAGACTTTGGTATTTCTGTGTATTACGTATTTCTCATTAAGATCCTTTGAGATAATTAGACCCTTGATGATTAGTCCAAGAAATAGATAAAGAAACTGAGGTACCAAATTACTTTTTTATGATGCTTTCATTATTTATGAAGTTTATGTAAACTTGCATAGATGGTCTTATGACTCAGCATCACTTCAAACAAGGGCTCTGTACTCAGGCAGCCTGCTCTTCGAAAGGGAGTGTTAAAGCTTACATGAACAAATAGCAGGCAAAATACTTGAGATAATGATAAATGTAATGAAAGAAAAAAGCATGATGATAATTTCTAAAAAGAGATAGAGATTGCTAGAGGGGAGGGTAGATGAGGGTTTCTCCGACAAAGAAAGGATCTTCAAGAAAGGTCACTCTGAGGAGAAATTATTTACCCGAGATGAGAACAGAAGAGAAAACTGATAGAAACTTCACTGAAAAAGAATTCCAGAAGACTGGACCAGCAGTTGGAGTACTAGCTATGTGTCTGGACTCCCATGTAGCTGACCACGGTTTGAGTCCCAGACCCAGTGGCTTACTCTCACTCCAGGCACATGAATGTGTGTGCCCAAGATCCTGAGAGAATGGAGGAGAATGGATTGTGGCATGGCCATTCCTCCTAGGGGATGATTTCTTGCTTTCTGTCTCTCTCTTTCTGGCAAGTGCATGTGCCCTATAGCAAAATATCCTCTCAAAAAAAAAAAAAAATTCCAGAAGAGGGAAGTTATAAGCACAAAGACTGTGAAGCAGGAAAGAACTTGATACTATATCAGAAGAGATAGAAATCTGTTTGGCAAGAATCCAGTAATAATGGAGAGACACAAAATAGATTGGAATGATTATGTGGGTCTAGATCATGTGAGATTTTTAGGCCATGATCAGCAGTTTCTATGGTCATTTTTCTTTTTTTTAATTAACAATACTGAACACTGGCAATAAATCCTCATTAATCATTATGTATGTATTTATATTGCCCTATTTGATGTTATTAGCTAAGCTTATATTGGATGTTTTTATTTATCCAATTTAGATCTGATTGGGGCTACAATTTTTACAAGCCTCAAAATAACTAATCATTTTTCTTTTTTATTTTCTGGAAAATACTGTATAAAATAAAAAGAATCGATTTCTTTAAAAGCTTCAGAAAAGAACACTTAAATTTTATTCAGGCTAAACATTTTTTTATATATGGGCATAAAAGAAAAGGAGCTTTTTTTAATTTAACATTTACCATCATTAAAAGTTATCAATCTATTCATTTTTCAGTTCTTCATGAGCCAACTTAACATGTAAACATATTTTAGAAATATCTACTTCTCATTCTTTTGGGAAAATTTATTATCACATATTTTACTATATTTTAAATTTTATTCTTTATTTGTGAAATTATATTTTGTTTACAAGTCCCTTAAGACTTTTATGACTCTTAGGACCAGCAGATGGCATAATGGTTATGGCACCAGACTTTCATCTGGTCAACTGCTGTTTGAGTCCTGGCCCTGGTGTTTAGAACTTACAATGGGCATTTGCACATGTGTGCCCTAAACCCAAGAAAAGAATGGAGAAGTGACTGTAGTGTGGCCTTCTCCCATGAGGGGTGATTTCTCACTTTCTGTCTTTCTGGCAGGCACACAAGTCTTTTTGCTATAGCAAGAATGTCTCTCAAAAATTAAAAGACTTTTACAAGTCTTTTAAATTTTACTGATACTTCTTTTTCAATTTGCTAGAGGGCAGATACACTTGCTGGAGAAAGACACAGAGAGAGGGAGAGGGAAAGTTTTTTTTTAAAGAGAAGCGAGACAGGAGAAAGCACCCCCATGGCGATGGTCATACTGCAATCCCTTCTTCTCCTTTTCTCCTTTAGGGATATTGGAAATGTACAATTATATGCCTGCCATGTTTTTTAAGTCTCCAGGTCCAGCAATCAAAATGTACAGTTGGCCATCTGAGATCTAGCCTCCTTAGCCATCATTCCTCTGGCAGGCCCAACATTTTACAACTCTTTTTTTTTTTTTTTGAGAGATTTTCACTGTAGGGCGCGTGCGCTCGCCAGACAGACAGAGAGAGACAGAGAGACAGAAAGCGAGAAATCACCCCCCAGGGGGGATGGTCACGCCGCAATCCCTTCTCCTCCATTCTCCTCTCGGGATCTTGGGCATGCACGCACACGCGCCCGGCGTGAGTTTTAAGCCACCGGGTCCAGGACACGAACCGCGGTCGACTACGTGGGAGTCCAGCGACATAGCCATTACGCTAACTGCTGGTTCCCTTACAACTCTTGATATTAAGTTGATTAAGACTATGAGTTTCTTTCTCTTTTTTTTTGTTTCTTTCTCCACTTTCTTTCCCTTTCTTTCTTCCTTTCTTCTTTTTAATTGCTAGACGTTGCATGCATGCCCAGAGAGAGACAAAGAAATAGAGAAAATCAAAGAGAAGAAGAAAGGGCTCCTCAATCGGGGATGGTCATGTCACAATCCTTTGCCTGCATTTCTTCATTTTGTCTGTACACATAAGTATGTACCTGACATATTTTTCTTTTCTTTTTTTTGGGGGGGAAGGGGGGAAGAGGATTTTGCTATAAGGCACGTGCGCTCACCAGACAGACAGAGAGAGACAGAGAGACAGAAAGCAAGAAATCACCCCCCGGGGGGATGGCCACACCGCAATCCCTTCTCCTCCATTCTCCTCTCTGGATCTTGGGCACGCACGCACATGCGCCCAGTGTGAGTTTTAAGCCACCGGGTCTGGGACTCGAACCGTGGTCAACTATGTGGGAGTCTAGCGACATAGCCATTACGCTAACTGCTGGTCCCCTTGCAACTGACATAATTTTCAATCTAAGGGAGCCAGTACTAGAATGGTGGTCGAACTCAGAAAATCCAGCTCCCTTAACCATTAGGCTATAGGGCAGGTCAAGAGTGTTTTCAAATACATACTTTATGATTTTCTTTTTTTTTTCTTGGTTTTAGTTTCTCTTAGATGTATATGACGCATATATTACAAAATTATATAGATAGATTCTTGTCATCATTTTAGTGGCTGCATAATATTCCATTAAAGTAATTTAATTTAATAGTTTTAATTGTATCTCTACTAATATATTGATGTTTCTAACGTAAATGATTCTGAGAATTTCTTCTATTATTTAATTAATTTATTTAGTATTTTATTTAATCATTTTTTTCTATAGGGCATGTGTACTTGTTGAAGAGAGACAGTAGAAGACAGAGAGAGAAAGTGAAAAATTATCCCCCCAGAGATAATGGCCACACTGCAATTCCTTCTCCTCCATTATCCTCTTGGGATGTTGGGCATGCACACACACACTCCTAACCTGATTTTCATACTGCTGGGTCCAAGGCTTGAACCCTGGTTGCTCACATGGTAGTCCAGCATCTTAACCATTATGTCACCTGCTGAATTTATTCTATTATCTTATTTTAAAAAGATACTAGTTGATTTACAAAGTCAATGAATATGCATATTTAATTTTTAATGAATATTATCAGAAATTCTTCCAGAAATATTGATCAAATAAAACTCTTTTCAATTCAAAGGGAGGTTTTTAGGCTCCTGTTTTTTTTTTGTTTTTTTTTTTTTTTTTTGCCTTTTCCAGAGCTCAGTGATATGAGTAATTTTGATTTTGGTTGATCTCAAAATGAAAAAAAAAAACATTGATATGTCTGTTCATCTCATCTAGCATAAATGTGAAGTCCTCAAAATATATTTGTAATGTGAAACTACTAATATGTGTGCATATATGTATATGTATAGGTGTATGTATGTATGTATTCCAATCCTAGCCCCTTGGTATTTTAGGCATATATCCATGATTTTCTGAATTAGTTGGTACAATTTCTTCTTGATGCTCTATTATTGTTTTGTGCCTTTATTTTGTAGTCAACCATTTCTCCAAGAATCTGTTCTGTGCCATTTAATTCTGGGTTTTTTTTTTTAAGTTGACTCCACAACACTAAACAGTGAAAAAGCCCGTTTTGAGAAGTAAGTTAAAAATTGGTAACATACCTTGAATCATTATTCTGATACCTTCACAAACTCTAACCTGCCCCCTAACTCACTGATAAATTCCATATCATTCTATTAAAAATTACCGCTATTTTAAATCTAAATTAAGTTTATATAAATAAAAGTAGTATGCATGGGCATCTTTAAGAGTATTTGTTAATACTCACTAGCAAGCCATGGATTGCTGTGTTTGTTTCTTTTTTTAAAAAAAATCAATAAACCTGAAGGAACATCAGAAAAAGTATGTTTGCTCACCTGCATTTTTACTCATGTAACCATCTCCAAAGGGTATATAAGAAACAAATAAAGTAGATTAAAATCTTTTCTCTAGTCATTTGTCATCAGTGGTGATATCTCCTTCTCTCAAAAACTCATAGTAAACCCCTTCCCAGAGCAACACTGATAATGTCCAGATAATAAATTTTCTAAAGTTGTATAAAGTTCGTATGTGCAAAGATGTGTGCAGAATAAAGTGTTTCAGCCTGGAATGGGGCTAACTTCAGATTCCCACCATTCTTGCCCTATGGCATCCTTCAAGGTTGACCTGACTCTATCTCCAAAATATGGCTGAATCAAACACAGGGAACTTTCCTAGGGCAAGTTCTGAACTGCCAGCTGGCTTTGCAAAACTGTCTTTTGCATTCAAGTTCATTACTTTTATGAGATTGCTTTTTGTTGCAAGTGGTGGGGAACTGGAATACAAAGGCTACAAAGAAAAGATGCTTCTTTCTCTGGGATTCCACAGCAGATTTTTATGCCACGTACACAGCTTTTTCTATGTGCATTATGGTAACAGTAAACATATCTGTCACCTTAATTAGGATGAACACCCCTTGAGGGAATTAATTATGTTTTATTTATTCTCATATTTCCAGGATCTTGTACATGTCTGGTGCACCTAAATACTTAATAAATGTTCATAGTGTTGACTGTAAAGCATACATTCCCTTTGGAAATTCACAAAAATTAAAACTTAAACACCTAAATACAAGAGAATATCAAGAACTCCCCAAAACAATTAAACACAAAAAATGCCTTTACAATAAAGTAGAGAGAGCTCTGACCTTTAATTTGCATTTTTCTCCAGGAGGATTTGCCCTTAGTAAAGATAGCCAAATTAAATTATCCAGTAAATATGAGAAAGATGATGAAAGATGTCAAGGAAGGATGCTAAGGAAGTATGTCTAATCTCATTCTCTGAAAATGTTCATTAATCCCCCTTTTTTTCTAATCCCAGAAAGACAAATTAGAATTGTAAGGGAAAAGGATTAGAGACACATTGCCTGTCTGTGACCTACAATTGCAACTAAGTGTGTACCTATTCAAAATTCAAGATGACTATTCTTTATTCTGCCTTTTTTTCCTCCCCATAGGGCAAGGTCTATGAAAATACAACTGCTTCATAGACAAATGTGTGTGCTAAAGACTCTCTTTGCTGTTCTGTATAGATAAGAATGGTTTTATATTAAATAAAACCTATGCTGCTGGGAAATTCTACACTTCGGTCATTTGCTTCAATTAGCTGAAATATAAGGAAAGTAAAATTAATGTTTCCTGAGGCTCACTATTTTTAACCTATAAAGTTGGTCTTTTCAGGGAATTAAACCTCCAGTTCTAAGAATTTGGGGGTAGCAATTTACATGCGATAGATCCGTTTTTCAAGGTAAAGTTTTCTTTCTTGGTCTTTCATCACATGCTTAATATTCCATTAGCTAAATATTGAAAATGCATAACAACAAAAGATAATTGAAGAAAAGGGGGTTTAAGCTAATTAGCCATGGACTATGTAGCATAAAGAAAACCAAAGGAGGGTCTGAGAAAAATTAGCTACAGAATTACCACAAGTTTGGGGAAATGGTTCATTTTTATGTGTTTATTTCTTTCATTTGACTAGTTAATTTTTTAAACTTCTTGGGTTAACTGCTTTGCAAACTCCTAGATATTGTTAGAAATCATTTGCAAAAGGAATTGGTTGTTAAAACATTATGTAAATAATCTTGTAGGTGAATTTTTCCTCGGTTCCTGGTCTAGGATTATGAGTTCATGATTTACAGATCGGCCACAATCCTTACATTCCATGGCACACCTCTCTTTATAGTGGGAGAATGATGATTGTCTGCCAGAATAGGAAGGACAAATCAGCTAATCATTGCCACATCCAGGACCCTTTCTTGGTACAAGTTATTTCCATTTTCTTTGTTTTTAACTTGCATTTTCTTGCTCAGAATTTAGTGTCCCAACCCTATTCTAAATGGGGTGGTGATTTATCTATTTTTCTCCCTTGCATTTGCAGCCATTCTCTTCTATTTCTACCTGGGTCATCTTTACAGTCCCTAGAGCTGCTCTTTGATCTTCCTTTAGTTAGACTTAATTCCAATGTTTCTGACATTAGACACACAGGTGCAGGCAGAATCTGTGAAGTGCTGTGTACAATGATGGAATTATTGACCCTTGATATGGCATTTTCCCCAAATTGAGTCTGATAGCTAATCTTTATCTGCTAATTGTATAAATTACACACGTTTTTTAAAATGTATACCATTTGTGTGTTTTGAACTAGAAGTAATTATGAACTTGCTTCTGACCAAGACACATCAACAAGGACTGGATTCCACTTTATGTTTTTGTTTTCTAGGGCTGCTATGATAAGGATCCCAAACTGGGTAGCTTAAGTAACAGAAATGTATTCTTTCATAGTTATGGAGGATAGATATCCAAGTTGTCAGCGTGTCGGTTCCTTCCGAGGGCTGTAAAGAAAAATTGTTCCTCTTTCCTCGCTTCTGGTGATTCACGGGCAGTCTTTGGTGTTCCTTAGCATCTGCTACATTTCCCCGATCTCTGCCTTTATCGTCACATGACTTTCTCTGTCAAATTTCTCTTTCTTATAAGGACAAATGTCTCTTTCTTATAAGGACATCAGTCATTTTATATTAGAACCCACCCTTGGATAACCTTAACTAATTACATCTGCAAGGGTCCTATGTCCAAATACGGTCACATTCTGAGATGCTGAGAGGCAGGATTTCAATGTTTAAGCTCTTTATGTGGGTGGAGGAGAGTCGCAAGTAGAACACAATTCAATTCCTCAAACAAAACATATGAAACAGTCAGTGATATCAGAACAACTCAATACATTTGACAACTTAAAGAAAGTGGTTGAATTCTCGAGAAGATACCACTATCAGAGCTTACTTATAAGAAATAGATAACTTGATTAGCCTTATATCCATTACAGAAATTGAATTTATAGAGGGAAAACATGCACAAAGAAAAGCTCAGACCCAGATGGCTTCATTGATGATGTCTAATGAAATACTAAAAAATAATATTAATTCCATAAACTTTTGTATAAATTTATTCTGTGAGACCAGAATTACCTTATATGTTAGTTTCTTAGAGCTGTGTAATAAATTATTACATGCTGGGCAGATTTAAATGACAGTAATTTATTTTCTCCCAGATCTAAAAGCCAAGGAGTTTGAAATGTAGGTGTCGGCAGTGCTATGCTTCCTCCAAAGCCTCTAGGGGAAACTCTTTCATTGCTTCTTTTATATTGCTTATTATTTAAAATTATTGCCATAGAGTGCAAGTACTTCAGAGAAAGAGAGAGAAAGAGAGAATACCCACCAATGGAATGTAGTCACACTGCAACCTTTTTTTTCCTTTATTTCTCTCTCCCATCAGGATTTGGGGCACACACACAAGAATTGGGTTTTTCAAATTATGAGGGCTAAGATTTGTACCATAGTCAGCCTGGTGGGATCTGACATATAATACACAAGATTCAACTATTGCACTAAGGGACTGCGATATCCTTTGTTCTTTCAATTTCTGGTGTGTCCAGATGTTCTTTGGCTTATGATTACCTCACTCCAGTCTCTGCTTTTGTGGGTAGTGTCTTCCCTTCTTCTTTGCTGGTGTCTTCACCACTTCTGTTTCAAATTTCTTTCTTTTCTTTTTTTTTTCACTCTGTCTTGTAAAGACATTTATAATTAGATTTGAAGCCACCAGATAATGCAGGAGAAGCCGTACCCCTCAAGATTCTTAACTTAATCACATATTTTGCCAAATAATCTGCTATTCACTCTTTTACTATATGACATAATATTCACAGGGTCTGGGTCTTAGAATGTGATTACATGTTTTGGGGACTACCATTCAGCCCATTGCAACTTGATACAAAATTGGACAAAATCATTATTTAAAAGAAAATTATAGACCACTATCCCCCATTATATCATGGAAAAAATACCAAAGAAAATTTTAGAATTTGAGTACAACAATATCAGGACCAGCAGTTGGCGTAATGAGTACAATATGTAAGATGTGTCTTAAAAAGTGAAAAGGAAGTAGAAATGGGTTATTATCTGTTGATAACATGTATCATATCCCCAACTGAACTGGTGAGAAATTTATTCATATTGGAACATTATCTTTGCAAGCTAAGTGCTTGAATATATCAAAAAAGTTAAAATGAAATTTTAAAATAATAATAATAATGATTAATTGATTGATTAATTAATTAAAAGTAAGTAAAATTTATCCCAGGAATGCAACTATGGTTGAACATTTGAAAATTAACCAATAGAATTCATCATATTACTAAATTATAAAAGGGGGAAAAAAAAGTATGATCATCTCAATAAGCACAGAAAAAACTTTGGACAAAACTCAACATCTATTCCTCATAAAATTTTACAGCAATCTAAAAATGTAAGTGAATTTCCTAAATCTAATATGTGGGTATGTGCAATATCTATACTCAATATTATGCTTAATAATGAAAAGTACATTATTTCCCCCAAAAACAGGAACAAGATATGGCTCTTTATTTTCATAGCTTGTATTCATTATTGTAGTGAAGGTACTAGTTGATGCAGTAAGACAAGAAAATAAAATGAAAGGAAATCAGAAAGTAACTGAAGGAGTAATGCTCTCCTTTTTTATCTCACCATATTATCTATTTAGAAGTACAGTGGAGGTCCATCCTCAGTAACACAAGCTGAATACCGGTGACACATGTTGAATTATAGTGCTGACTGAAGTTTCAGATCTTGAGTCAACCTCCAAAGATGCTGGGTGAATATGCGCCTGAACTCCAGATGCATTAGAAGGTTGTACGAAGGGGATTTCACTGTGATAAAACCCTGCTCAGGATGCCTATTTCTCTCCTGCACACACCTGTGTTCATATACTCTCTATCATGAATAAAGTAAAATAAACTTAAAAAGAATTGACATCTTTAAAAAAGATCTACCAGATCTAATAAGCAAATTTGGAATTTTTATGAGATATAAGATAATACGAAAATTCAGTTGCATTTCCTTATATCAGCAACAAGCACTTAGAACTTTAAAAGTACTGATAACATCAAAATATTTAATTTATGTAGAAAAATATAGAGAGCAGCGGGAGCCATGGTGGTTAAGATGCCAGACACCCCCACATGACTGACCATGGTTCGAGTCCTGAACTGGGTGGCTTGATTTCTCACTTTCCCTCTCTCTCTCTGTCTCTGTCTCTCTGTGGTCAAATTAAAGTAAATTAATGAACAAATAAGATTAAATAAATAATTTTTAAAAAGAAAAATATGAGATGTGAGAACCCTATATAATTGAAACTACAAAACATAACCGAGATAAATTAAGGAACCTTAATAAATGAAGCAACCCACATCATGTCAAAAGACTCATAATTGTTAAGATATTTTCCCAAATTGATCTAAAGCTTAAACATGTTTCTATTCAAGATGCTGGCAGGTCTTTCTTGTGCAAATTATGACAAAGTGATTCTGAAATTCTTGTGGAAATAAAAAGAACCTTAAATGTTAAAAACAACTTTGAAATACAAAAGCAAAGCTGGTGGCCTAATGCTGTGTGATTTCAAGATATTTAAGATGGTGTAGTATTAGCATTGAGATAAACAAATACATTAATGTAACAGAATATAAATCCATAAATAAGCCTACATATTTATACTTACTTTTTAAAATCTCAAAACAAATTAGTAAAGATTAGCCTTTTCTACAAATGGTGCTGGAATAATTAAATAATCACATGCAAAAAATTTAGATATTTCTATTTATTTTGCAACTTACACAAATATCAACTCAAGATGGACCATAGACATACAAACTAAAATTAAAATTCTAGATGAAAACATGAATAATATTTTTGTGACATGTATTAAGAAAGAATTGTTAGGGATCAGCCATTGGCATAATGGCTATGTTGCTGGATTCCCATGTACTCAACCATGGTTCAAGTCCCAGACCTGGTGGCTTAAACTCGCACCAGGTGCGTGTGTGTGTGTGCCCAAGATCCTGAGAGGAGAATGAAGGTGAAGGGATTGTGGTGTGGTCATCCCTCAGGGGATGATTTCTTGCTTTCTGTCTCTCTGTCTCTCTGGCAAGTGCACACACCCTACAGCAAAAACCTCTCACACACACACAAAAATTAATCATATGTCTAATTAATGACTGTGTGATCCAGTCATTCTACCCTAAAAGAAAATATAAATACCATAGAAAGATCGGTATATAAATTTTCATAGCAGCTTTACTAGAGATAATCAGAATATAGAAATGATCCAAAGACTATCAACAGACAAATGTATAAACAAGATATGGTATATCATATGATGGAATATTACTCAACAACATAAAGAAATAAACTGCTGAAACATGTTAAATGATCATGTTAAATGAAAAAAAGTCAGACTAAAAAAAACAAACTGTATATACTGTGCGATTTCATGTATATGAATACCTTAAAGATGCAACCTAATCTATGATGAAAACAATGGTCTCATGGATTTGTGGAAAGCTCTAGAGGGAAGAATTAAAAAGGAGCACAGGGGTCAATAGGTGGCATGTTGGTCAAGGAGTTGGACTTCCACATGTCCAAACATGGTTTGAGTCCCCAGACCTGGTGGCTTGCTATCACACTTTCTTGCTCTCTCTCTCTCTCTCTCTCTAGCAAGTGCATATGCCCTCTAACACATTTTTTAAAAATAATAATGATAATGAATAAAATTAAAAATAAATAATTCTTTGGACCAGAACTTTTCTCCTGAACTCCCATGTAGTCGACCACGGTTCAAGTCCCAGACCCGATGGCTTCTACTCAAAACAGGTGCATGTGCATGTGCGTGCGTGCCCAAGATCCCAAGAGGAGAATAGAGGAGAAGGGATTGTGGTGTGGCCATCCCCCCCGGGAGGGTGATTTCTCGCTTTCTGTCTCTCTGTCTCTCTCTGTCTCTGGCGAGTGCACACACCCTGTAGCAAAAACCTCTCAAAAAAAAAGTTTTAATTAAAAAAAAAGTTTAAATAAATAATACTTTTTTTTAAAGCACAAAAAAATTATTTGAGCTAATGATAAGTTCAATATCTTGAATGACATAATGTTTCATGGATGTATACCTATGTCCAAACTTATTAACGTGTACATTTTAAACATGAACAAGTTGCATTATACCTCAATATAGCTCTTAAAAATAATTATGTAAAATAGTTTGGTATATTCAGACCTTTTTGCTTCACCCAAGTCTCTATGCTAAACATGACCTAGTGTTTGACTTCAATTAGTAGCTTCATGTCAATGAATAGTAATATTTTCCTTTTAGACCTTCTACTACACAAACACCTGCTTAGGATCATGGGAATGTGCCCCCAGTGTGTATAGACTGATCAGGGAACTAAACCCAAGATCCTCCATGGACACCTGGCTTTCCTTGAGCAGAATGTAACCACTGAACCACCAAATATGTTCTCCTCTCTCTTAACTTTTTCTTTAAATTGCCTCTCATTCCAGTCTCAAAACTCAGCCCTGGATAATTAATTGATTATTTCCAGAGGGACAAATTACGATGTCCTTTCCTTGGTACACTGACACATCTGTGTTTATAGAATATCCTCTTTATGTGTAAGGGAA
>NW_006159585.1:2611820-2631570 GCF_000334495.1 Tupaia belangeri chinensis | reverse complement strand
CAATAAGAAAATGAAAGAACCAAAGGAATTTTTATTTCACAATTTTTTTTTTATCTAATGTAATAGAGTACAGAGATACTTGGAATCCAATGATATGTATATCCTTGGATATGTATATCATTATGACTGTCTTGACAGTGTTGGGGGGCAAGCTAATTTTTCTTACAGAAAAAAAAAAAAGATTTTTAAGGGTTTTTTTTGCTTTTCCCCTAGAAATACTTATAGAAAGTGGGGACAGAAAATCACATCCATCGTTTTGTTTTTTTTTTTTACAAGCACAAAATCTTTGATTCTTTCAGAATGAGATTTTACAAAACCAGCAGAGTGAAAGCGCTCAAGAAAAGCCCAGTCGAACAAGCTTAAGGTAAGTGTGACAAACACGAAATCCTCAGATTATTCAGAAAAAACATTTTCCATAGACTACAGCCTGTAAGGGGTTTGAACTCCAATTGAAGGCATTCAGATTTCTTTTATGAGAAATAGGTAACTGTTCACAGGTTATAAATTGAAGAGGACATGATAAATTTGGAGATTGAGAATGATGAATCTGTAACCAGTGTACATATGGACAGGTAGAGAGGAGGGACTCAGTAAAATGTTTTTGTATTCTACAAAAGGAGCCCTCCAGACTTCCCACTGGTAAGAATTCTTTAGTAGTTTGCCAGGTGCCACTTGCAGGAGCTCTGTAGTTGTTCTGCTCTCCCTGCCCAACATCCAAGCTGTGCATCCTTCTAATAGCATCCAGTTCCATAGAGAATTAGGCTGAGAAAAATACACACATCCACATGCATATATATATTCACATTGTAATACACTCTATCTGAAGGTGAGCATTTTATAGCATATAAAACATGTATTAATTTACGTTTCAATGACAAATAGTATCCAAGTTGTCAAATGATTTAATACAAGATGTCCTCATTAATTCAGCTCTGCAAATCTGTGCTCATAGCACATCGAAGCTCCTGATGTGTCTTCGGCAGCGTTATATATTTAATGTCATCTTCCCAGGTGCCGATATTCCTCCTCCAAAAAAGGAGTTCCTCAAAAGTGCTTCAAAAATACTTCACTGTTACCCCCTCAAGTTCATATAATCATTTAATGATATTCCCTTAGATTTTCTACCTTCAGTTCTGCATATTTATGGAAAAAAAAGCTTCATTGTTCTTAATTGCCAGAGGGTACATGTGTTCACCAGAGAGAGAGAGACAGAGACAGAGAAAGAGGAAGAGAAAGAAAGCATCCCCCAATGGGGTGTGCTCAGGCTACAATCAACACCATCACTTCTATTTTTCTTTTCTGTCATGATTTTTGGGCAAGCACACATGTACCAGGCATATTTTTCAAGTCTCCAGGACAGGATTTGAACTGTAGTAGGCCATGTGGGATCTGATTCCTTTAACCATGAGGAATGGTTATGGTGCTGCCCCAGAAAGGTAACTTTTCAGTGTGAGCTCTGCATATGCTTTGAGAGTACAGGTCTCAGGTTTGGGGTACAAGGCTTAGCAGACTGCTTCTAACTAAATAGCAGGAATACTCAGTCACTTCCCCCAAAATCTCTCTCCATTTTGCCAGCTCAAGTCTTAAGATACCATTAAAATTTATCATTCCTAAGCATTAGAAATTGACTCAAGCCAATTTGAACATGCCTAATTCCTGTAATATTTGAGGGGTACAGTAAGACCCACCAAAACATGTGAAGCTCTATAATTGTTAGTTTTCCTCATAACCTTTCAATAAGCATTTTATTGAGAACCAATCATAGACACATTTTGTCTTTTAGTGTTTATTTACAATGTTTATTTATAAGCAGGCACAAAATATCCCCTCACACCCTTAATTTCCCTGTTCTGTGTGCTTTTATGCCCTACCTTTTTTTTACATAATCCTCTGATCACTACTTCACGTGAAATATCCACTCAAGACACACATAACAACTTTCCAGAGGTAGGATTCTGTTACTCTTACTATTGCCATCATCAGGTAGCTATCCTCTTTCTTGTATGATATCTAACTCATAAATATTCAAATTACCCAAGCAGCTACCACTGCCCAATTATGTCTAGCTTGATGCTAGTTGGGAGCTAATTCCAGAATTCGTGTTACTTTACACTGGGAAAGAAATTCCATATGTATGTTTGTAGAATTTCTCTATGATTACTTACTTTAGAGCTAAGAATGAAGAATTTGATAAAATCTCTGATAAAAGCTGTAATATCTTCCCTGTTTATCTTTACATTTGTATATAGCTTTAGATGTGTAAAAACTGTCATTAGTGAAAAAATACGTAGGACTTAGTAGAATCTATAAAACTTTGCCTTAAGGATTGGATCAAGATGGGAACCAGCAGTTAGCGTAATGGCTATGTCAGTGGACTCCCATGTAGTCGACAGCGCTTCACATCCCGGACCCGGTGGCTTAAAACTCACGCCGGGCACATGTGCGTGCGTGCCCAAGATCTCTAGAGGAGAATGGAGGAGAAGGGATTGCGGTGTGACCACCCCCCTGGGGGGTGATTTCTCGCTTTCTGTCTCTATGTCTCTCTCTGTCTGGCTGGCTAGCACACGCGCACTATAACGAAAACCTCTCCAGAAAAAAAAAAAAGATTGAATCAAGAATCCCACTAGCCACCATAGCTACATGGACCTCCCACACTGATGCCTGAGGGACTCAAGAATCTACATGGTTAGGTTTCTCCATTTTATAAAGCACCTCTTTTAGGATCCATTTCTAGAGGGACACACTCAAATATGAAATCCATTGTTTAGTTTTATCATGAGCTTGTTCTTCATAAATATCCAAGAATACAACATTGCTCTCAGAGATCTTTCATCCTTAGGGATCAGTGGGTGTGGTAGGAAGTCCCTAAAGAAATGTTCCCAATTAAAGTTTGGTCCTTTGTAGGTAAACACATCCCACACATTTCAAAGAGGTACAACAGAATATGTGTCCATTCAGGGGAAATTTGAGATTTGTTTTTGACCTGGCAATATGGGATGTGAAGAAATTTTAGTCCATATGATGTCCTACCAATGATAATAATTCCATTTAGTACACATTAGAAGTTATGGCCCAAACTGAAAGATTAGAGGATATAGAAACATAGAAAATGGTTATAGATACCAGATACAGTGTGGGAAGAAGGTGGGAGGAGGAGGAGAATCTTAGGAAAGACATTAAGGAGGAAAATAGAGAGGCAAGACATTTATGGGACAAAAAAAATGGGTTATAATTTTGTTGATGATAATGTGTATGGTATTCCCAACTGTACTGGTTGGAACATTTGCTTTATAAACTAAGTGATGTATGTGATTGAATGTATAAAAAAATTAAATTAAAATAAAATATATATTTTTAAAAAGAAGTTTTGAAAGTTCATGTTAACCACCATCTTCTTTGGTTGCTAAAGCTCATCTGCTTTGATAATTACTAATATTATGACCCTAATTTACCTAATGTTACCATATTTAGAAAAGAAAATGCAGGACACCCAGTTAAATTTGAATTTCAGATAGCATACAATATTTGTGATATATTCAATCTAAATAATTTTTGTCTGAAATTCAAATGTAATTGAATGTCTTGTATTTTGTATGACAACACTAGTTCATAGCTTACCATTTTTCTTAACTAAATTTCATTTTCCTCATTTTTGAAACATATTCAATGCATAGATTTGCTCAGGAAGTGTTTCATAACCTACAGTTAGTCACATATTGGGAATAGACAGTGATGCAGTGGTAAAACAACATACTTAGTGAGGATGAGTCACGTAAGGAGTTACTGGGCTTGTGTCTGGAGGCCTTGAGTATGTCAGGCATAAGAGTGCCCATGATCTGGGGCTGGATAAAACTGAGGGTGGATTGTGATATGGAGTCCCTGTCAAAGGTTCTTTCTCTGTCTTTTTTTCTCTCTCTTTCTCATAGAATAAGTAAAGTGAAAAAAAAGAATTAGTCACAAGTTTTATAGTTGTGATCACTATTATTTCTCCTGTTTAATTATCCAATATTTATTTCCATAGGCTATGTTTAATCTACTTCAAAATGGATTCTTTAAATAAGTTAATATTAATGATGTGATTATTTTAAAAGGGTCAAAATGATACTCTATTTTTTTTGTTTGTTTGTTCAGAGCACATTTTCGGATTGTTTTGGTGTCTGTAGTCATGAGAGCAGGTTCCTTCGTTTCCCCTGGCATTGATGGATTGCCTGCATCTGTTAGGCAAACAATCATGGTTAAACAGCAGGAAGTGTGGTTCAATTTGTCTTTACTCTCTGAAATATTCTAAGCATATGGTGAGATGGCAAAAGTATGATCCCAGGATGGAAATTTTGAGAAACAGAGGAAACCTCATTTAACATCACTCAGTCGCTCCATGAAATCTTCAGTAGCAGGATAATCTCAGTAAAAAGTCTCAAAACAGTGCAGTTTCTTCTCATTCCACCAATACCTAGGAAGACAGTACTTAGAAAGTTTTAAATACTACTCAGAATTAAAAAGTTTTTTTAAAAAAAGGTTTTTTTTTGACATTTTACCAAATAAGAATTTACATTTTGAAAGAGTAGGAGGAAAGAGAAATGATAGAAAGAAATCTAGAATGGTTGGCTTTAAACATGATATCTATGTAATCTCCCACAGTCTGGATATTTACCAGATTTCAAAATAAAACAGAACAAAAATGCTTCATATGAACATTCAACATTTAGAGATAATTTTTTGAAAAATAAAAATTCCATTATTTGTATGTGGATCCTATGCTCTTAAAGTTCCTTCATAAAATCAAACAAAATGTCTACTCCAAAAAGAGACAATTGGATATGCTGGACAGACAAACAAGTAGTGAGTTTGTCAAGCTTATACTTCCCAGAACATGCTAGTTACCAGCCATCTTGACTCTCAGTGAATAGCAGTTCAACTCAAACTAAGGACTGGAGGTTCTCATGATATCAGTCAACCTGTAAGATCAGTGTTGTATCTTGGCTTCAGGAAGAATAGAATCAGGTACTCAAACATTGTTGGCACTTTAGATCCTCTTCACATTTCTGTGTGTCAGCCTATTCTTTCCCATTGTAGACAGTTTACATTTCTCCAAATGTGAGGACAAGACTGCTATGAGTACCACAATTCTAACTGAGAAGAGGTTAACTGTGATCATTTCAAGGAGAAACATTCTATGAGAAAACTCTGACTGGTCCCTGTTCCAGCTAACTGTGACTAGTGGAGGTGCTTGGATTTGAGTGCCCATGGTTCTACTAGACAATTACAGTTGGAATATGGCTACAGTTATACAAAGAAAACAACTCTAGGAGAGATTACATAGGTGAAAAGGGGAAAGTTTCTGTAGCAGTTTCCTGCTCATTGAAAATGAAGAGAAACACTTGGCAGGCAAAACAGTCGGTATTCACTACAAGAAACTGACAGATGTGAAGCTATATTAAACACAAAAGTAAATTACAATCCTGGTAAGTGTTTAACTATAACAGAGAACTTTACTAGAAAATTGGGAAAGGCCTTCTTTTTTATTTTGGAGAGGTTTTTGCTATAGGGTGCATGTGCTCTCCAGAAAGACAGAGAGAGACAGAGAGATAGAAAGCAAGAAATCACCCCCAAGGGGGGATGGCCACGCCACAATCCCTTCTCCTCCATTCTCCTCTCGGGATCTTGGGCACGCACGCACACGCGCTTGGCATGAGTTTAAGCCACCGAGTCCAGGACTCAAACCGTGGTCGACTACGTGGGAGTCCAGCGACATAGCCATTATGCTAACTGCTGGTCCCGGGAAAGGCCTTCTTAAGAAGTATTGCTTAACTAGAAACTTGAAAAGGGGAGAGAAAAGAATACAGTAAGTGAGAAGTTGTTAAAGTAGAAAAGTGCTTAAAGCTTTAAAAATAAAAACAACAACAACAAAAACCTAACAACAAAAAGGTCACTGTGGATTGAGAATGATGAGATCATATGAGGTCATCAGGAAAGTTATTGTATTTTTCTATGGAAACATGCATCACGACTTTCCAGACAACCCAACAGTAACACAACTTAAAGGTATGGAGAAATGAGTCAAATAATGCTCATTGGAAGCCAAGCGAAGGATTTTTTTGTTTTCTCTTGAATCCAGTAAGTATTAAGAAATATAATAAGATACAATGGATCTTTTCAAATTATAACTTCTATTTCATAGATGAAAGTTCAGGGGCCATAAATGGATATAAGTAGAACATCTAAAGAGTAATTTTTTAGTTGGGTTGAGGTGGGAGTTAAATACTAAAATTACTCACTACTGTTTTTGCCATTTTGCCAGATCAACTTTGCTTCCCTTCCCACCACATTAAAAATCATCACATGGAGCATCTATATTCAGGCAAGCTGATGCAGTGACATTTTCTTTTTTTTTTTTTTTTGGAGAGGTTTTTGCTATAGGGCGCATGCGCTTGCCAGAAACACAGAAAGTGAGAAATCACCCCCCTCCCCCAGAGGGGATGGCCACACTGCAATCTCTTCTCCTCCATTATCCTCTCAGGATCTTGGGCACGCACGTACACATGCCTGGCGTGAGTTTAAGCCACCAGGTCCAGGACTTGAACCGCGGTAGATTACATGGGAGTCCAGTGACATAGCCATTTTGCTAACTGCTGGTCCCATGGAGTGACATTTTCTAATATATGCCACCTGTCCCAAGATCATGAAAGTAAATTTAAGTGTATGATTGAGACAGCAGATTGATCTGCTATATGAAGAAAGAGAAAATTGTAAGCTTGGAAAGACATCTTTTGATTATAATTTTTGCATAAAAATAACAAGTCATGGTCACGGGTAATTATAAATACTTATGAAGTTTCATCTATCTCATTCCCCAGTTTTCTGTAAGACTTCACCAAACTGATTACTAATGAAAAAGATCTGCCATTTTATAAGACATCTGAGAAGCTGGGTCAATAATATGAGCTCCATCATCATGAGTTTTTTGGGGTTTTTTTGTTTGTTTGTTTGTTTTTGAGAGGTTTTTGCTATAGGGCGTGTGTGCTCTCCAGACAGACAGAGAGAGACATAGAGACAGAAAGCGAGAAATCACCCCCCCAGGGGGGATGGCCACGCCACAATCCCTTCTCCGTTCTCTTCTCAGGATCTTGGGCACACACGCACATGCGCCCGGCGTGAGTTTTAAGCCACCGGGTCCAGGACGCGAAGCGTGGTCAACTACGTGGGAGTCCAGCGACATAGCCATTACGCTAACTGCTGGTCCCCCTATCATGAGTTTTTTAATAGCATTGCTTATCTCACAGGGTTGAGATACAAATTTAATTACATTAAACAACAAAATACAATATAATAAAACAAGTGCCTAGTTGGTAACCACAAAAAAGATGGGATTTTTGTGCTACTCTTTTCCATGTCATTTTCTCAGAGAGATTCTATCTTGTATTAGAAACAGAGAGACAGAAAGCGAGAAATCACCCCCCCCCAGGGGGATGGCCACGCCGCAATCCCTTCTCCGTTCTCCTCTCAGGATCTTGGGCACGCACGCACACGCGCCCGGAGTGAGTTTTAAGCCACCGGGTCCAGGACGCGAAGCGTGGTCAACTACGTGGGAGTCCAGCGACATAGCCATTACGCTAACTGCTGGTCCCCCCATCATGAGTTTTTTAATAGCATTGCTTATCTCACAGGGTTGAGATACAAATTTAATTACATTAAACAACAAAATACAATATAATAAAACAAGTGCCTAGTTGGTAACCACAAAAAAGATGGGATTTTTGTGCTACTCTTTTCCATGTCATTTTCTCAGAGAGATTCTATCTTGTATTAGAAACAGATTTAGACATCTTCAGGCAACATAGAGCTCTCTCCTTTAATCCCCCAACAGCTATAAGGATTAGAATATGTTTGAATATCAGGTAAAATTCAGAGTTCTACTCAATGACATTTGGATTTATTCAAAAATGCTAGTGACTCATCATACCGTATGTGATCCCAAGGGTGTATACACTAGAAGGAAGATCATTTTATCTTAGCCAAGCACTCATAAGATTCAATATGGAAATCTCTGGGCCTGGACTTCTCTCCCTCTGAGGAGAAAACCAGATCCTTTAAGTAGATTATTCAAGTGGAAAGGAAGTGGTATGGTGAGATAAAAATAATATAAATTAAAGAATTGGCCCTATATAGTGAATCTCCAGAGTCAGACAAATGAAGAGAGAAAATAGATATCCATTAGCAAGTGTATTCATTAGGGTTCTCCAGAATAACACTACCAATAGAATATATACATATAGCAAGAGTGAATGAAAGAAATAGATTGGTTTTTGAGAACCTGATTCACAGGGAAGAGCAAATCTGAAATCTGTAAGGCAGGGTAGTAGGCTGGAGATTCAAGTAAAAGTTGATACCATAGTCTTGTCTTGGTTCCAAATTCCTTTTTCTGAAAATCTTTGTTCTTGAAGGCTTTCAACAATAGACTGAGTACCTTCCATATTGCTGAAGGTAATCTTCTGTACTCAGTCTACTGATTTAAATGTTAACCCTACAAAATACATCACAGCAACATTCTAGACTGGTGTTTGACCAAATAACTGGGTACCATGGACTGGTTAAGTTGAATCATAAAAGTAGCCTTACAAGACACTTTGGATGGTGGTGCAGTTATAGAATGCAATGTTCTGCAAGGATATTCACACAAGAATGTTCCGAGTTTATATCTGGAGACTTTCCAGGTTATGCCAGGCACATCCATGCCCGTGATCTGGGACTTGCTGAAATTGAGGCATCAATACCTTGTTGGAGATGATGTCTCTGTCTCTCTGTATCTGTCTGTCTCTCTCTTTCAGTTTCTCTTACTCATCGAAGAAAGACATAACCTAAAAAATAAAATAACCACTGCAGCAGAGAATGACCTTCAACACACAGAAACCTAACATCTGCATGTATCTGGCCCTATCATGTCCTGGGATTTGACCTAACCGATTAGTTTGATATCTTTTTCCTCAGAAACAAAGGAAATGATGCTAAAAGAAAGTGGAAACCTTCCTCTCCCACCTAAAGGAGTATCTTTTTAAAAGATTCTTTGCAGGATTTGGTGGTGGTGAGCAGGAATAGGTGACAGGTCTACTAAATATAAATTATGAGGAAAGACAATCAAATCAAATAAGAAAGGATAATCATCGTCTAGGCATTGCACTAAAGTCTAAAAATCTCTAAATAATTTTATAACAAATGCATCCCATATAAATAATATTGTGTCTTTTTGTGGGAAAGAGAGTTAATATTTAATATTAAACCTACTGTTGTCAAAAACAGGCAAGAAGGAACTAGGTTACCAGTTCTGAAAACATGTTAAAATGCAAACAATGTGATAAATCTTTTGTAAGTTGTATTTTTATAAGTTTGCTCTAAATAGAATTGCAGAATATTTTCTGATAAATTGTACAGGAAATTGGCATCCTTTAAATCTTCTGAGGAGCCAAATAGTAATAGAATATATTAGAATGAAACATGGCTGCAATTTATGGCAAGCATCAAAGACAGCGGATAAATTTGTTTTAAATGAGGAATGTTTATAAAATAATTAAACTATTTTTTTTTACTGGAAAAAAGTAATTTAAATCTTGCCCTGTAGAACTAGCATATTCCTTTGTTCATGGGAGCTGAAATTTTATGGAGATATGAACAACAAAGGGACTTGACAACATATAATGTGTCTAAGGAGAGAAAACTATCTGCATAGAAACTGTTAGAAATAAAAAACTGTGAACTTTTTGATATATTTAGTCAATAGATATTCTGAAAGCCTTATATTTAAGATAAAGTGCTCTGATATTTAAGATAAAATCTCAGCCTGAAGAGCAACTGTACAGAGCCTCCTGTTGTAAAAATATGCTGTAAGATAATTCGTCATCTTTTGTCAACTCATCCAATTAAAATGTGTGTACTCTAGGATATAAGGGTTTTGATAATGAAGCATTTAATGAGACTGCTTCCAGAAAAGGGAGTGTGAGGCTGAAGTAAGGGTTTCAGCCTCATAAGATTGAATTGTTTCTCCCCTTCCCTGAAAGAACTTTAGTAATAGTAGCCATTAAGGAAGCTATAAGAAAATAATTCTAAAACTGAAATATAGCTAAAGAAGTTGAGCATTGATTATCTCTTGTTTGCTCAAGAGTAATGTCCTTTCTTTTTATATTGCCACCAGCACTGTGGCTAGTCCATTTATTACACATATTCCCTTAATCTTATTATCATTATTACAGAGATAAATGCAATTGTGCTTGGGCTTCATACAATGTTACTTCCCACTTGCCATTTCAGATAAGCCCAAATACTTTTCAGTATATGGTTAACTCTATTAAATCTTTATAGTCTGACTAGGTCCAAAGTAAATTTACCTTAAAATTTTCCTTATTAGTCATTGTTTCACTTGTGCCCTTAAAAATATTTATTCCCCAGGAACCAGCAGTTAGCGTAATGGCTATGTTGCTGGACTCCCACGTAGCCGACCGCGGTTCGCGTCTCAGACCCGGTGGCTTAAATCTCACGCCGGGCACATGTGCGTGCGTGCCCAAGATCCCGAGAGGAGAATGGAGGAGAAGGGATTGCGGCGTGACCATCCCCCCTGGGGGGTGATTTCTTACTTTCTGTCTCTATGTCTCTGTCTGTCTGGCGAGCGCACGCGCCCTATAGCGAAAACCTCTCCAGAAAAAAAAAAAAGTTAAAAAAAAATATTTATTCCCCTCGAGAATGAGGAAACAGTCTTTTGGAAGCAGATTTCCTCTCTTCTATATGCCCCAAATTTCAGTGTAAATAACTACAGGACATACTCACAGAAACATCTTTCTTGTTATTAATAATGAAGAATGTACTTTCTTCATGTAAGTTCAAACACGAAAGAGGCCTAAGAGATGAGCTGGTATGACTAGAGACTAATAAGAAAGGCAAATAAACCAACTTTTACCATTTGTCATAGATACTGAGCTGAGTCATTACTAGAAGCCAGGTATTTTGCTTCTTAGACCAGAGTTCTTCTATGTGCTCTAATGCCTAGTTTGTGATAAATGCAATGTCAGGAACTACATAATCATCCAGGCTTAAGTCTAGTTCTCTAGCCTAAACAGAAAAATCAGATTCTATGTATTCCCCCTAAGTTACTGTACTAATATACAACCCATCTGTTCATACTAAGACCATAGATAATAGTAATACTTGTCCCCCAGGGTTGTATTCAACCAGTCGAAAGCAAATAAAGTTGACTTTTACATTGATCAGTAAATATATGATTTCTCACAAGTTTCTATGAAATGTTTAAAATGATTATCAATCTACATTTCCACCATTATAGAATCAGTGAAATAGATGAAAATTCATAAACTAGTTGTTCATTTAAATCCCTTTTAGCTAGGATGTTCTTTCTCTTTCTGATAGTATATATAAGATCACATTCTTTAATAGAAGCTCAAGAACACCTGGCTCACTATAAACACGTTAACTGACAATAATGAATTTGAATTTAATGTATTTATGAGGAACTGTTTTACTATTCCAAAAGGACTAAGTTTGCATATAAGGACAGGATAAATTCTGGTCAAGATGGGCTCTCATGACCTATTCTATCTCTCAAATACATTAACCTCTTTCAATACAGTTTTCGAGTCTGGGATGAAACAGATAACCACCATCACCCATTGTCTTTACATAGCTTGGTTAACAAAGTGCACATTCTTTTGCTTTAGAGGAGAATAAGCCCCAGTATTCATAAACTGCTTTTCACATTTTCTTATGTTGTCAGTATTTAATCTTCTGCCAATGCACTTACAAGTTTTCATGAAAAGTCAAATGCAAATGTGACACTAACCCTGAATGGAGCATGGCTTTCCTCTTAGAGGCTGCAGGCCTGAGACAGTGGCAAGGCATAATCGCTCACCACTGGTCCATAGCCACAGTGAAGTTTCTCATTGCAAACTCACCAACAACTGTTGACCTCTGGACTCAAAGAACATCAATTACCTAGCTTACAGAGGTGGAATATAGTGAACCAGCAGCATCGTTTGGCTGTCACCCAGTTAACATCCTATCATAGGTTGAAAGCAATTTGTCCAATATTTCAACTGCCAGGGAGAATTCTTTATTAGCTTTTGGATAGGTTTGCCTTTCAATTGGATGATTTGAATAGCTCCTGCAGTAGGAGAGATGGTGCCCTCAGATAATGATTTTGCATTTCACCTCATCATTAATGCTTTGGACCTCAAGGGAAGTCACTGTGCCTTTGATGAAGGTCGAAGCATTTTATAACCTTAATAAAGGCTCATAGCCCCAAGAACAGCAAGTGTGAGCAAGTGTGGGGGACTGACTGAATTAAAATATAACTAAATTGCCACTTTATACCAACTGGAGAGTTTCTACAGAAATCAGTATTTACAGAGTACAATGGTACCCCAAGCATCAGTGCTTTTCAAAAATACACACATGCACAGAAATAATCATTATTCAAAAAAAGAGAAAGAAACTATTCTTTCCTCTTTTAGGAAAAATTCTATTCTGAATTTTATATTTAATTCCTAAATATTTTATATGTATTCTATATAGAGACAGGCTAATAAAGACCTTGATAGATTTGAATTCAAAACAATAATCATGGCGGTTCTTAGTTATTATTTTGTTAGTATATGGAATTTACACCACCATAGTTTGAAGACTGAAATAAATACAGGATAACAAGCAAAAATGATTATAAGAACTACTTCATCATCTACATTTCCCAAGGGATAAATCAGTCTCTCCCAAACATTACTAATAAATTACGGCTTTCAGTGGATTGTTTAAGGGTCCTCTCCAGGGAAATTATCCTAACATAAATTAAGGGAAATTTTTTTTAGTTTTCCTAGACTCTTCCTTTCTCTTAGACATAGTTTGCTAGCTATACTTAATGTTCTCAAGAACTGAGAAAGGAAACAAGGGCTTAAATGCCAAACACTGGGAAAGAATAATATTGCATATACTTTGACCTTCACAGACACCTTTACAGAAAGGCATTATTATTCTTACACACACACTATGAGTCAGAAAGGTTAATTTTGCAAGGTCATATTCTTGATGAGTGTCAGAGCTGAGTTCTGCTGAATTCTTCTTGGCTTTCTAGTGCACTAAACCATAGAGTTTACTGCAGCAATAAAGCAAAGCAGGTCAGGATTGTTGGGAAATGGACTAGACTAGGACAGTGGCTGGAATGCTCAAAATGATCTTTGGACTCATGAAACGCTACACAGAGGGTTGATTCTCAAGGTGAGAACCAAAGAGCCTGATATCTTGGACCAAACTAGCAGCAAGTAAGCCTTTGGTTTGAATTAGCAGTGGAAAGTGGAAAACCAAATACTCAGCCTGTGTAAAGTGGCAACTGCTAGAATGCGACTAGGTTTCTCAAGCACTTACCCACAAGCTGTAGAAAAGTTTCAGCTCTTCAGTTTTATTTGTCTACTACACTATGAATTCAAACTATATATGGCAGGATGTAGAATTATCTTTCACTTTATTCCAAGCATCTAGAGAATGCTTACTAAAAAGTCAGTTTTCTGTAAATAAATAATAACTGAAAGCTATCAAAATTCAAGCTAGGCAGAGCACACAATTCAAGCTTAGTTTTCAGAACAATTCTGTGTTAGTGATCTCCAGAAAGAACCAATAGTATGAATGGATAGACAGACAGAGAGGTCGACATGATAGGGGATTTATTAGAAAAACTGGCTCACAAAATTATAAAGACCCACAATTAGAGAGTCCTACAAGAGGCTTCCTGCAAGCTGGAGACCTTGGGGTACTTGTAGTAAAGCTCTGTCCAGTTCTGAAAGTCTCAAAACCAGGGATGTTTATGGTGCAAATCACAGTCCAAGGCTGAATACCTGAGAACTCAGAGACATTGGCTTAACTCCTCTGGTTCTAAGGATGGAGAACTTTGAAGTCTGAGTCTATGGGCAGAAGAGCATCTCAGCTCCTAGAGAGAAAAAAAGGGGGATATTTTTCTTAACTTTTTTTCTTCTATGCAGGCACTTAGCTAATTGATGGTGCCCATCCATATTGAATGTAGATCTTCCCATTTAGTCCACATGCCAATATCCTCTAGAAACTTCCTCATACACACCCAGAGGCCATGATTTACCTGCTTTCTAGGTATATCTTAATCCATTTAAATTGATACCTGAAATTAACCATCACACATTCTGTGCCCAAAGGTACTCATTATAGTGCCAGGCAGAATGCATCAACAGGAACACATTAGCATGATCAATAATTCTATAATTTAAGAACAATGCTTATTAATGTTTAACTCCTTTATAAGTTTCCACCATATCAATATATTGACCTTTGGAAATTTGGCCAGAACTGCTGGCCAAAATTGTGTAACAGAGAAGAAGGTTATTTTATTGAGGTTTATTCAATATATTTTTATCGTCTTTGCAATTTGCAGATGTACTCCCATGAAAGCAGACCTGGGACTGAATATCCTGGGTCACTCACTTTAGCTCCAATAAGCACTTATTTCAGCTCAGGTCTAAAAATGCCTTTATCATCTTAATACTCATTCATTCATTCCTTTGTTTTTCAATATTTATTAATGCCATACTTTATACCAGGCATTATGGATAGTATAATAAACAGGAATCATGGAGCATGTCAATTGTCAAGGAAAACATAAAGCCATGCAAGAACATATAGTGTGACAATGTTTTGAAGGGAAAAATATGGAATGATAGAAAATTATGTACCTTGGGTTTCCCAATTTTACTTCACTTTTTTTGTCTAATGTCAGAGTGCCCTCCTAACATCTCTTTTCTTATAAGTCTTCTTGTTATTAGATAAGAAGCATTGTAAACGAAATTCATCAACACATCTCAGTATGAAGAAAATTCCTAATTCTTAGATCAGTTGTTTGCCTTTGTAGAGACTGTAAATTTTATTTATTTATTCTAAGAGATGAGAGAGAGAGAGAGAGAGTGGGAGAGAGAGGAAGAGAAGTACTCCCAGTCGGGCCTACATGTCATGATCCAGCTTCAGCATGCCAGCCTCATGGTCACATGTGTGTACACCTGGAGTTTCAAGCACTCTGTTGCTACCTGCATCACTGCAGCTGGATGACATTGTGAATCTTGACCTTTCGTGTGCTCCTTTTTGCTCTTACTAGTGAAATGATTAAAGTTAGATGTGCAAACTCTGTCTGCAATGGTTTGCTAATCTTGTTTTTTTATTTTTGTATTTTCTTCAATGCTGATTTTATTCTCCTATTCATTCTAAATTGTGTCAATGAATAAGATGAGGTGGGAAAAGCATAAATAAATATGCTATCCTTAAAATGTCCCCCTTACCTATTGGTCATTTGAAGACTTGGTACATAGCTAATCATCTTGTATATTTCTTTTCCTTCCTAGACAATTAAAGCTGAGGGTAGTATTGGGATTTACTTTTAATATTTAAGTATTTTAAGTATTTGAAGGGCCTGGAGGTATTACTCTTACTCTAACTAAGTTAGACAGGTAGAAAGATATTCATTCATTTACTTATTAACACCTTAGCTGTTTACTACTTATTAATTTTGGGGCCATTATGTGTTGAAGTACTGTCATAAGGACTGAAATGTTAAGTATTAAAATTATTATATTTTTGGAGAGGTTTTTCACTATAGGGCACGTGCGCTCGCCAGACAGACAGAGAGGGACAGAGAGACAGAAAGCGAGAAATCACCCCCCAGGGGGGATGGTCACGCCGCAATCCCTTCTCCTCCATTCTCCTCTTGGGATCTTGGGCACGCACGCACATGCACCCAGCGTGAGTTTTAAGCCACCGGGTCCGGGACGCGAACCGCGGTCGACTATGTGGGAGTCCAGCGACATAGCCATTACGCTAACTGCTGGTTCCCAGTATTAAAAAATTTTACAGGATGAAAATTCTTGCCTTCATGGAGAGTGCATTCTAGAAGACAATATACATGATAAATAAATATGTACTCTGCTAAGGTCAGAGATAATATTTTTTTAAAAATGAAGTAGAGAGGGTTGTAGAGAAGGACGAAGTTTGATAGATAAGGTACTGTTTTATACAAGAAGGTCAGAGAAAGAATTCCAGAAATATATTCAAGAAACATAAATAAATGGTATGAGGGGCTTTTTGGAAAGAACCTTCTGGGCAGGGGACATAAATCATAAATGGAGGACCAGGTGAAGAATGGTTATGATCAAGGAGATGGAGAAAAGGAATCTCAGGGTCAAGAGCAGCATTCATTTTAACTTTAAGAGGATACATGTTCTGCTTAAGAGAATGCACCTATTGCCAGTGACCAAGAACTACTGACTACATCTACACGACTATCTCTCCCTCTCTGTCTTGCATGAGACACCACCACTTCATTAGAAGCCTGTCCAAAAAATTCTAATGTAGACCTGCCTTATTGCCAAACTAGCTTACAAAGAGATACTTGAGTTATCTATGAGGAAAATAACTATCACTAATGAATTCTCCCTTCAAGATTGAGCCAACTTAGAATGAATTCTCTCAAGTTAAATTTGTCATAGTATATCTTTTCATGTGTACTTGTATATTTCTTAATTAATATCCATTTTCATCTGTGTATTTCCTCTGACATCCCCAACAGTGAACACCTTTAAAATTTTTATAAGAAGGCACATGTTCTTGCTTTGTGGGCACTGGGGCTTATGGAGAGTCAAGAAAGCAACCCCTCTGGAACATAGTCACACCGCAATTCCTTGTCATCCATCTCTCCTTCCTTTGGGGATTTTGTGCATGCATTCACACATGTCTGGTGTATTTCTCAAACTTCTAGGTCCAGAACCCAAACCACACAATCAGGCATGAGGAATCTAGCCACCTGAACCACCACACCAGAGCTGACCCCAACAGCAAACTTTTTAAAGAAGTGATAAAGGTAAGACTTTCTATCCATTCCTCCCAAAATGTCATCCCTTCACTTTGGCAAAAAATCAAGGCTGATTTTTGGTTATTGAAATACAGAAGGAATTCATTTAAAGTTGTGTGGTAAACAGTTTTTTGACCTTCAGAGCCTAGAAAACTAGTGATTTATTTTTTATATGATATAGAGATTACAGTAATGCTATTGGGTTGGGTCCATTAGTGATTTTATTCATGAGGCTAGATCCAAACTCTCTGAATATAAAAAGTTATTTTATTGGCTGAATTATAATGAATGATTTGGCTCATTCTAAAATTTTAAGAGGCCTTTTTTTGTTTGTTTTGTTTTGTTTGCTATAGGGCACATGTGCACACGAGAGAGAGAGAGGGGAGAGAGAGAGAGAGAAGTGAAAAATCACCCTCAATAGGAATCTTCTCCTCCATTCTATTCTTGAGATCTTGGGCATGCATACAGATGTGCTCAGTAAGATTTTCAAGCTGCTGGCTCCGGGGCTTGAACCATGCAGTGGGACATGTGGGCTCCAGTGCCTTATTTCCACACCACCTACTGATCCAAGAGTCCGTTTTTTAGAGAGACTTTTGCTATAGGATGTGTGTGCTTGCTGGAATGACCCAGAGAAACAAAGAGACAGAAAGTGGGAAATTACCCTCCAGTGGGGATGGCCATGCTGCAGTTCTTTCTCCTCAATTCTCCTCTCAAGATTCTGAGAATGCACACACACGTACCTGGCCTGAGTTTTAAGCCTCGGGGTTAAACCATAATCCACTATGTGACAGTACAGTGATGTAACCATTATGCTATCTGCTGGTCTGAATTAGGTATTATTTTTAAAAAGCATACAAAGGGAACAAATAGGTGGTATGGTGGTTGAGGTACTGGATCTCACATGGCCAACTCTGCAGGTTTGAGTCTCGTATCTGGTGGCTTGAAGAATACACAAGGCATGTGGGCCCGCATGTCCAAAATCCCGAAGGGAGAATGAAGGAGAAAAGATTGCAGCATGGCAATTCCCCCTTGGGGGGTCGTTTCTCGCTTTCTCTCTCTTTCTGTCTTTCTCTAGCAAGTACATACACCCTATGGCAAAAGTCTTAAGAAAGAAAAAGAAAGAAAGAAAGAAAAAGAAAGAAATAGAAAAAGAAAGAAGAAGAAAGAGAGAGAAAAAAAGAGAGAATAGAAAGAGAGAGAGAAAAGAAAGAAAAAGAAAGAAAGAAAGAAAGAAAGAAAGAAAGAAAGAAAGAAAGAAAAGAAAAGAAAAGAAAGAAAGAAAGAAAGAAAGAAAAAGGAAAGTGAAAGAGAAAGAAGAAGGAAGAGAGAAAAAAATGAAAGAGTGCAAGGTATTTCAGGGCAAGGGCAAGACTCCCTTTTCTACTGTTTGAGAAAATAAGTATTCTGGGGCTGGCAGGTGGTATGGTGGTTAAGGGTACTTGACTCTGACATGGCTGACTGCAGTTAAAGTGCCAGACCTGGCAGCTTGCTTTCTCACTTACCCTCTTTCTCTCTCATTCTCTCCCTCACTGATCAAATTTAAATAAATAAATAAATAAATAAAATGATTCTTAAAAAAAAAAGAAAATGATTCTTTTAAAGTAAAAAAAAGACAGATGAAAGTAAGATTTTTTTATACTAAAAAGTTAACAAATAAATAAATGGACTAACTCATGGAGAACTGGAGGAAGATGATGAATGTAATGGAAGAATAAAATTATACCTGTGGTGAATGATGCTCTTATCTCTTTCTCATAGAAAGCAGGAGATGAATGAACAAGTTTAAGAACTGAAGCTGAAGAGGTGGCAGGTGGCATAGTGGTTAAGGGCACTGGACTCCGACATGGCCAACCATGGCTCGATTCCTAGACCTATCTGCTTACTTTCTCACTTTCTCTCTCTCTCTCATTCTATCCCTTTTTGGTCGAATTTAAAAACATAAAAATAAATAAATAAATAAAGTTAAATAAAATAAAATTTTAAAAAATAGAAAGAACCCAAGCTGGAACAATATTTAGTAAATATTTTCATGTATATTAAAGAAAAACCTCTCCTTTTATATTTAAAACATAATATTTACTGTCTTTTAAAACAAAACAAAAGTTTTTTAAAAAAATTTAAAATAGAGATTTCTTCTGAGAGTCTATTTCTGAATTTCCATAGCATCTACCAGTTGGGAAACCTCCAATATGTGTTTTAAAGAGATGAAGACCAATAAATAGACTAGCATTTAAAAATCAAACTTACTTACTAAAAGAAAATGATTGACCTCTAAAGCTTATGACTCATAATATGAACCTTGTTTTAAATGTGGTGACAAAAAAAATTCATAAGATTCCAATTTTCTTCTTGCACTGCTTTGATTTTCAAATAAACAAATTGTGCTACAATTACTTATTAATTTTCAAATCAAACATCATTATGAGAAGTTTTATGGACACCTTAAAAATAATTACTACTATTAATAGTTACTAAAGCTTACTTATAGAAATAGAAAAGTAAGCAAATGTCATGATGAAGCAACTCAGACATAAATTAAAAACCCATGCAAATAATCATTAAATAAATGAGAAAATGTTCAACTGTATAAATAATGTAAGTAAAAAATATCTATTGTCACCTATTAAAGATCTTTTTAAAAAATCATTTCCAGGCCAGCCTGTGGCATGGTGGTTGGGGCTGCTAGATCCCATGTGGGCAGCCATGCAGATCAAGCACCAGATCTGGAAGCTTGGGAAACGCACTGAGCACATGTGTGTCCATGCCCAGAATCTTATAGGAAGGAAGAGCTGGAGAAAAAGGGTTTACAGCGTGATCATTCTCCATGAGGGATGCTTTCTCACT
>NW_006159585.1:2599077-2611799 GCF_000334495.1 Tupaia belangeri chinensis | reverse complement strand
TTTTGTAAATGCATGCACTCACACTCTGACAAAATTAAAAAAAATAAAAAGAAAAAAAAATATGTCCAAGTTGACAAGGAATGGTTTATGAGATATATGGCCCTTCTCATATATCCAATGGATGATAAACTGATATTTTTATAAAAGTTTGTCAATAGCTATCAAAAATCTCTGAAATTGTTGATACATTTTGAGCCAGAAATTTCACATCTAGAAATTTATCCTATGAAAATAAGTAGTGAATTACAGATTGATATATTATTTATAAAAGTATTTATTTAATAGTAAAATACAAATATGTAGTTATTAATGAATAACAAATATTTTAATAAAGTATAATATGCTATGTGGCAATCATGAGCATATACTGTCAACTCACTGTAGTCATAGACTCCAGACCCATGGATTCAATCAACTATCGATCAAAAATATTTAAAGAAATAAAATCAGTTACATTTGTACTGCACGTGTACAAACTTTCTTCTTGTTATTATTCCTAAGCAACATAGTATTACAACTATTTACATGCTATTTATATTCTGTTAGGTATTATAAGTCATCTAGAGATGATTTAAAGCACACAGGAGGATTGCACAAGCTATGCTCAAATACTACCATTTTATATATATGGGCCTTCAGCATCTGGGAAATTTGATATCCAAGGGGATTCCTGGAACAAATCCATGGATACTGAGGAATGACTGTATTGCAAATAATCAAGGAAACATTTTAACACACCTCACAGGGGAAAAAATTAGAATACCAACTATATATATCAGAGGATAACAATTTTTAAAAATAAAATGAATCATTATACATTCTATGTAGGATGAAAAGGTTAAATAGAAATGAACCAAAATATTACCTGTGACTTCTTGGACCTGAAGTATCTTGACATCTTATTGATGACATCTTTTCTCATTTATGTTTTTGTTTTTCCTAAACTAGACAGTAAGCTAGAGACAGAGGGAGAGAGAGACAGACTAAGTTTTTAAAACCTTGTGTTTGGGGCACAGTGGGTGCCTAGTCAATAACAGTTGTTTAAGTGAAAGCAGAAATATAAACAGGCGAATTTAGCCATTAAATATCTGCAAAGCCCAGCCATACAAAGAAAGCCACAGGCTGACAGTTCTGAGGATAATGTATGTGTGACCAAGAAAAGCAGCATGAATACTTTCTCTTATGAAAGAACCATGAGATTTTGCATATTTAATGTAAGGCTGTGAAAATGTCTGCTTTCATGACCTGATGTGAAAGATAGACACACATCTAAACTTCTTAGAATTCAATTTGTCTGCTCTACTGAATGACTAAGTCAGTCTCTGCTGGGAACCCACATTACCTTTCAGAGAGAGAGCCTGGACATCTTCGTAAATAAACACTCAATATTTCCTCCAGGACACATACTATATATATATACACACACACACACACACACACATATATATATATATGTGTGTGTGTATTATTTATATATATGTGGTGTGTGTGTGTGTGTGTGTATGTGTGTGAAAAGTAGAGACATTTTCTTTATGGCTATTGGTGATAGATATGATATCACAGAATGTTTTCATTCTCCATATTTTATGCATTCCTTTTTCTGTATTTTTGTTCATTTGCCTATTTCTCTTAAGAAGAATTTTTATTTTCTCCTCTGCTCATGCAAGTCTAATATCTTCTCTGAGTTTCCCAAGACCTTTCATCTTTAATGAAATCTCCCTTGACTCAACAGTCCTTAATGCATCTCTCCCTTAAGTATTTATATCTGTAGAAAATTTAATAATTGATGATAGAGTGCAATTTTTTTCTGTAGCTTTTCAATTACTCTGAGAGTACTAGAGGATAGGAATCTGGAGGTACAATTGTCCCATTTTTCTCCTTGCTGCCTTGAACATACTGATCACATTCAATAAAGGTTAATTGAATGAATTCCAATATGGTAGAAGTAGTTCGATATTCCCGAAGTAAATTTCATTCAAAACAACTCAAAGCATTGGATACCATGAAGTTTTTGACGATAATACTCCAAGGAATGTAGGAGAACATGAACCAGATGGGACTGCCTTTCAATATGGCAGAGGAACATTTCCAATGCTGAAGGACTGCTTCTTTCTACCTCCTACTCTGTAATCTCTGGCTTGTCACACCTTAATTATTTAACAGCCGCTGCCTGGCATGAAACCAGAAAAGATTGGCTCATTAGTGTTCCATTCCAGCACACATTCTTTCAAATGTCTTTAAGAAACTCATGAATATTTCACTGCTGGGAAGATGGCACCATTATCCAAGAAACAAATGCTACAGCAAGTAAGTTTGCTTTCTTGAGCTTCTTATACCCAAATAGAATATGTTCCCTTAACAATCATTTCTATGAGTCCACACATGTTAACAGGTGTAAAGTGATGTAAAGTGGACTCTAAAAGGCAATCAAGAAAAGGATGCCTGTGGTGGGGCGGGTGGGGGGGGGGTCTTCTCTTTAAAAACAGATACATGATTCAGACTAGTTACATATAACAGAAAGCTGACAAGAGATTAATAAAATTCAATCTCATCCACTTTCTTGGAGTTTTTTGTTTTGTTTTGTTTTGTTTTTTGTGGGGTTTTTTTGGAGAGGTTTTTGCTATAGAGCACATGCACTCACCAGAAAGACAGAAAGCGAGAAACATCCCCTCCCAGGGGGCATGGCCACCCTGCCATCCCTTCTCCTCCGTTCTCCTCTCAGAATCTTGGGCAAGTACGCACATACTCCTGGCGTAAGTTTAAGCCACCAGGTCCAAGACTCGAACCTCAGTAGACTATGTGGGAGTCCAGCGACATAGCCATTATGCCAACTGCTGGCCTCAATCTGAACCACTTTCTTAGAGGAACTTAATAAAAATTTTTTTTAATAAGAAAAGAGAAAAAATTTCAGGGAGGTACATCTGACAAAGAAGATGCCTTAATAGACAAGGAAAATGTCTGTGATCATTTTCTTTTTCTTTACTTATTTTTCTTTTTAAGGACCACATCAAAAACTAAGAAAACTCTAGAGAGTTTGAATCTTTAATATAATGTTTTTCCACCCTCTCCTTTCACACTTTCTCCTATAAACTCAAAGAGCCATATGATTGGGGCCATAAGGAAGAGCTGCTTTACTCAAATATAACCAAGCTAAGAGCCAATTTTAAAAATAGAAAATAAAAAAGAAGAAAGAAAGAAAAGAAAAGTTTACCACATTTCACAGTACCCCAAGTCTATAATGACTAGTGAATTATAATAATACATGAAGCATAAATCATAATAATGATAAACCTTGGATTATTAAATTAAATTATGTTTTCCAAATACTTCATTGAACCCATATACCTTAGAATTTCTGCAGAAAACACAGGTATTATTTTCCCATTTTATAAGTGAGAAAATTGACATGTGGAAAAAGTTAAATGATTAGTCTCAAAAAATATATATTAATTGCTATTTGATGGTGAACTTAAGTGAAATGAATACCTTTTAATCAGTCAAGATCTTCTTAATTGAAACCTTGTGCTGTATTTCTAAGGGGCATTTCTCTCTCAGAAACTTAATGATATCATCTCTGGGAAACATTAACTTTCCCATTAAATACACTTTCAAAGTATTTGGAAGTTGAATACAAGACCTAGTTTAAAATTAGCCTGGGAAATGCTTAAATATCTCCAGCTGACAGCTAATTATTCATTTTTTATAATTAAAAAATATTATTTGGTAATCTGTGATTACTAAGAACATGCCGTTTAGACTACAGTATTGGTTGCAAGCTCGACAGCTCAGTATCATTCATTTGACTTTCTTATTAGACTATGTTCCTTTCTGTTTGTTTCCAGAAGCATATTTCATTCTATCTTCCTGAGAAGAGCAGGTCATTAACTACAATTTGACAACAGAAGAGACTATTAAAATGCAGATTGACCATTGCAAAGATAATAACAGTAAGGTTGCCATATTATAACTACAGCTAGTAGCATGTGCTGCTATTTGTTTTTTTAAGTAGATGCATTCTTGAAACAATCTCTGGTGATTAAATTTTCTTATAGTTCAAAATTGTCTTTCCAATCCACTACTTTTGCTAGAATCACTTTTCTATTGTGGCCAGGGTCAGCATTGCGAGCAGACAGTTATAAACAACAAAGAACATAAATTGATATCTGGGACATAGATACTGTCCCTACCCTATGTAGGCCTTCACTTACCCACGGATGATTATTGAGAGTCACGGTGCTTTTGTGATTCAGCAAGAACAGTGTCGTTTCTTACGTATCCTGAGATTGGAGAGACAAGACCTGGAGTGCCAACCCTGTACAGTATAAAATGTTTAAGGCAACTTGAATAGACTTCTCAGAGAGAATCAGTCCTCAAATCTTCATTATCTAGAAACTAAGAAAAAATGTTGATGAATATGTCAGTCATTTCTATTTAGGTGAGATAATTACCCTTCATTTCAAATATATCAAAAAAAAAAAACAACAGAGAAAAGAAGGCAGAGATAAAATTGTCAAAATTTTATGCAGCCAAATACTTGAGATGTAAATGTCATAAATGCATTTATTAAGTTTACATAGTGCAAAATCCTTGGACTGGAAAGTAGAGAAACTAAATTTTAATTCCCAGTCTATCACTAAGTATAAATAAATGTACATTCTTAGCTTTTTTGGACTATGTTAGGATTAGCTTCCTAATGTGAAATATTAAGTATGATACAAGTAAATATGAACTTAGTAGCACTAGCTTATTAGCATTGTTATTAGAAACTAAATTTTAATTCCCAGTCTATCACTAAGTATAAATAAATGTACATTCTTAGCTTTTTTGGACTATGTTAGGATTAGCTTCCTAATGTGAAATATTAAGTAAATATGAACATAGTGGCACTAGCTTATTAGTATTGTTATTAATAGGTGACACAAAAAAATGATAACACAAAAATGCAATTATGGAAATATGTATTTTATGATAAAATATAACCACAGTTTAATATCATAATTCTGTAGATATTTCTAATAGCTTGGAGACTACATAAAAACTATTTAGTGAGACCAGACAGTGGCACAACAATAATGCAATGTTCCACAAGGTTGACCCTCATGGAAAGGTTCTAGGTTCACATCTTTGAGATGTCCCTGAACATGCATGACATGATTCAGGGCTGGCTAACATTGAGGTTAGGGGTGCCTCTCTCTCTTTCACTCATGGAAGGAAAATGTGAGTAAACATTAAAAGCTATTATATATTTATGGGAGCCATGAGGTGGTGTGGTAAAGGTTCTAGACTCCCACATGGATGACTACAGTTCAAGTCCCAGACCTAGTGGCTTGCTAGGAAACAGAGTGAGAGAGAGAGAAGGAAAGTTCTCTCTCTCTCTCTCTCTCATTCAGTTTCCTCTGGTGACCATCCTTGCCCTGTAACAAATGTAAAAAATCATAATATTAATAAATAAAATTAAATTAATAATTCTTTTAAAAAATCATTTTAAAACTATATACTTATAAAAAAAATTCTGAAAATTTCTCAGAAATCCCATCAACATTCTTGGAAAGAAGTTGTTTTTTTTTTTAATTTCTACATTATTTTTCTGAAATGTAATTACTACTTATTGAAATTCTATTCTAAAATCTATTTTCCTCAGAACCTCATTTCCCATTGAGATGGAAGTTAGTAAGGAAAGGCATCAGGAGAGCCATGATAGAAAGATGATGAGAAGGTCATGCCTAGTCAGCCAACTAGATTTAGTTTCTTTAAAAAAATCTAGTTTCTGTCTCCTTTATCACCTGCCCTGCAGATGGACTCCAAAAGGAAACAGCAATTGCAACCTTCCCCATAGATCATACACAAGAACAACTGGAGTCAGGGACCAAGGCCCAGACAACTCCTAACTTTGAAATGTAGAGTACCTGGGCCCAGCGAAAACTATGATATAAGCCAATAGGACCAAACTACACAGAAAATGTGTAGAAAGAATAGTTGGTGGCAAAGAGCCACAATTAGGGCCAAAGGGCACCATACCATGAGTCTAAATTGTATTTATTATTATTATTATTTCATTTGCTATAGAGCACATTTGCTCACCAAGAGAGACAGAGAGAAAAAGAGAGGGGAATTAAAAAAGCAAGCTGCTAGGTTCAGGACTCAACCGTAGTTAGCCATGTGGGAGTCTGACGTCTTAACCACCATGCCACTTGCTGCTCCCCACAAAGGCCTTTTTTCCCTCCACCTCAGCACTTCTGAAATTTGTGTGTTTCTTTGCACTACCAGTAAACAACTTCATTTTGATCTACCAGTATTATTTTTCTAATTATACAGTCTCAAGCAATGAACCCCCCACTCCAATTTCTGGCACTCAAGAATTTATTTTCTATGTTACAGCTTGGATGACACCATGAAGTCCTAATTATTTGAGCCAGTCTAATGCCCTGTCCTTTGTTTTCCTCTCCAGCCTCAATTTTCTATGTGTCCTTCAACTTTACATTATTTTTAAGTTTATTTATTCATTTTTCTTCCATCAGAGAGAGAGAGAGAGAAAGAATGCACCCTCAACAGACTGCTGACATCACGGTTCACCTCCATCCTTAGCTGGGCCTGAAACGTGGGTGTGCCTAACATACACAGGGAGGTCTCTGGACAAGAGCCTGGAATTTTCCCATATGGGTCAGCCTTGCAGAGTGTCATATTTTACTGTTGCACTGCTATCTGGTTCCATGTTACATAGTTTCTTTAATGTGTTATGCTCGTCCCTGCTTCTGAGCCTTTGCATATTCTTACCTTCTGCCTAAAGCTCTCCCCATGACTTGGTGGCCTCTACCCCATTGTTTCTCATTTTAAACTCTCTTCTTAGATATCTTCCTGAACTCCCTGAAATAGCTGTGTTATATGACTCATGATGCTCCATCACAAATCATTGATTGCTTCTGTAATCTCTGCTTCCTTAGTCATTTATTAAATCTTACATTCCTTATGGTCATAGACTGGGTCCTAATCTCCACTGTCTTCCAAGTACAGCATCTGACAAATAATGTGCTCAGTGCATTTTGAATAAGATAATTATTAACCTGGGAACCAGCAGTTGGCGTAATGGCTATGTTGCTGGACTCCCACGTAGTCGACCGCGGTTCGTGTGCCGGACCCGGCGGCTTAAAACTTCATGCCAGATGCGTGTGCGTGCATGCCCAGGATCCCGAGAGGAGAATGGAGGAGAAGGGATTGCGGCGTGACCATCCCTCCTGGGGGGTGATTTCTTGCTTTCTGTCTCTATGTCTCTCTCTGTCTGTCTGGCGAGCGTATGCACCCTATAGTGAAAATCTCTCCAAAAAAAAAAAGATAATTATTAACCTTTTACTATGGTTTGAATGGATGAGTTCTCTATAATTTATATGTGGAACTTAAACTGTGGTGACGATATTAGAAGGGGAGACATCTGGGAGGTGATTAGGTCATGAGGGATCTGCCCTTTTGAATAGCACCCTTAAAAAGGGCTAGAGGAACCTGGATAGGCCCTTTTGCCATTCAACTTTCTATCATGTGGGGATACAGCAGCAAGGTATTGCTATCTTGAAAGCAGAGAAGAAAGCTTCACCAGATGCTGGATCTTCTGCTTCCTTAATTTTTACCTTCCCAGCCTCCAGAAATGTGAGAAATAAATTTCTTTTGTCTATAAATATTGAAAATTCTCATATTTGTACCTCTTTTATACAGAATATAAAAATAGTCTTGACTCTCTAGGGTTAGTGACAAAATGTCTATATGCTGAGCTAGAAACATGCAAATATCTATATTACTACATTTCTTCTCCATAGGCTAGTTATTTATTTAAAAATCTTTGACTTATTGCCACACACACACACACACATTTATAAATAAAAGCATATTGCATTTGTCAAATATAAGCTTCTTAAGATCTACATACATACCTAGAAGCATAGTCACCAGATATGTCCATATAAGTATAATTCCAATTTAAGCCAAAGAATGTACTTAAACCAGCAATAAGCCCTGGAAATCAAAATCAACAAGTAAATCCAATTCAATCATATCTCAGTGTTTATCCACTCAGTAATACAAATTTTATCCTTGACAATAACCGATGCAGCTTCTTTCTTTCAGAGTGCAAGGTTTGTCCCACATACTATAAACAAGCTTGTTCATATAAGTGGGTTCATCTAGGAATTCTGAGTTCTATTTAATAAACACTTTTTTATTGGAACAAATCATTTCTTTGTGTCATAAAACTAAAGTGTGTCATTAAAGCAATGACTGTGACTTTATAATTTTACTGCAAAACTGCCGAAATAAATAGTATTTATTGCAGCAAAATACAAGCTTACATTCTTTTCATGTACTTTCAAATGAAAATAAAGAAGTGTTCCCTATGACCTTTAAAGTCTACACTTTAGATAGACATGCTGGTGACTGATCCATGAAACCTTCAGTGCTTCAGTCCCATAGTGACATGCTCTTAAAACATATACACATTCATTGTCTTATGTTTTCTTATTTAGTAAGTTTATCCTTATTTTACAGTTATTGAAAAACAAGCTGTGCTGCTCTGTATCCGGACACGCTGCAAGTAATAGTATGTTCTTGCCACATATCCTCAAATCCATTCTCTTGGTATGGGAGCTTGCAAAGCTCTTAAAGCATCCAGGCTCATATTCAAATCTCTCCATATTTTCAGTTGGACAGATTAAAAAATCAATGTCCATAAAAAAGAAAAATCAAATTTGAACATTGCTTGTACTTTATTTCAGAGATTTGAGGAAGGACTTCCTTTGGGCTTAGAACATTTTCTTACACTGTTGAAAAACAGCTCAAATTCCTTTCATCAGGAACCAATAGTCTTCTATTCCCATATATAAAGTTGAAAATGGAAAGACAATAAGGCAGGAACAACCCTCCCTCCCCTCCAGATCAACCAGAGCCTGTGAACTGCTGCATCCCCTTGCCCGGTGCCTAAGTCCAGTGGTCAGCATCACCATGCCCAAAGGAAGCCTAAAAGGAGTACTATGGGAGATAAAGCCAAAGAGAAGGACACACCACGAAGAAGATCTGCATGGCTTCCTGTGTAGCCTGCTTCTCCAAAGTCAGAACCCAAATCTAAATGGCCCTTACAAAGAAGGAACAGAAGTTCCCAAAGAGAAAAAGGGAAAAGCTGACTCTGGCAATGACAAGAATAATCCTGTAGAAATCAGACTGACAAATCAGACCAGCTACAGAAAGTTGAAGATATTGGAGATGCCAAATGAAACATGTTTATTTTTGATAACTGTTTCTGGTGACTGTAGAGTTTGAAATATTTTTTTTTAACCAAGGCTTATAAAAATGCAGACTTTTGTGTTACTCTTTTTAAATCTATGTTGTTAACATCTTATTATTTAGGAGGAAGGAGAATTTGTCACTAATAAAATGTGCCTGAAGCTAGATTGATTTCAGGGAAAACAACTTTTCCTCCTAGTTTTGAGACACACTCTTGGCTGTCAGGAGGATTAGCTCCCTGACTTCAACACACTTAGTCACCTTGGCACAGATGCTTTGTGGTATGGAAAAACTAAAATTTGTTTTTATGTCTTCCTCTCGCTCTCCATTCTTGGCATAAACTTAACTTCTTTAAACCCAGAGAACTACTAGAATCTGACCACAAAAATTGCTTACCAGTATGTCAGGCAATCTAGACTTTCCAATGCTAACACTGAGATGGAGTCCCTCAAAAGAGCAGTGATTTCTTATCTATGTTGTGGATCTTCAGACTGATCATTCTACCATTTTCATTTTCCCAAGCTCAGGGGTCACTCATGAAAAGTTGTTCAATATGCTAAATGTGAATTGTCAACCGTCACTTTCCCCTGCCAGAGCATCAAATGAAGGCTTGATTGTATTTAGAGTTGTTCTTTGACTTGGTTTTATTATTTGTTTAGGCTTTCTAACCTTGCACATTTAAAAAAAATAATGATTTATTTAATTTTATTTGTTATGTTTAAATTTGCTATAGGGCACATGTGCAAGAGAAAGAGAGAGAGAGAAAGCAAGCTGTTAGGTCCAGCCAGGTGGGAGTCTAGCATCTTAACTCCCACTCCACCTGTTGACCTCAGTAACCTTGTGAACTTTTAGTTTAATTTTAGAAAAGATGCCTTGTTAATTTTATCTGTCTTCAGAATCAGAGGTCAGCCAGGTGAACAGCAAAACCAGGAGAACAATAGTTTTCTTAGCACAGACTGTACGAAGAAGTATTATTTTCTCCATTTAGAAGACAAACATTAATAAATAATTAAAATGAATATAAAATAATAATTAAATAATAATAAAGATAATATTTTTAAATAATAAAAATAAATAACCAATAAAATAATGCTGGAAAAGTTTAAAAATTCTGTTAACCATGGTCACAAAATGACTGTATGGAGCTGTGACTAATCTCAGTCCTGTATGACAAGAAGTCCATGTGACATGAAGGTAGGTGGTAACAACCCTAGCTTAATAGTCATACCTACATCTCACAGATCTGGTGTTGGGTAAGAAGGGGAAGGAACAGAACAGAGCTAGAAGAGAAGGTGTTTGAAAGCTTCCTTTGATCTCACAAAGAGGCACAGAACACATCATAAACAAAACAAAGGGTGAACTGGTAGAACTACTGAAGTTGAATTCCAACTCCACCATGAAGATTTCATGGCCTTTGTTATAAAACCTACTAGGGATGAGTGAGCAAATGTTCTCCAAAATGTGTCCAGAAAAGGGAATAAACATAATATTAGCTCTTGAAGAGGGGAGTCAGAAAACCTCTTTCTGGAAGTATTTGCCATCTTCTGAAGCAGTGCCTAGAAATGGACTGTAAAAAAAATAAGAACTTGGAGAGAGTAAGAGCATATAAAACCAACACTCTGGCTATTCTATGGGTTCCTTGGCAGTCTAGGTTTTGAGGAAAGAGTCCTTTAGATGATTTGGAATCTTATTTAGTTCTCTATGAGGTCATGACAAGATCAGACTTTGTACAGGTATGATAGAAGGTCCATCATTATGTCATCTAAGGGGAGGACAACAGTCTTTTACACCTCTTTTCTGGCCTTCTCTAAGACTTGAACTCGCTTAACTGGCCTTGGGACCAGCAGTTAGCATAATGGCTATGTCGCTGGACTCCCATGTAGTCGACCGTGGTTTGGGTCCCAGACCTGGTGGCTTAAACTCATGCTTGGCACGTGTGCATGCATGTCCAAGATCCTGAGAAGAGAATAGAGGAATGTGACATGAAGGTAGGTGGTAACAACCCTAGCTTAATAGTCATACCTACATCTCACAGATCTGGTGTTGGGTAAGAAGGGGAAGGAACAGAACAGAGCTAGAAGAGAAGGTGTTTGAAAGCTTCCTTTGATCTCACAAAGAGGCACAGAACACATCATAAACAAAACAAAGGGTGAACTGGTAGAACTACTGAAGTTGAATTCCAACTCCACCATGAAGATTTCATGGCCTTTGTTATAAAACCTACTAGGGATGAGTGAGCAAATGTTCTCCAAAATGTGTCCAGAAAAGGGAATAAACATAATATTAGCTCTTGAAGAGGGGAGTCAGAAAACCTCTTTCTGGAAGTATTTGCCATCTTCTGAAGCAGTGCCTAGAAATGGACTGTAAAAAAAATAAGAACTTGGAGAGAGTAAGAGCATATAAAACCAACACTCTGGCTATTCTATGGGTTCCTTGGCAGTCTAGGTTTTGAGGAAAGAGTCCTTTAGATGATTTGGAATCTTATTTAGTTCTCTATGAGGTCATGACAAGATCAGACTTTGTACAGGTATGATAGAAGGTCCATCATTATGTCATCTAAGGGGAGGACAACAGTCTTTTACACCTCTTTTCTGGCCTTCTCTAAGACTTGAACTCGCTTAACTGGCCTTGGGACCAGCAGTTAGCATAATGGCTATGTCGCTGGACTCCCATGTAGTCGACCGTGGTTTGGGTCCCAGACCTGGTGGCTTAAACTCATGCTTGGCACGTGTGCATGCATGTCCAAGATCCTGAGAAGAGAATAGAGGAGAAGGGATTGCAGCGTGGGGGGTGATTTTCCGCTTTCTGTATCTCTGTCTCTCTCTGTCTTTCTGGCGAGTGCACGCGCCCTATTGCAAAAACCTCTCGAAAAAAAAAAAAATAGCCTTTCTCTAAAGTCCACTTTTAAAATATAAATTAGTACAGAAAGGTTAAAACTGGGATGCACTTTAAACACCTCAGTATAAATTGATCTAGAGCCACGATAATCAGGGAATGGTCCAAGAGTATAGGAAGAGTTAAATTTGATTTGGGGGAAAAGATAGAAAAGTTTAGAGGTTGGGGCCTTGTCCAAGAGGGAGGACTGTTGTCAGAGCCGTGAATGATTTTACTGCTTGTGAGAACAATGTAGTATAGACATTAAGAGAGAGAGGCACTTTTTTTCTGGATGGCGTATGAAGGTTTTTGGAAGAGTTAAAATGAATAAAAAGAGATAGTACATAAAGTTAAATTTTAGAGTCCTCTGTTGGATTTGCATGTGTCTTTCCTCTCCAAGGTATAAACCTTGGTCAATTCCTCCATAATCTGACATAGAAAAAAAAAAATCACTACACGGAACTAGAAAATTCTTATTGATTTGAAATGAAATGTCCGATATTTTTTCTTTTCTATATTATTCTTCTCCTTTTTTTTTTTTTTTTGAGAGGTTTTTTGCTATAGGGCATGTGTGCCCGCCAAACAGA
>NW_006159585.1:2579604-2598335 GCF_000334495.1 Tupaia belangeri chinensis | reverse complement strand
TTTTTTTTTTTTTTTTGAGAGGTTTTTTGCTATAGGGCATGTGTGCTCGCCAGACAGACAGAGAGAGACATAGAGACAGAAAGCGAGAAATCACCCCCCAGAGGGGATGGTCACGCCGCAATCCCTTATCCTCCATTCTCCTCTCGGGCGAGATCTTGGGCACGCACACACACGTGCCCAGTGTGAGTTTTAAGCCACCGGGTCTGGGACGCGAACCGCGGTCGACTACGTGGGAGTCCAGCTACATAGCCATTACGCTAACTGCTGGTTCCCTCCTTCTTTTTTTTAAAATGCAACCCATTTATTATAGCTCACATCAGATTCTCAAGGGCAAAAAATTATTGAAGTATAATTCAAGAACCAGGGTAGATTTTAATGAGCCACACAACTTTCGTTCAAAGAAGATTGATTTTTTATTACATCTTCAGAAAGAAAAAGAAAATAATTATACACCATTTGTAATTGAGTACAAACAGCCTATAGTCCCCAACCAAGCTACCAGTTAGAGTATTTTGATCGATCAACCATGATGTGTGAGTCAGCACCCCAACTATTAATAGGTCTCATGATCACAACTCCCAAGACTGGGTGATTCCAAAACAGTTCTAGTGGCACCCCAGGGAAGCCATCCACCAAATGGAACAATGAAGCTGGAATGGCATTCTATTCTGCTGCTGTTTGCAGACTGGATAGCAGAGCAGTTTACTCTGTAATTCCCCATCTATCAGCACTAGTGGCTGCATATTCCAGCACTCTACACTGTAGTTTCCTCATCTCTCACACAACTTTTCAAACATAGGCTGTGAAAAAAGAATAGCTGGGAACTGCTGATTCATAAAAATGTAACCATTTTGCTATCTTTTGTAAACTGACAAATAATTACTTCTCTATTTTTCTTCCCTTAAAAAGGATCCTGATCTTTGGGAGAGATGAGAGTACAATTAAAATTGCAATTAGTAACTAGCTAATCATGAACTGCAAGAATAAAAGAGAAAAAACTGGGAAGAGCTCTCATGTTAAATCAGAATCCAACCAGAATCTAAATATAGCCTGCTGTAGTCTAAAAGAGAAAGAAACTTCCCTGATAATTATGGTTATGATCCCACATGGTTTGTCATTACGGGGAAAAAAAGGGGGCTATTTTCAGGTATCCGGTATTTAATATGCTTTGAGGGAAGGAAAAGAAGTACATGAACATAAAAACCAATCATATGGAAAAGACAAAGGCTATTTTTTCAGAGCTTGCTCTAGCAAAGGAGTCAGTCACTATCACTTTGTTACTGCAGAATCTCTGAGGCAGATAGTGGAGTGGGGAGAGCTATCTAATGGAAAAGGGGGAAGGGTTTAGGAGTGCCCTGAGGAAAGCTATTGACCTGGGATAGCCAGAGGTAGGCTAACCAGAGTGGAGTTTCCTATGTGATGGGTTAGGGGTATATGTTTGCTTTTTCTGATCCCAAGTTGAAAGCTGGGGCAAATGTGAGCAAGCTGTCTGTCGTTCATAAATCAAGCCCTGGCCATTTGGGGCTGATTGTTGTAGAATTACTGTTTCACTTCCTCGATTGTTGCTAGACCTAGCCATCTGGCTTTTTTGCAAGTCCGATTTATAGCAGGCTGGCTTCCCAGGATCTTTGTTGTAGATACATAAATCTGAGTTAATTCCCATAGGCTATAGGTCTGAGAACTATTTTCATATATAGTGTGACTACTTTTCCATTTGTTTACTCAGTCTCACATACACTTAGAATATTAATGAATAAAATTTTAAGTTCTATAAAAATATTTTAAAGGATGATTTTATTATTTTAAGAAACAAAGTTATATTGGGTCATCAGGCAAGTCGTAACACATTTTTTCATAGAAAAATACATCATGACTTTCCCGACAACCTAAGGTATTATGGTGGACAGACATCTAATAATATCTAATAGGAAATGGTATAGACCTTTTAAGATAATCTGCACACACTTCTTGAAAAACTCAGGAAAAAAAAAGTCAAGTCAGAACTCTAGTTATAAAAAGAAAGATTACCCTTTTCATTGTAAAAGTGTTCTCAGTAACTTCTTAGCTGGGTGGATACTATCTTTAGAAGAATATATCCATCTCTGCCATTTACTCCTTTTCTGTCAAACCTTATTTAATACCTATATTTAATCTTCCCAGTGGGTATAAATCCTTACCTTCTAGATGGGTTTGATTTTTATTTTATCTTATCCTAGTATGTTGTATTTCCACTAACCAAATGCCATAGATCATCAGACTGTTTTCATGTGTGTCTCATTAACGGATCTAAATTTCAAACCAGAATTTCCCAAAAAGATAGGCCACTGGCACTATTAGCAGAACCATAATGTTTCATCCCAAGGTGACCTCATGGAAGAGGATTCTGTCACACACCATTTATTTCTCTTTGAATAACATGTATTGACCACATGCCATGTGCAAGATACTGAAGTAGTTACTAGAGTGGCAGAGAAAATGATCTGGAGTCTGCCTCAAACAATGGAGGATCAGGTAATAAGAGAGAATTTCTTATGATCAAGCAGGAATAAATACTAGTTAAAGTCATGCGTCTATAAAGCCATTCCAGAAGTGATTGTAGTAAGCAGAGAAGACCAGAGAGGATGGCACAGCAGGAAGGGATGATATAACTTCAATAACTTTTAAACAGATAGTATTTTGGCTTCTGTTTTAAAATATGATTACAATGCATTTATTATACACACACATATACACACATACACACACACACACACATATATATATATATATATATATAAAATCCACATCCACATCCACATCCACATACTTTTTGCCACTTGGATAAGATCAAGAAATGCATTTGAAACAAGAGGAAAGAATAAGAAAAGGCCTGGAGTCATGAAATAGTTTAATTCACTTGGAAATATAATGTTCCAAAAGGAACATACATGTTGAGAAGGAGTATGGGTAGAAAGAAGAGAGTGAGCAAGAACTAGATTATTTAACATAAGAATGTCCTACTGGAAGCAGCAAATGGCATAATGATTACCTCGTTGGTCTCCCACATAGTCAACCAGGTTCGAGTCCTGAACCTAGTGGCTTAAAACTCACTCCAGGTGTGTGAGCCCAAAACCCCAAGAGGAGAATGGAAGAGAAGGGAGTGCAGCATGGCCATATCCCTGGGTGGGGGCTGAAGTGATTGCTCTCTTTCTGTCTTTCCAGTGATCGCATGCATCCTATAGGAAAAACCTCTCAAAAAAAAAGGATCAGCAGATGGTGTAATAGTTACACCCCTGGACTCCCACATAGTCAATCATGGTTCGAGACCCAGACCCAGTGTTTTAAAACTCCTGCTGGACACGTGAGCATATATGCCCAGAATCCCAAGAGGAGAATGGAAGAGAAGGAATTGCAGTGTAGCCAGACCCCCCAGGAGGTGATTTCTCAGTTTCTGTCTCTGTTTCTGTCTCTCTAGTGAGCACACGCACCATATAGCAAAAATCTCTTAGAAAAAAATGAATGTCCTACTAAAAAGTTTACGCTTGCTCATATAATCAATAGGAGTCTTGAAGAATATTAAGAAGGGTTACATTTTTACAAAGTGGCTTTTTCAATAGATGGATCCACTGTGAGTGCATGTAGTTCTATATAGTTTAAATATAATTTTTCTTCTTTGTTGCTCTCATAGTCACTCAGGTGAGAACTCTGATGTTCTAATAAAAACATTTGCAAAGAAACTTCACAGCCAGAGCCAATTTATATAGCAAAAATGAGGTGCATAACATCTAAGGAGACAAAAATGACTTGAATATAACGAGAGGAACGGAGCCTACGAAAATGTAGAGAAACAGTACAAGAGACCTTGAAGATCATCTAACCCAGCTCTTCTTTCAAAAGGACAGGATGTTAAGTGAGACATTTTCTTAGATGCACGAAGATCCAACAGATAAGATGCACCAAAGTGAGCTATGACCACAATGCAGATTTTTTAAAGGAAAAAGTAAAAAACTCAATACAGGAGTGCAGAGAATAAGAGAATTCAGTCATTGGAGATGAGAGAATTTGGAGAACACGTCCCTGGAATGAAGTTTTTCTTTGCTGTGAATCCCTCCACCAAGAGGTATTGGTAAGAAAAGCCTGCCCCTTACAGCAGGCTTGTTGAATGGTACTTCAGTGTGACATTTCTGACTGCATAATATATGTCACCTTCAGTGAATCAGTGTCTTCCTGCAGACTGGAAATGTGAAAGGCAAGAGACAGTTTTTTTAGCAGCTAAGATAATGAGAACAAAAGCAAAATAGCAAAACTGGTGATCTATACTGCCATCTTTAACCAGGGCAAAGGCCGTCTGAATGTTTCATAAAGTACAAATGTGGGCCAACCATGACAGAGAAGCAGTGTGAGATGACCTTAAGTCTTATCCAACTAGGTACTACAGATAGACCTCAGAAACAAATCCAAGGTATTTCTGTGAGAAGAGAAAGAATCACTCACAGGTGCAGTCCATGGCCTGGTGGCAAGGCAGTTGGATTTCGCATGACTGACTGTGCCCAGGGTCCTAGCCCTGGCAACTCAAGAGTCATACATATGTGTGTATGAGAGAGAGAGAGATGAGAGCAGGGGTTTGTGGCATGGAAAGGCACTTTCTTGCTCTTTCCTGTTCTCTCTCTATCCAAGTAATGCACATAACCTCTGACAAAAATTTTAAAAAAGAAGAAAGAAAGAAGAAAGGAAAAGATTCTCATCTAAAGGAAATGTAGTTAAATGTCATTAAGTTCCAAAGGTTATAGAGTTGTCATATTTAGCAAATAAAAATTTGAAAATTCCAGGAAAATTTGAATTTAAGATAAACAAATTATATTTAGTGTAAGTATCCTCATATATGGCAATATATTAAGTATACTAAGACATAAGAATATTGAGAAAAAAGTGTTGTTTATTTTAAATTGAAACTTCACTGAGGAACCATGACTTTATCTGGAAAACCATCAGCATCGTAGATCAGCTAAATTTAGAGCGAATAAAAGCAGCATGTGACTGTATCTGAGTAAAAACTTTTCTCTTCTCACCTTATCATTTCTCATTCACTAAGATTCAACCCTGGAGGGTTCACAAATTGCAAGTTTGGGAGGAGAATCAATCTGCACTGCATCGTCTCCAGTAGGAGAAGCAAGTAAAGTGACTGAAGTTGTGAATAAATCTGGATATTCCATGGAATTGAACATTGTGAGTGATAAGATATCCATTTTGTGACTCAAATTGACGATAGGATGTTGAATAAATGAAGAGATCAGAAAAGTTATGGGTCTGCCTGAGTTTCCTCCAGAGTAAGGGGGAAAAACAGCTCCCTACCTCCAAGGCAAAGTAATAGGGACAGTGGGAGAAGAAAGTCAACGTGTACTCTGCATTCTTAAGCCTGGTTTGTGAACGTACCAATTACAAGCAAATTAGCCAACAGGAGCCTGAAGAGATCTAGTCACTACTCTGTCTTCAGACTGCTGAAGATAGATGAAGGTGAGAAGGAGACCAAGTCTTTCACATATACTAATAACACTTTCCATGGTAATTCTATTTTATCTTCTGTCAGTAGCAGCCTATGTCACCTTCTCACAATTGCCCTGGAACTAGAGAAGTCATTACTGGCAAGTTGACACCAAAATTTTTTCATATAGTCATCATTTAAAATTTTCAAAGGACACTTGCATGAAACTCAAAATAAATTATCCTCTCCAAGGTCTGTGAACTGACAACATAAAACAATCTACTACCTGTCTTGACCTGGGCTCTGCCTAGAGTGTTTACCAAAAGGAAGCAAAGCTTACTATTCATGAATGTAAATTGTAAAACAACACAAAAAACTAGTTTATTTTCCTGTGTACTCAGAGAGATGGGTCGTATTTCAAAGTCATGGTTCTACTCCTAGGGAAATATGAACTAAAGAATGTTAGATCATTTAAAGAACTAGCAAATCAAAAGGGGAGAGGATAGGAAAGGAGAATGGGAGAGGAGAAATAGAATTTACAGTGGGACCAGCAGGTGATATCATGGTTGTGTTACTGGACTCCTGCATAATCAACTTCAAGTCCCAGACCCAGTAGCTTGAAACTCATACAGGGTGCAGGTGTATGCATACCCAAAATTCCAAGAGGAGAATGGAGGAGAAGGGTTTGTGGCATGGCCATCTTCCCTAGGGGGTGATTTCTCGCTTTCTGTCTCTATCTGTCTCTCTGGCAAGTGCATGGTGCCCTATAGCAAAAATCTCTCTTTCTCTAAAAAGAAATCGAATTTGCAGAAAGTGGATCATTTTTACATTAGGTTCTTATGGCTACTGTAATATATTGCCACAAATTTAGTGGCCTAAAAACAACAAAAAATATTATTTAGTTCTGAAGATCAGAAGTCCAAAATGGATATCACAGACCAAAATTCATACATCAGCAGGATGTGTTCCTCTGGAGTCTGTAGGGCACAATTAAAAACTATTTGTCAGCGTTTCTAGATTCTAAAAATGGTGCATTTCTTGGCTTGTCGCTCCTTCGTCCAAGTTCAAAGTCAGCAACGGCTTCACTCATGCCTCTGCTTTCATTGTATCTTCTTTGCTGCCTAACTTTCCAGCTCCTACTCTCATGTTCAAGGACTCTCATGATTACATTGGGCTCATGTGAATAACACAGGATGATCTTCCCAGCTCAAGATCTTTAATTCAATTGCAACTACAAAATCCCTTTTTGACTCATTGATGTGTTGCAAGGACATTTAAGACACCAAGATCTTGGGGACCATTATTCTGCCTACCACAGGTGTGTTCTGTCATACTTCTTTTTTTGGGAAAATTGCAAATTATGAAAGGAACAGTGGGAATGACTGAACTGATTGGGATTTATCCTTTCATTCATTCCCCTTTCTAGTCCAATTAAGTCATTCATAAGCCCTATTTTTATAACTCATTTATACACCTTATTTTTATAGCCCATTTATAAACTCTATTTTTATAACGCAAGCTATAAATTCTATTTTTATAACTCAAGTTATATTCCCCTGTTCCTTTGGTGCCTACATGTTATTCCCCCTCTCCAACGGTATTGTTGTGCTAGAAATGCCAATCTAATTTTTTTGTCATCAATGTGGACTTGTAATCCATGATTAAGAAAAGAAATAACCATTTAGAGATCTCTATATTGATGAAGCACAGGCATGTAAAACTGTTCTTAATCACTGACATGAAAAGAATAAAATCTAAAAGAATGAATGTCATATTTTTCAAGCAAAAAGATCTGTCTTCAGTAAGAAAGAATGAGATAGTAACTCAACAGAATAAGATAAAAGAAATGAAAGAACAGTCTTACCAACAATGCAATTCCCTGGATCCTCTAGACCTAAAGCACAAACCTACCTGTGTCCTTCTCTGTTATATTAAGTCATCAATTATGCATTTGTTTTCTGTGTTACTTCTATACTTGACCACAAGTTCTATGCTCATAGTCATTATACGTATCCCCAGTATCTAAGCACAAAGCTTTATTCTTATAGAAGAAACAAAGGGAAAGGCAATTATGTTGATCCATGAAAATGATGGTATAAAGAAATAAATGAAGACCACTTTCCATGAAATCCAAGTATGTCATTGTGACATCATGATTTCAACTTGATTTTTTGCTTTGTCTCAACATAAATTCCCTACAGGTTTTTATGCCCTATCTCCAACAAATTTTCTCATACATCTAAATGATGGATAATTTTATCAAATTGCTATCCTTTGTTCTCCCTCAACCCCATTATTGATTGTAACATCATAACTGTATATGCTACAGTCAGTTTAATACACACTATACAATGAAATAATGCTTTGGTCAGGTATTTGAAGTCTTGTTGCTATTTCTCTCTAGATTTCAAGTCCATCTCTCAGTTTCAGAACTAAAGTGTTCTTTCTGACCTGGCCTGATGGCACAGTAGATAGCCAACTGAATTATTGTCCTTAAAGTCATATGCCTGACCTTTGTGCAGATTCCTGGGTCAACTTGAAAATATATCAGACTTTTTTGAGATGCAGAGTTAGAAGGAGCAGAGGGAAAGCAGGATCACAGCTCACCACCAAAGTTCCTTGCCCAACTTAGAGTGTGAGAGGAAAGGCTTTCTGGGCCTTCAGGACCACAAACTCACTTCTCACAGTTTCAGAGTTAGAGGCAACAGAGGGAAATCAATGATTATTTCTAATCAAAAAGAATAATTGGAGACATCCAGCATGTGTCCCTCCACCACGAGGGGATACATACACACACCCCACCAAGATGTCCAGACAAAGCCCATAATGACCAAAATAAAAATCCTTTGTTGTAGTTCTTAGCAACTCATTTTCTAAGACCTCTCCCTTCTTCTTGGGGACTCTGTTTTTGCTTCCTTCTCCTTCAATAAACTTCCTGCTTTGCTATACCAAAAAAGAAATGATAAAGTACAATATCCTTTCATGATCAAGACTCATAACAAAATAGGAGTAGAAGAAACATTCCTCGGAACCAGCATTTAGCGTAATGGCTATGTCGCTGAACTCCTTGGTAGTTGATCGCAGTTCGAGTCCCGGACCTGGTGGCTTAAACTCACGCCAGGAGCATGTGCATGCGTGCCCAAGATCCAGAGAGGAGAATGAAGGAAAAGGGATTACAGAGTGGCCATACTCCCTGGGGGGTGATTTCTCACTTTCTGTCTCTCTGTCTCTCTCTGTCTGTCTAGTGAGCGTACACTCCCTATAACAAAAACCTCTCCATAAAAAAAAAAGAAGGAACATTCCTCAACACAATAAAAGCTATATACAACAGACCCATTGTTAATATTATAATGAATGATAATCAAAGTGAATAAGATACCTAGGAATAAACTTAACTAAAAAGTGAAAGATCTCTACAAGGAAAACTATGAAAAACTGAATAAAATAAATTGAGTGTGATCTAAAAATTTGGAAGATATCTTGTGTTCTTGGATTGGAAGAATCAACATAACCAAAATGTCAGCTCTACTCAAATTAATATAAATGTGTGTGCATGTGTGTGTGTGTGTGTGTGTGTGTGTATAATATTCAATGAAATTCTGATATAATTGTTGGTGACATTCTTTAAAGAAATAGAAAAAATTATAAAATTGTCTAGAATCTTAAAAGACCCCATGTTAACAAGGCAATACTGAGCAAAAAGAATAAAATATGCATCTCGATTCATTACTTCAAAATATATTACAAATTGGAGATAATCAATTATACTGACACAAAAGTAGACAGATAGACCAATAAAAGAGAATAAAGAATTCAGAAATAATCCCAAATCATACTGCTAATTGATCTTTTACAATAGTACAAGACAATGCAGCAGAGAAAAGAGAGTCGTTTCAGCAAATAGTGCTAGAAGAACTAGATATCCACCCACAGATACTTGAAACTGGATCCTTACCTCTCACCATTAAAAATCAAGTCAAAATGGATTCAAGTTTTAAATGTATAGCCTCAGACTATAGAACGACTGGTTAAAAAAAAAAAAAAGAAAACATATTAGAGGTGCCAGCAGGTGATGTAGCAGTTGATGTAGCAGTTGAGGCACAGCACTCCAAAAAGGCTGACTGCAATTTGAGTCCCTGATCCAGAGGCTTGAAACTCATGCCAGAAGCAGATGCATGAATGCTCAAAATTGCAAGACTGGGGGAGAAGGGACTGTGGTGTGGCCGTCCCTCTGGGAGGTGATTTCTCACTTTCTCTCTCTCTGTCTCCCTCTGTGTCTCAGGTGAGTGCATGTGCCCTATAGCAAAAATCTCTCTAAAGAAAACAAAATAGGGGAACCAGCAGTTAGCGTAATGGCTATGTAGCTGGACTCCCACGTAGTCGACCGCGGTTCGCGTCCCGGATCCGGTGGCTTAAAACTCACGCTGGGCACGTGTGCGTGCATGCCCAAGATCCCTAGAGGAGAATGGAGGAGAAGGGATTGTGGTGTGGCCATTCCCCCTGGGGGGGTGATTTCTCGCTTTCTGTCTCTCTGTCTCTCTGTCTGTCTGGCGAGCACACGCACCCTATAGCGAAAACCTCTCCAAAAATAAAAAAAAAGAAAGAAAACAAAACAGGAATTCTTGAAGACACTGAAGTAGAGAAAAATTTCTTAAATAAGACCCCTAAAGCACAGGTCATAATTCCCAAAATAGAAAAGTGGGATTACATCAAGTTAAAAATCTTCTTCACACCAAAGGAAACAATAATTAGAGTGAAAAGATAACCCTTGGAATGGGAGACATTTATTTAAAAATAAAAGACAACTCTCCAAGGAAAACTTACAAATGGCCAAGAGGTACATGTAAAAGTGTTTCAAGTCTCTTGTCATAAGCGAAAAGCAAATTAAAACCACAAGGAGATATCATTTAACCACTATTACAATGACTAGATCAAAATATAAAAATCAGCAATTATTGGCATGGCTGTGGTAAGAAGGGAACTCTCTTATACTACTGGTGGGAATGTAAATTAGTACAACCTCTGTGTAAAACAATATAAAGTTTCCTCAAAAACCTACAAATAGAGTTACCATATGACCCAGTACTCCTACTCCTTGTTATTTACACAAAGGATAGGAAAACACTCAATCAAAAAACACTGGCACATCCATGTTTATTGCAGTGATTTATGCAATTGTTAAAATATGGAATCAACCTAAGTGTCACTGAAAACTGTGGCACATATAACTATGGAATATGACTCAGCTATAAGAAATAATAAGATCTTATTGTTTGATTGAAAATGAATTAGTGTAAAAGTCTTACTGCTGAGCAAAGTGATCCAGACATTGAAAGATACACACTGTATATCCCCACTCAATTTGTACTAAATGTCTGCATTCTGGCAGAAATAGGAAGATATGAAGATATGATAGAAGAATGGATAAATGTAGATATAAGGGACTGTAAGTGAGGACAGTGGATGACAGAGGGTGGGTGGTAGAGGGTGGGTGTGAAGAGGGAAGACATTTAGCAGACCCAAAAAATGTAAAGGTCTCCATTAAAAAAGAAAGAATATATATAGTATACATCATGATGGGGACTTTAAGTAAAATGTAAACTTAATCTAAAAAGTAAAAAAAAAAAAAAAAGAAAGAAAAAGAAAGAAAGAAAGAAAAAATGGATCTTGCATGTGCACAGGTACCCAAGATCCTAAAGAGCTAGAGAACTAGGGAGAGAAGATTGAAGAGTAATGACAGTTTGTGAAGGATGCTTCTCTCTCACATGCACATTCACAAATTTTATCATGAATAAAAACAACATAAGAACATTTACTTCCATTACTAGACATTGAACCTGGAATTTACAGCAGACTAGTTTATTCTAAAATGGTGATTCTTGGCTTTCAGTCTCTACCATAGAGCGCAGATAGTCAGTATATGTTAAATGGAAACATGCAATGTTTCTCTTTCATAGCCTGACTTGCTTCACTCGGCAACAAACCTTCCGTATTTATAGTCCTGTTATGTACTGTGAAGATATATGCCATTAAATGTAATATAATTTTTTTAAATGCTAATTCTTGGCTACTCTTTTACAAACCATTGTTTCTATCACTTGCTCCTCTAAGCAATACATGCCCTCTTTTCATCTTCTACAGCTACTCTTCCTGAGTAACTTTTATGAAGTTATTCTTTGCTACATCATATCTCTAAGCAAGTTTCTTTTTAAAGCAATTTTTACTATTTTTTATATGCCTTCGTGGCTATATTTCTCCATAGTGCTTTCTTGCCTCTTTTTTGTTTTCTCTGCTATTTATATAAAACCAATAGTAATATCATATTTTCTATATACATATAATTGCTCATCTACACTGATCATCCTAAGTCAGAGGAGACAGGAGTTTCAATGATCAAGTAGGGAGACAGATGTAGGAAGCTGGGCACACATGAACAAACCAGAAGCCATGTAAACAAAAATGAAAAAACAGAATGTGGGTACATAGGAAAAAAAGAGCACGTCAAGGAGTTCACTGTGCATGAAAACACTCAATAACCAAGAGTGCTGCAGAGAAAGATGAATGGGAAAAAAGTCTTATTACAATGATCAGTAAAGAAGCTGTCTCTAGGGACTCAGAACTAAAAGGACCAGAAGTCCATATTTCCAGGAGTCCTTAGCAAGAATAATTCTTGATGTTGAAATTTCTCTGCCCCAGTCTCAAGTACATGTAGTCCTCATTGAATCTCAGTCAGGTAGATTTGCATAAACCTATCATGAAGCTTGCTATCTGGCATGCAAATAACCTTTAGGAACAAATTCATTGCTTGTAAGAGTGAATGAAAGAACATTTCTTTTTCTTTGTAATTTTTGGTCTCATTTATTATTTATCTATTGCCAGAGAGCAGAGGACAAGTGTACTCATGAGAGAGAGATGGAGTAGGGGAGAAATCACCCTCAAGTGTGCATGATCAATCCACAATCCACGATCCCTTCTCTTCCGTTTCTCCATTCGGTCAGGATTTAGGATATTTATATGCACCTTGCATGATTTTCAAACTACCAGGGCCAGGATTCAAACCACAGTCAGTCAGCAATGTATGATCCAGCTCCTTTTACTACTAGGCTTCATAGCTGATCCACAAGGAACATTTCATAAGACTGATTTAGTCTTGTGTTTTTTGACTTTGATAAATTTAGCTGCCACCTTAAGAAATGGAGAGAAAGATTATTACTTGGGCCACGACTGAATTAAAAATGGTAGTTTTGAGTACTCTTAGTCTTTGGAATTATTCTTTAAAAAAGAAACACCAAGGCCCAGGTCAAGCAGTGATATCACTAAGGAGTGTGTTCCTACTGAGAGAGCACCCACCTTTAAAGCTCTAATTATATCTATTTCTCAATATTTCTTCAGAGCACGAAGTGATTTCTTTGAGGCATCATGAACATTGAATGTAAATTTAACTTTATGCCAAATTTCTCAAGGTGCTCTGACTACTTTTAGAGCTACAGTTTTACTTTGTTTTTGTTTTCCCACCCTATAATGTTTTTCTCCTATTTCTAATGTAAGGATTCTATAGCAAATTTATGTGTTTACGTTTTAAACTATTTCTACTATAAAATGTAATATATTACAGAAAAGTGCAAATGTGTATAGATCAATGAATAATCACAAACCAAACAACTGGATAAATATCTTCCAAATTAAAACAAATAAACAAACAAAAACAAACAAACAAAAACATCACCTCACTTCTCCAAGTTTCTTTCTTATCATGACTCACTCATTCACCCTTAAGAAAAAGATTAACTCCTGCTGTTTAGTATTTCATAATTTGAGATATAAAATTCTGATCCGATACTATTCTCAATAAAACATTTCTGTTGTTTTTATTTTGGAGGTATAATGAATAACTGTTATGAAAGCTGTTATGAGCATTCTAGTATCTGTTTCATGGAACACCTGTTGGAGTAGACTCAGGACTTTAGTAAGTCATATAGGTGATGGTGCCCATTAAGATTCCCATCTGCTGCATGTAATAGAACCCAGAGCTCTTCTACCTCTCCAATGGATTTTAGTCAATCTAATTCTAGGTTTAATTTTAGTTTTGCATTTTATTGCCCATTGGGATATCTTCTTTTATGAAATGGTTTTTCCAGACTTTCACACAATATTTATTAGATTATCTTTTGTTTACTGAGTTGTGTGAAATTTCATATATTCTGGATTCCCTTCATCAGTGATATGTATTAAAAATATCTTCCACTCTGTGGCTTACCTTTTTATATTCTAAGAGAAGTTATTAATATTAATGTTGCTATATTTAATCAATCTCTAAATGTTTTTATTTACCCAAAAGTCACATGACAATATTATTTAAAAGAATTATTTGAAATTTTATATTTCAATTTCAGTATTTACTATAATCCATCCTGCATTGAGTTTTACATATAGTATGAGATGGGTATCAAGCTTATTATTTTAAATGTATATAATTTATTGTTTCAGTAATGCTTATTAGAAGACTATACTTTTCCTACAGGTCTATAGTGTAATTGATTTTAAATAGAAAGTCCATATATACAGGTATATGCCAGGAAGTCAGAAGAATGTAACAAATGAAATGTATCCATTTATTAATATCTATAAATTGTGCTCTCTGGTAAATAAATAATAAGGAAGCATATATATTTAAAAGACATACACAAACATATTTCAAAACAGCATTGTATTTAGAACAGAACTGGAAACAACCTAACAATCATCAATAGTAGAATATATAAACAAATTGTACAAATTTATGTAACATAAATATTCATGTAATAAAATACTAAATAGCAATATAAATGTTGAAATGAGATTTCACATTTCTGAGGGAAAAAATTGTAAATATACTGTTAGTCAAAAAATGTTAAAGAAGAAAAATACTAAATAGAATTTCCTTACCTATGGATTAAAAATGGTCAAAATTAATTTGTTGCTAAAGTCAGAATAACAGACTTTTGAGAGAATAGAAAAGATAGTGAATGGGAAAAGGGACAAGAAAATTTTAAATTATTGATAATATTCTTTATTTTAGTGTATAAGTTTTACATGATTCCTTTTGTGAAACTTCAATCAGAATACTTAATATTTTATGTGCTATTCTTCTGAATTCATGTTATATTTTGGAAAAAGTTTATTATAAAAAAATCAGTTAGGTGAAAAATACACATGTGTTTATGATGCTATGACATGTATCAGTTGTGAAAAACAGGAATGCTTTGTGTTGTAGGTAAAAAGACACCGGAAAGTCTTCAGGTGATAAGGAATTTATTCTGGCTTTGTCATTAACTACAATAGTTTGCAAATTTAAAGTCCCTTGGCCTCTCTGGATTATTATATTCTCAACAGTAAAGTAGATGGTCTTGCAGCCTCAATAGATCCATTAGCTCTCGTATTAAAAAATTACATTTACCTGGGTAACTAGAACACACCTTCTTTGTCCCTGTCCCCATGGAAACTCTAATTTTTATTTCTGTTCCTTGTGCTTTGTCTATTGCTTTTATTGTTGGCCTATCTCTATGGACTGTTCCCGTAATAGTTTGCATCTCAGAATAATCAAAGCCTATATTTTTTTTGTCAAGCAAATCCATTTTAGTGTTTCACAGTGGCATGTGTGACTGACCATCTGGTCGAATTCACAACTGTGGCAAGATGATACTTTCTCAATCTTATTAATTCAGTGCATGCTTCTTTTGGAGAAGTTGTATGGTCATATTCAATTCCAAATTTTCTTTCAACACTCACAGGGAACATTTGGCCATTTTAAGTACAGACTCATCCCTTCAATATTTCTTAATGATGGTCAGGCTTTTTACAAAAGGATGTCTTTGAGCACACTGAAATAAAATATTCATACAACAATCTCCTCTATTTATTATCATGATTTAGATCCACACATACACCCAAACACCAGATTAATATCTGTCCTTATGCCCTTAGACCTGTTCTGAAGCGCAATAATTTTCTAATTATGCCATGGCTTTCAACGTTCCCTTGGTCTATTTTCTACTTGGCTAGTACATTAATCTTTTCAAAACATGACTTTTCAATTTTCTATTTTTTTCCTTTATTTCATAACTCCTAAACACTGGGAAAAAATTGTTATGGGAATATTCATTGGTTTAAAGTGCAACACTCATTTTCCCTATTTGAGATGTTGATTCAGCTAGTCTCAATAGTGATGCCCAGAAATGTACATTTGTACACCTGTTCAATTCAGAGAAAGATGGGGAACTTAGGACTTTTCCAAGCATTTGTACAAATGATTCCCTGCCTTCCTTCTGTGAATGGAGTAATTAATATATAAGAATAAGCTATGTTTTGGCTAGGCACCCTATGGCACAATTTATGAGCTGCCAAGAAGTCATCCCTACAGTAGAATCCTCTAGACAACTTTAGAACTTTACCTTAGCTACTGCAGTAAAATTCTATCTGACTAGAGCTATTGCAAGAAAAAAATAAAGAAGAAGAAAGAAAAATTTAAAAACCAAAAATCCTAAAACTAAAAAGGAGTGTGGCAGTATGAGTTGATTCACAGGTATATTTTTTAGTGACAAGAACAGGAAAAGAGTAATTTCTGAAAAAATAACAGGGGACAACTAGCTATTACCTGAATCTAGGGTTGATTTGATACTATTGGAGGCAATGAGAAACATCTGGATCTGGTGTTCTCCAAGAATAGTTGCTATAGCACCCAGAATAATGGATGGAAGCTCCAATAGGGATCAGCAAAGAGACATTTGGAGAAGGATGTTTTATTGCTTAGAGATTTCTGTCTCCTAATTCCTCCATTCAAGTAAATCACCAATGAAGAAATGCATACATTATCATCTCACATGAAACCAGAAAAAGAAAAAAATGAGAAGATATATGTAGTTTACTTTAAGCACTAAAAGAAAGGAGAACAAGGCTTTTCATAAGGAAATGTGGTAGAAATGGAAATAATCAAGAAATACCATGTGATTCTGCCTATACCATTATTCCTGTTTTCTTTCCTTGACTCACTCAATAATTTTCCTCAGCAACCAAATAAAAATAAATTCTTGTTTTGCACATGCTTGCTGTATGATTCCTCCATGTTTTTACAGAAACCTCTCCCTCTACCTGGAATTCCAAGCTGAATGTCTACTCATCCTTTAGATCCTAATGCAAGCTCTCCATTTCCAATGGAGCCCTCTTGGACCTACCAGGTATAATTGATCACTTTCTCCTCCATTGCACTTACTAGCATATTATCATTTATACTCCATTTTGCCACATACTAGCATCCAAAAATTTGTGGAAAATGTATATTATATTTTTTAAACTATTAATAGATTTGGGGGGGGCACCAAAATAAACTTGTACTTTAATTCCGTTTTTGCATGAACTTTTTGAAGTGTCTTGTATAACATTATGCTAATTTGTTTTCCCCTCCAGGCTGATTCTTAAGACTAGAGACTGAGCCTTATATATCCCCCACACATGGTACTAGAGCATGGTCTAATTGTTCAATTAAAGAGAGGTAATATGTTCTTTATAAAACATCCAAGCAGTACTCATGCTTTCAGTTCTAGCTGAAAGAATAACCTGGATGGCAAACACCAATATTGTATTCTTCACAATGCCTAAGACAGGGAACACAAAAGAAGTTTTTAAAAGTGTCTATGTGATTGACTGATTAATATACAAATGATGTTGTAATATAAGTAAATTAGCTACAGAATAAAAGTCAATTCACACCACCCTCAGTAAATTTAAATGAAGTTGTTCTCTTTTTTGTAAAGATTATTTACTTACTCCAGGAGAGTGAGAAATACAGAAAAATAGTACTCCACCAGGATTCTAATGTTACAGTCCACCCCCCAGCTTCAGCCAACCCAGATCATGGGTACACTCACACACAGAATACTCAGTGATATCTCCAGATGTAAATGGACCACCTTCCCACATGAGTCTGCATCACAGAGCTTCATATTTTACTGCTATACCTCTATCTGGTCTCCAAAATTGTTCTTTCAGATGCTTTAAGTCATTAAAAATACTGTAGACTTTTTTTCATATGCATATTTGTCCTCAAATGCTAAATGACAGAAGACACTGTTAAATGGCCAATTTTAAGAGGTATCTCTTTGGGAACTTACCTACTTCCTTTTGTATTGGAAGATCCATAAATAGTCCTTCTGGATGGTACATTATGTCCACATTCAAGGAACTAAAAAAACTTGTCTCTGTATATATCCTTCCAAAGAAAACAAATAAGAGTATGGTACTTCTCTAAGTATCTTGGGCTCCAGTAGATTTTCTCAAGCTAAAGGAAATGGGAAAGCGTTACAGAAAAAAAAAAGGAAGTGGGGAGCCTATGTCATTTTCTATGGCATTTACCAAAAGCCCCAAGTCGGAGACTGTAAATGAGCTGAGTTCTGTTAATATGAACATTCATCTAACACTGTCAAACCTACAGCCTTGAAGTTAAATTCCAATAACTGCATTTACTCAGTTTGGTAACCTAATCTCTCCATTCCTTTTTACACTTTCTTAAAATCTGGTTGTCTTCCATTAGTAGAATAAAAATGCATTTACTTAATTCCTTACTCTGAATGACTAGAAAATATCACAATATCACAGAACCAAATAACTTGCAATAATCAAATAACTTAACATTGAAACTAAAATTTCATAATGTCAATATTAGTGAAATTACTAATAAATCAAATAAAAGGAAAATATTCATTAGCCTGGTCAATCTGTGCCATCCTACACAAAATTTTAGATTTAAAATCATTCATGTCTAATGATTTGATAGTGTTTATGTTGACACAGTTATGGATATCTTTTATTTTTTTCCTTGGTAACATTCCTATTTTGATATAATTTCACACTTAAAAATGATAAGAATAGTATGAGGAACTCAAAATACGCTTTACAGAAAATCATCTGCCGTTTACATTCCCCCCTCATTTGCTGTTTTATTTACTTAAATATAAGTAGAGCATCTAAGTACTTACTTCCAATGAAGAGAATGTTCATTCTTTTATTTTTCTTTCTCTTCTCCTTTCCTTTCTTCCTTTTCTCCATATCCTTTCCTTTCCTCTTTTTCTTTTTCTTTCCTTTCCTTCCTTTCTTTCCTTTCCTTCCTTTCTTTCCTTTCCTCTCCTTTCCTTCCTTTCCTTCTCTTTCCTCTTTCCTTTCCTTTCCTTTCCTTTCCTTTCCTTTCCTTTCCTTTCCTTTCCTTTCCTCTCCTCCTCTCCTCTCCTCTCCTCTCCTC
>NW_006159585.1:2568624-2579573 GCF_000334495.1 Tupaia belangeri chinensis | reverse complement strand
CCTTCCCTTCCTCTCCTCTCCTCTCCTCTCCTCCCCTCCCCTCCTCTCCTCTCCTCTCCTCTCTTCTCCTCTCCTCTCCTCTCCTCTCCTCTCCTTTCCTCTTTCCTTCCTTTCCTTTTTTCTTTTCCATTCCTTTCCTTTCCATTCCTTTCCTTTCCATTCCTTTCCTTCTCTTTCCTTTCCTTTCCTTCCAGCGGGCATATGCATGCATGAGAGAGAGAGAGAGAAAGAGAGAGAGAGCATTCCTAAGGGGTCTGATCATGACTCAATCTTTTTACCTCAAATTCTCCACCCTGTCAGGATTCTGACCATACCTATTCATGATTAGCATGTTTTTCAAGCCATGGGGGCTGGGATTCAAACCCTACTCTGCCATGTGGAATCCAGCTTCCTCTGCACTGCACTTAATTACTTGGCCTCAAGAACAGCCCCTTTATCCCCCTTTTCAAGTATATCTCTGGTGAAGCACATTTACTGTGTAGGCTTCATCTAACTACTGGAAGCTGACAACCCCCAGACAAGCATGATTGTACAAGACCTCTCCCCTCAGTTTCTCATTTATAACAGTACTTTGTATCTGACTTTCCTCTCTTAGGTAAGCGAACCAGCTCACAGTCATCATTTCTGAAGCAGGATTCAGTATCTCCCCTCTCTTCCCAAACCAAATCCTATCTATATACCTTGTCTTGATGAATAGAATCAGGGCTTAAAGCAGTTAATCCAAGTTATTACAATTGTGATTATTCTTGACATCTCTCTCTCTCTCATATTTCACATCTATCTGAGAACCTTAACTCTCTCCCCTCATGTATACATTTTTTTGTCATTATTTCTACTGCCTTAGATAAAACTTGCTGTCCCCACATGAACGTGAATAGTCTCCATTTATTCCCTTACAAATAGTCTTTCTCATCTAAAATTTTCACTCAACAATATTATTAAGAGAATTTCTCTAAAACATGAGAAAATAGCATGTCCTCAAGTGAATTCTCAGTTTTTAATGTTTTTACAGCTGCCTGAAGGATTAAATTCAATGTCCTACGCTGGTACTTGATGTCTTTCAAAATCTGTTTCTTGTCTCCTTTCCAGATTTATGCCCTTTATTCCTCTCTTAGCCCCATGAATGCCAACAACTAGATTATTGAAATCATGCACCATTAATTGATAATAATATTATTCTGAAGCATACATAAACTCAGCTTTGGTTAGTATTAAATGCCAACTTGTTTTCACAGTCAATTTTCTCTTAGAAAATTTTAATTTATCATACAAATTAGATCTCAAATATCACTGCTCATATGCAGTATTTCCTAAATTCACCATATGCCATTATTCAATTCTTTCTCCATATACTCATAGTGCCTTACCCATGTCTCTATTTAGATCTTACTATATAACAATGCTTTTATTTATTATGTGTCTATGGCTCCATTAGACAGTGAGCTGTTCAATGGCACTCTGTACTCAAATTCTATACTGTATAATATAAGTTGTTACTACAAGATTCCCTGTATTTTCCACTAGGTCCATTATTTTTTCACCCCCTCCCTAATAAAAAATAAACTTTCCAGGTATGGTTTTTCATATGCTATCTTTGTTTCCATTGTACAGAGAAGGAAAGTGAAGATAAATTAGATTTCTAATTTTATACAGATACCATCACTAGTCAGTCTTGGATGTACCAATCCAGAGCTTTGGTTGTTAAGCCCTTCACTTTAATAAAATGAGTCATATAATTTATCCCTTCTTGTACTTTAAAGGAAGAATTTTCTTCTTTCCAAACAGCAGATGTCCTTGACATTTCTCACTGCCCATGAAATAAAAGCTTGTGTTTCAAAGATTATCACTCAGCTTTCTAAACATGTTTTTCCTATTAGCTTTACTATTGCTTCTACTTATTACTTTTTTTTTTACCCAGTCAAATCATAACTTTTTAAAAGTTCAGTGTTGTTCCAAATGTGAACAGTTGCCATTCAGATCCTGATTTTGAATCTGATGATTCACTCAGGTCTTTAAATTATTCAACTCAGTGTTTCAATTATTATTGCAAATAATGAACTGAGTGACTCTTCAAAAACACTCATCCACTCTTTGCCACACCAAGGGAGCAATTCTTCTCTCAAGAAAGATTGAGCAGAGAACCATGCACAGGGTAAAAGGGGATTGATATTGGCACTAGTTTTAAGTTCACAATCTCTAAACAAAGAATTTGAAGAAAGAAAAGTTAAATTCATTAAGATCAATTTCCTATATACAACCATATTATGAATAACTGCTTAACTTAATTCTATCACTATTACCTCCCAAAACATTGTACATTAGATACAAGTGAAATGTATTTGGTTTTCCAACTTTCCCTCTATCTTTGTAGACTTTGGATGTGAGATAAATGTTGAGAGCCTTTCATGTTGAAAGCTCCCATTTTAGAAAACCCAGGTGAATACAAACATGATTTGTGTTTTAGTATACTTTTTACTACATTCAACCCTATAAGCATAAAAGAGGATAGGGAATGGATATTACAAAATTCAACATTTCTACTGACATTTGTTTGAATTTCTTCCAACAAAATCCTGAGAACTAAAGGATTACTTGAAACTGTGTCCACTTCATGATCAGATGAAATTGTTCGTGCTAATAAATTTCTGTGGTAAACATCCTTCCTTCACAGTCTCTTCAATATCTCCCAGAAAGCTGTTATTTTTTTTGCCCATGGACACCTTCAGGAGTGAAAAACATTTACCATGTGATTTTGGGAAAGAGAAGGGTCATCTAGAGTCCCTTAAAAACACAATGAAGTTAACAAAATTGAAAGAACACAAATTCAGAGAGTGTTAAATCAGAGTCTAGGAAGTTAAAGCTGAAAGGGGCCTTGAAGATAAACTAACACACATTTTATAGATAAATTGAAATCCAGAGGAAAAAAAGAGTTTATAAGTTACATGTTCTGTTAGAGACAAAACTAGGTGCCAAGCCTGCCAATGCTACTCAGTAACTCTGGACTGACTCTTTCCATGCTCCCTGAGACTGGACAAGATGGTGACATGAACAAAGTAGACAATACCATCTCTGCCATGCCCAGGCCTTCTTCAGAGAAATTCATGCAGGTAACTAATTAGGCAGTTGATACAGACTTTCCCTAATACTTCTTTATCTCACTAACTTATATTTATAGCTAAGGAAATGATACTAAATTAAATATGACTTATAATTTAAAAATTAACTGAGCATTCGTTGCACTATGGCAAAGTGCTTTTAGTGTCAACTCCAATATCCTTCTTCCATGTCTTCATTGATCAAAAGTCCATTTACAAAAGGAAAACATACCATTTTAATACTTCTTTCTCTGGATAATGGGATTAAAAAGCAATCTTATTTTCTTGTATGTATTTTTACATTTTCTATTATTTCTGCAGTGAGAATGTGTTATTTCCATTCAAACTATAATAACAAAAAAAATAACTATCCTTTGAAGTGTATCTTTAATAGGATCCTGTATTAGTTTTCTATTGCTGATGCACAAATTTTCACAAACATAGTGACTTAAAGCGGCATGATGACTTATCTTACAGTTCTGAAGGTTAAAAATTCAAAATATATTGTCAAGGTTGTGCTGCCTCTGGAAGTGCTAAGGGAGAATTTCTTTTCTTACTCATTTCAGCTTTTACAGTTCATCTGTGTTCCTTGGCTCATGATCTCTTTCATCTTTTAAGGCAGCAATGTTATATCTTCAAACCTCTTTTCTCTGGTCTCTCCTTCCAACAGCACATCTCCTTCTCCCAACTTCTTTCTGCCTCCCTGTAATAAGGTCTCTTGTGATACATTGGGCCCAGTTGGATAATGCTGACTAATTTCTTCTCTTAAGCTCTTTAACTTAATCGTATCTGCAAAATTTTATTTGCATTGGAAAGTAACATACTGGGTTGCAAGACTCAGGATATGGACTTCTTGAGGGACTATTTACTGAGTCTACTACTTTCAAGCTTTCCTAATTTCTTCCAAATATTCTCAATTTCTCCTTCATCTACCACACCTTGCCTTTCCACAAACACAACATTTTTGTTTGTTTGTTTTAGCATGTTTCTGCAGGGAATAAAATATTCTAATTACTATCATACCAATGAACAACCTTGATCCCTCTCTCCCTAGACTTTAAACACTAATGATTTTTGTCATTCTTTCTCTCTCATTTTCCCTTATTTTACTTAATTATCAACTATGACTTAAAGCCCAGTCACTGTTATATAGCAGTAATACAGTGCTCTAGAGGGTTAGAGAAAGGATTTCAGTACGATAAGACCCTATCCAGGGTACTTCTCTTGCTTTCTCTCAGCTTTCTCTTACATGCGTGCATACATGTTTTCTATCATAAAGACAAAGTGAATGGAATCCCTTCGTATCTCAAGCATTACGTTACCCACATTCCAAACATAGAGTAGCAAGCAATACAGAGGAAGGATCCTACTTCAGGGAACTTTCATATTCATGGGAAAAATAAGATAAACCTGTGGGCAAGTATATAAGCAGATTAATTAGATTTTTCTCCTAACTACTGGGAAGAAATTAGACATGGTGCCACAATAGGGTAATAGAGATATGGGTAAGATCCTTAAGGAACTTCTTTCTGGGGAAGTGACATCATGGCTGTGACTAAATAGGAGAATAAAGTGATCTAAAACCATAAAGGCTACCTTGAGACATGTCCTGCAATATCTACAACAGAACTATGAATAAACCAGTGTTGTTTAGTGGCTTAAGTAGAGATTTAGGACTTGAGAGAAAAAAATAGACATAATAGTAAGCCTCAACCTCCTCATTCGTAGTACTAGTGTATTGAATTCTCAGATATTCTATAAATATTTGATAAATATGTGTAACTTTGTTCTACATAGTTTTAAATTCATTGCCCTCTGGAAGATCAAAAAGTCAAAAACATTTGCACTAATAGCTGCTTTATTTAGGTCGTGCCTGCATGTGTGTGTAGTTTGTGCATGCATTTACATGCAGGTATGTAGGGACGTGTGTATGTGTGTCCACTAAATGTGGAACCAGTAGCGTATTTCATTGCAGGAATCATCAAATAGACCAATTGACTGAAAAATAATTACAAGTTTATTATGGCCATCTAAGTCTTCATTATTATCAGGTCTGAAATGAAGCTTCCAATTCCTTTGTTTCCTGATAGCAGTGCATGCACGGCTGAAGTTTATTGCTCTGACTCAGACATGCTGTCCACAAGCTATACTCATCCTATTGCCACCTCTCAGTGCTGGGAAATTGTCTCACATTGCTGACCTCAATATGGTCTGGATTATATTCAATAGCCAGGAAAACATTATAGATCATTCTTATTTGATCATAACAAGGCAGCTCAGCCCTGTTTTATAATGGTCATAAGTAAAAATAAATAACCAATTTTGTCTGAATGAAATAAAATCAATATTTCTCTTTTGCAATATGCTTCTCAGGAAGAAAGTCCACAAATTTGTCTCATTTCTAAAAGTCTGGTAGCAAATCACTCCGAGGTATGAATTTTTTTCAAGTCAGCATTAAATGGTCCAAAACACTTATTCAGCTTTTGCATGTGCCCAACAACCTCCTAGTGGCTCAACTTACAGGAATTATTATGGATGGTTGCAATAGATATATACCTTCATGCCCCTTAGAATAACACAACCTAATTCTTTTATGTGACCAAGCATAACATAAATGAGATTTATCTGTATGCTTACAATATCTATTAGGTATTGTGAAGATTGAAATAGGATGAACTATCTGCTTATTCAGTAAGACATTATTGCTGATATTGTTCTGACACTTAGGATAAATGCAGTTACTACAGCATAGCTATAAAAGTCATTCCTGGGATTTATTTTTTATAAAAATCCCCAAGTTTATGATGGTACCTATTAGGAAAAAGTATAAGCTTTTCTTTTACAGGTATTGTTCAACTTACTAATTCCTTTACATTCATGTTGGGTAAGTTCACTTTACAAGTAGTAACTTTGTGTAGTGATCAAATGTATAAAATAAATAAATAAATAATAGAAAGGTTCTTAGACAAGATGAAGACCGTAAATAAAGTTAGACAGCTTTGCTAAGGAACAGGTAAGAAATAAAGCTATAAGCTTTTAGAAGTTAGAGGTGATTCACTCAATGTTTTGGTAAAAATGAAAGTAAATAAAAGTAAATACAACTTCAGATACACTCATGTTTTTCACATTTTTCAAGCAAATACAAAAATTGAGAGAACTGTGTGTGTTGCATAGTAACCAAAAAGGACTCTATATAGCCAATAAAATTTCATATTTACTTCATCAGGGATATCTTGCTTATTTTTTGCATTTTGGTTTTGTTTTTTTGTTTGCTGATTGTGTGGGTTAACTGTTATGGGAATAATGTATGAAGGCAAAAGTATTTTTGTTCAAATATGATAGAAGGTCATGGACTAGAGTTTACATCAATTGAGGATGTTCCTCCTGTCTAGTCCTAGAGAAATAATAGAATCACCTACTTCCAATTCCACCTGCTGTAGGTCCTAAAGTACGCTGTTTAGAAATACCATTAGCATTTAAACAACACTTAGGTGACATTTTATTAAAATATAAACAATGCAACATCTGTATTTTTGAAACCTTGTTTTCCTCAATGCTAAACATGGGTGTTAACTACTGGGTTGTTGGAAAAGTCATGTGTTCTTTTACACAGATAAAATATGTCATAACTTTTCCAACAACCCAATATTTTTTTTTCTAGAGAGATTTTTGCTATAGGGTGTGTACACTTGCCAGAGAAACAGAGCAATACAGTAAGACAGAAAGTGAGAAATCACCCCCCAGGGAGGATGGACATGCCACAATCCCTCCTTCTCATTCCCCTCTCTGGATTTTGAGCATGCGTGCACACGGAGGAGGATGGCCATGCCACAATCCCTCCTTTTCATTCCCGTCTCTGGATTTTGAGCATGCGTGCACACGGGCTCAGCATGAGTTTTAAGCCGCCAGGTCTTATTTTTAAGAATGACTTTATGTATACAATTAAGGTAAGAGATGTACAACGGACTTTATAACCATGAAGTCTAAGCTCCCCATCAAGAAGGAGACACTCTCCCTCGTGTCCCTCTGCTGTATTCATGGCCCATGGATATCAAGGTTGCATTCTTATGTGGCAGATATTTTCCTACTCCTCATCTGCACCCACTCATCAATTCACACTAGTTTTGGGAAAGAATAAAAATCTATAACCTCCTCATTTGCAACTTTAGGAAAATGAAATTTTGAAAGAAAGTTCAGTGCGTATTTTCATTGGGAATACTAAATTTGAAATTTGGAAACCTGAGTTCCTTTTATTATTTATTATTAATATTATTATTCATACAGTCATACTGCTATACATCATTTATATTTTAAAGAGATTTTACCAAGCATAATGTACACCTCAGTCAAGCCCAGTTGAGAATACTGTACACATACTTGTGAACAGATAATCAACGATATCTGTCCTACAAGTGTCTTACCTCTCTACTTTTTTACCCAAATTTCCTTTCCTATGTTCTTCTCCTCCCACACTCTCTTTTCACTTTGTCTCTCGTGTCCATTACAATTTTTAATGCTTTTATGTTCTCCAGTCTCTCATTCTCTACCATAGAGTATGAATCAGTATATGTTAAGTGGAGACATACAATGTCTATCTTTCATAACCTGACTTGCTTCACTCAGCAACAAATCTTCCATATTCATCCACTTTCTATCAAATTCCAGGATCTTGTTTTTTATGGCTGAATAGTATTCCATAGAGTATATGTGCCACAATTTTTTAATCTATTCATTGGTTTGTGGACATTTGGTTTGGTTCCATGTCTTAGCAATCATGAATAATGCTGCAATGAATATAGCTGTGTAAGTGCTTTTCCAACTGAGCATTCTCCTGTCTTTTGGGTAGGTTCCCAGGAGTGGAATTGCTGGATTATATGGTAGTTCTATTTGAAGGTCTTTGAGGAACCTCTATATTGTTCTCCACAGTGGCTGGACCAATTTATATCCCCACCAACAGTGTAGGAGTGTTCCCCTTTCACCATATCCTCTCTACAACTTATAATTATTTGTTTTTTTAACCTTCTCCATTCTGACTGGGGTTATTTGGTATCTCATTGTGGTTTTGATCTGCATCTCCCTTACAATGAGGGATGTTGAACATTTTTTAATTTGCTTTTTGACTTTTTTTATGTCTTCCTTAAAGAGTTGTTTACTCATTTTCCCATCTTTTAATTGGGTTAATCATTTTCTTCCCAGTAAGCAGCTTGAATTCCCTGTGTATTCTGGTTATCAGTCTCTTATCTGAGGCACAGTTAACAAAAATCCTCTCCCATTTCAAGGGTTGTCAATTCACACTAATTACAGTGTCCTTTGCTATGCAGAAATTTCTTAATCTGATATAATCTCACCTGTCTATTTGGGGGATTATTGCCTGTGGTTTGGTGGTCTTGCTTATGAAGTCTTTGCCTACCCCAATGTCTCCCAGAGTTTACCCATGTTTTTCACCAGTAAATTCTATAGTTTACAGTCTTAAGTTTAGATCTTTGAGCCACTTTGAATAGATTTAGTTAATAGTGACAGAAAGGGGTTCAGATTCATCTTTCTGCAGGTGAATATCCAGTTTTTTGAGCACCATTTGCTAAAGAGGTTTCCCTTTTTCCCACTTGATTGATTGGAACCCTTTGAGTTGGTGAGTTGACTGTATGTTTTGGGATTTATTTCTGGAGTCTCTACTCTGTTCCACTGGTCCTCATATCTGTTTTTGTGCCAATACTATGCTGTTTTGATCATCACAGCTTTGTAATATATTTTGGGGTCAGGAAATGAGATGCCACCTGCTCCAGTCTTCTTGTGCAGGATCAATTTAGCAAAACGGGGTCTTTATGGTTCCAGACAAATTCTATTATTGTCTTTTCTAGATCTGTGAAAAAATGTTTCATGTAATTTTATATGAATTGCAGTAAATATGTAGATTAATTTGGGTAGGATTGCCATTTTGATTATATTAATTCTCCCAATCCAGGAACATGAGATATCCTTCCACTTTTTATGTCCTTTCAAATTTCCTTCTTAATGTTTTATAGTTTTCCTTCATAGAGGTCTTTGACATCCTCTGTTTGTTTTATTCCTAATAATCTTATACTTCTTGTGGCTTTGGTAAATGGGATTGCTTTCTTCAGTTTTGTCTCCATCTGCTTGTTGATCGCGTATAGAAATGCTATAGTTTTTTAAGTTAATTTTGTATCCTGCCACTTTACTGTATGTATTTATTACTTAGAGGTGTTTTCTCATGGACACTATTGGGTCTTCTATGTATACAATAATGCCATCTGCAAACAGAGATAATTTCTGCTCTTCATTCCCTATTGGAATGCCTTTTATTTCCTTATTTTTTTTCTGATTGCACTGGCTAGGATTTCCAGTAACATATTGAATAGAGCAGAAAAAGTGGGCAGCTTTGTCTTGTAAAGGTTTTTAGTGGAAAAGCTTTCAGCTTTTCCCCATTCAGTATAATGGTAGCTATAGGTTTTTCATAGATGGCTTTTATTATACTGAGAAATGATCCTTCTATGCCAATTTTACAGAAAATCTTAATCATAAAGTAATTTTGTATTTTGTCAAATGTTTTTTCCACATCAATTGAACTGATCATATGGTTTTTATTTTTCTTTGTTAATATGGTGTATTACATTTATAGTTTTGTGTATGTTGAACCACCCTTGCATCCCTGGAATAAAGCCTACCTGATCATGATAAATAAAATTTTTTATATGCTGTTGAATACGGTTAGTAACATTACAACAGACATAACATAGACCTATAACAAACAATGAGATTGAATCATTAATAAATAATCTCCCAATAAAGAAAAGTCCAGGTCCCAAAGGCTTCACTGCTAAATTTTATAAAACTTTTAAAGAAGAGGTAACCCCATTCTACTCACACTGGTTCTAGAGATCCAAAAGGAAGGAACACTTCCAAATTCATTCCATGAAGCCTCCATTACCCTCATGTCCAAAACAGATAAGGATACAACCATAAAAGAAAACTACAGACCTATATCTCTGATTGCTACAGATGCAAAAATTCTCAACAAGATACTTGGAATCCTGAGTTCTAATCCTTGCTCTTTCCTTATGTTGATTTAGGCCAATTCATTAATCTCCTTCTACCTAAGATTCCTTCTAGAATAGAAAGGGGTTGGACTAAATACTCTCACTCAGAATCTTTATAAATTCCAGATTCAGCAGTCTTGACTATGAAGCTGTTTCCTTCTTGCCTGTACCATGTGCCTCATTTCACATAAATGACCTAGAGTTGCCAAACCCTTCATTGCATGCCAGCTGAATGTGCATAGCTGACCTCCACTTTACACTGCCTGTCTATATGGCTGACTGGATTGACTATTTGCAAGTCAGGATCCAAGCAACTCATCTTATCTTTGCAAGTTGGAAACAATTCAGTGGTTAAGACAACTGGAGTAACTTGACCATAAAACTGCCATTCCCAGGCTTTACTTTGGCACAAAATCAGCCTTTTGTTCTCTGTTGCAGCAAAAGCTTCTCTTTATAGCATTGAGCTCAGAAATGTAGCATTCTTAGAATTACATTCTAGAATAAATGACAGAAAATTACTGCACCGAAGGGTTGCCCAGTCATCAGTCATTTCCTCCTGTACAGGTAGCCCAACTGTCATCAGAGAGCTGGGCCACCATGGTCTGAGTGCTGAGCCTTTCTGAAAGGCTGTCTGTGTAATGTTTCACTAATTCAGATTTGAATCTTGGCCATAATGGCTTGAAAAATACATTACATGGGAATGCATACCAAAAATCCTGAAGGGAAGAAGGAATTGAGAAAATAAAAAAGACTGCAGTGTGACCACACGTGATGGGGGTGGGGGAAGAGTTCATTAATT
>NW_006159585.1:2540574-2568463 GCF_000334495.1 Tupaia belangeri chinensis | reverse complement strand
CATTAATTCTCTCTTTCTTTCTTACCCTATCTGTCTCACTGAAGCAGATGCATATCTTCTGTTCTGGAAAAGTCAAAGAGACACAAGAAGTACAAAGATGATAAGTTTGTAAAATGAAAGAAATCATAAAATATTCAATTAGATTTTCAATACTTTGGTGTTCATAATGAATTTCATTTTAATAAAAAATATGCACTTGTTCTAGAAAAGGACTAAGAGTTTAAATGGGCAAAAAATCAGAGCCAGGGAATAATTCCTGTTTATTCTAACACAGCTGTGCATTGTTATAGAGCTGCATAGTTTTAAATGTTCTTTGGTAACAAGTGATCTCTGCTGATGAAATTAATTGTTCACATGCCATCACTTGTCAGTACTGCTGACCTATCCATTCTGGGTACTACTGCATGGTGCAATATAATTTGAGAAATACTTTTATAATTTTGACTTCTGGAACTAAGAGAATAACTTTTCAGTTGTATGTTACTTATAAAAACAAATTGTACTTTTCAGAATTGCCTCATAGCTATGGCACCCTATTGGACTTTGCTCACTCCCTACCACAGGATATTGCAATCTAAAATATTTATATTAAATGTCTTCTACCATGTTGATAGGTTGTACGTCTACACACATTGACTTATTTAAATTTTATAACAACTCTATTCAAAAAAACCTAGCCCTATAGTGCAGTGGATAAGGGAGCTGCATTCCACATGGCTGACTGTGGTTTGACTTTTGGCTCTGCTGGCTTAAAAAATACACTGGGTATGTATGCACACATGCCAAAGCTTCTTGATGGGAAGGAGAAATGGAGGAGGAAATAAGTGGCCTACCTCGTGGGAGGATAGTTTCTCTCTCCCTTTTCTCTTCTTTTCTCTCTCTTTTTTTCTCTCTCTCTCTCTCACTGATGAATGCCCTCACCCTCTAGAAACTAAAAATAAAAATTTAAAAACTGAGTAACATTCCAAGATTCCACAACTGTCAAGGGATGGCACTGCAACGTTGATTCCAAGTCTAGTGCCTTTTCCATGGCACACAGCAGTGATACTCAAAATTCTCACAGAATTGCACTGAGCAATCATAGTCAATGTTAGAGTTTAAAACATGAGTCAGAAATAAAGAAAATGGATCACAGAGGCCACTCAGAGGTAAGTACACCAGCTTCAAGTGGTCACACAAATGAGTAGAATGGGATCTCACCAGGCATAGAATTCCTTTCACCAAAAGCTAATTTTTAAGTCTATCTTGACTCCTGACTTGAAGATTTCTAACATTAGTCTTTAAAGTGATTTCAACTCTTTATAGAACTTCCATCTGTCGGGAACTATGAAACTCTTTTTCCCCCCTGAATTAATTTTTTTAGATGATGACTTGGAACACTCGGTACCTACTGCTTTGCTAGTGAAAGATCAATTACACGGTTGAGGATTTAGATTTTGGTATTTGCACAAAGCTAGCTTTAACTCTTTAAAATTAAAATAAATAAAAAATGTCATTGTTCTCTACAAACAATGAGTGTGTTGGCATCAGAGAAACATAGAGCATTTTGCCTAGTATTCCAGTTCTGAAACAAACTACTTCAAACTGACGTTTACACAGAGCCCGTGTGAGGCTACTGAAAGTCACATTGTGGAACATGGTTACAGCTGGAAATATGTTGTCTGAATCTCCGGCATCATTTATTTCCAGGAAAAGGAATGACAGGCAAATGGACCTGATCAAAATAAATTGCTGTGCACATTCAGTGAAGCTTTGCATTTAAAACAAAACAAAACAAAACAAAGGAAAACAAAACAAAAACCATCTATTCTCACCATGTGAAAGCAAACGCTAGTCTGAATAAAAACATGTCAGTACTTACTTCTGTAACAGTAAATACAATTTAAAATATAGCCAAGATTTTTGTTGAACATACTCAACAGGAAAGCAAACTTTGGTAATGGAAGTATCCTATTTTATTCACATGACCGCTCTTTGGATTTTGAGAGATGGATTTGTGTTTTTCATTTCTAGATATCAGAAATAAAACTAAGAGGCATGCATTGCCACAGTAGATGTTCAATATAATGTGGGTCACACAAGGTCATACTTCCAAATACTTTAGGCCTCTGGAGAATTCACTATGCTTCATGCATCATTTGTTTTCCAGGTTTAGCAAGAATTTTTTGTCAAGAATCACAATGCTTTTATCATGATATGATGAATTGTTGCTGTAAGAATAATTTTCCCCTTAACTCTCACACAGAGCTTTTACTAAGGATTTGTCCATATACTACACAAAGGGCTATACAGTATGTCCATCAAAAGTTTTTTCTTAATTCATGAGGCAAATATCTGGAGTAACTGTCTTGGAAATAAACTTCACTAGTTGTTTGGACTTTGTGAAAATATAGCCTTAGTTTTAACAAGGATTTTCTACAAATCCTAGAAAATGGAGTTATCAACTGGCAAAGACCTTTACACTGTATTTGATCTCTTTCTGAAGCCCTGGGAAGTTCACTTGGGTGAAATTGTGCAGAAAACTGGATTTTAGATTTTATATCTAGAATCAAGAGATCCAAAGAAATGTATCTCAAATTTTATACAATTTTTATTTACATTTCAATTAAGATATACATGAGCATTGTGTAAGTGATAACAATAAAATACACTCAAAATTTCTGTTTTGTTCACATGAAAATTTCAGTTTTTCCATTTATCGTCTATTCTCTAACCTTTGCTTCTTTACTGGAAGGACAAACCTTTAATTTCTAAATTAGGAACAAAATCTCCAAGACCCTTTAGAGTCATGCAAGCAATGCACATTTGGTTAAAGTAAGCATACACACACACACACACACACACACACACACACACACAAACTCATTAGGCAGGCAAAGGAGAGGTGGGGGAATGGGCATTATTGAACCCCACCCACTATTGTGTTTACATCTGGCCTTGCTTGCTCTTCCTCACTTTGAGAGGAGAAAGTAATTTTTGATTTGTTTTGTTCGTAGTTCAAGCAGAAAAAGTTTGTCCATATACTTTAAAGTTTAGACCATGAGCTGGAGTTATAGGAAAAGGTGTTAGAGATATAAACTTGGAATAAAAGTCCTTCCCACCCCAATGAGGATGGTTGGATGGTGGTTTTCTGAAAAGAAATAAGAGCTTGAGAGATGCAGGATTCTATGAATGGTGAGCTCTCCAGTCTATACTCACGCGAAGACCAGAGCTCTGATGTGCATATCGAAGTAGCCAGGGTCCTCTGTAGCTAAAGCTGTGCATGGACGTAGGACAATTCTGCCTCTGAACAACTCCAGACTGCTATCTATGTGATTTTTCACCTGAGCTCATGATACCATTGCTGCCTGGGTTCCCTTCACATCTTCCTTTGTATCTCCCAATTCTTCAGGGACTGACTTAAGCATTCCCGATGGTGCCAGCTTTGTAGTCATGATGGAATTGCTCTAATGAATGTTGTAGATTGAGGTGTGAGAGTGGTGTTTAAACTGGTAATAGTGTGACTTGTTCCAGCATTATGAATATATGACCCCATGACTTCTCATTTCCCATTCATTGATCCATCCATTCAACAAAAGCATTCAGTGTGTTCTGTCTGCTAAATTTTGTGTTGCACACTGTAGACATAAAAACTCTTAAACTTCAAGGAATTCAAAGCAGAAATTGTTGTTTCTATTGGGGGGGAAGTGAAGAGACTGCTTAAGTGAAAAACAGAAGGTTCAAAACTCCCCCAAAGACCTGAAGTTACCCAGTTTAACTGGGTGTGATGATAAAAAGCAAAGTACCATCTTAACAAAAAAAGAAAGAAGAAAGAAAGAAAGAAAGAAAAAGAAAGAAAGAAGAAAGAAAGAAAGAAAAGAGAAAACACTGGAAATAAAAGGAAAATAGGGTGGCGTGATGGTAACAGATGCAAGTAGCCCAGATCCCAGATGGCTAGACGGGAAATATTGTGAGGGATAGGAATGAAAGAGAATTGAGAGGAAAATTAGAAAGTAAGAGGGAGAAACAGAGGGATTTGAGTACTCAGAAGTGGACTTTAGATTCTATTCTGCAGACAGAGAGGTACCTGAAAGGCTGGGAATGTTTTGTGAGCAATATTATAGGTTTGTTCTGTAAAATGTATTATTACTTTATTTTAAAGTATGGAATCTGAGGTTCAGAATTTTGGCAATTTGCCCATAGTAACACATTTATTAAGGAAAAATGACATTCAAATACAACATATAAACCCTTAGTACCCAGACTTCAAGCTCAGTGCTCTCTATCATAAGACAAAATCTTTACAAAACTACACTATAGTATCCTGCTTTCCATATCCACAAGTATTCACAGATGCCTCTGAAAGCCATAACAATCAAAAAGGAAAACAAAATCCATACGCATTGTATAACGTCATTTAGTTTGTATGACATGAAGGCAACTACGCATAATTTTCCACCTTCATCTTGCTGACATGCACAGGCAGCAGCCCCTCCCTTTGGCCCATGTTTGCTTTATATTTCTGGGTACTTTCAGGAGAGAGTATCCCCCAGACCCAGGCAGGGCCTGTGCTGGAAACCCCACAATACAAAACAAAGGTCACATGTGAGTTATCACTGCCACTATGAGAGTCAGAGGATGTCTGTTCTCAGAGATTTTCCTATCCCATTCAGCAAATCCAACTGCTTTAGCTCAAACGAGAAAACATAGGATCCTCCAAAACTGGTCAGTAAGGAAGAAAATGATCTTATTAAATATCTCTTAAGTATTTTATTTTGGCAGCATGTTTTGTTTTGTTTTAGGAAACCTACAAGGTCATCAGAGTGCTCATGATGATTATCTGTCTCTGGACTGTCTGATCAGCCTTCCTTCTTGGCCCACATTTTTGATCTCCACACTACTGTGACTTTCCCTTTTCTACTCATTCCAAAATCCTCCCTTTATTCCACTCAGAATAGCAAGCACCAGATTAAAAATTTGGCACACTTTTTTTCTAAAGGTTTGGAGATGAATAAAGAAAATATTTTCTGAAAGAAAAGGCATTAATTGGCAACCCATAGGCACTGTTCCTGAGTCCATTGGTCATGGTTTTCTCTCTGGCTTTGTCTTGGCTTAGCCTCCTGCTTGCCTCCACATTATTTGACACCTTATGGATGCATGATTGATGTGTGGGGAACAGGGGTTAGTTTATCTTTAAGATGTGTAAACATGTTTGGCCTTCTCTTTAACTCTAAATACAGCCCCTTAACCTCTTTATATTTTGAGGCCAGGTTTGTGGTTAAGGTGCTGTACTCCCACATGAACAACCATGGTTTAGGTCCTGGACCTGGCAGCTTGCTTTCTCACTTTCTCTTTCTCTATCTGGTCAAATTTTTAAAATAATAAGAAGAAATTTAATTTAATTTAAAAACTTTAGATTTCAACAAGGAGGAAAATCCCTTTTTCCCTACCAGGCTCTCTCTAGTCTGTTTCAAAGTCGTGATGTAGTTGATTCCACTGAGATGTCACCCTATTCCAGTGATGACAACTGTTTTTAAAATTACTAAGTACATATTTGTTTCTCATTTTCTTAATTGCCAGAATATGAGTCCATTCACCCAGAGAAAAACAAAGAGACAAAGAGGAAGAGAGAGAAAGCATCCCCAGTGGAGCATGATCATCTCACAATCCTTTCTTCTCAATTTCTCCATGCTGTTGGGATTCAGGGCATACATGCCCATGCATTTGGTTTTTATTCTTTATCTCTTTTCTTTTTTTCTTCTACTTTTTCTGTAAGACATATGTGCTCACCAAAGAGAAAGAAAGAAGGGAGAAACTGAAAAATCACCTCCTGGGGGAATGGTCACACTGCAATCCCTTCTTCAGTCTCCTCTCAGGATTTTGGGCACGCATATAGATGTGTCCATTGTGCTGTCAGGTCATTGGCTCTGGGACTTGACTCTCACAGCTGGATGTATGGTATCTGGCCACCCTAACTTCCATGCCACCTGCTGTCTCCTGGTGTGTTTTGTCAAACCATCAGGCTAGAATTCAAACAGTTGTTGACCATGTGGGATCCAGCTCCCTCAAACACTAGGCTAGGGGGCTTGCTCTTTGTTTCTCATTATCTAGACCATCTCCATTTGAGGGAACATGTGCAGAACCAAATGACTCACCAATAAAGCATTTTTCCAAAGATGGATAGAGAAACACACCTTTAGAAACCCTTTCAATAATATATTGCCTCTGAAACATTGTTTGGATCACACATTATTTCCAGGAATATATCATCCTATACTTATATTCTTCAGTTTTACCTTTTTAGCCTATCTCCTTCTTTATCACATAATTTATCCTGAATGTTAATGGAGTAGTTTGCATTCAGTTGCCAGGTTTACAATAATCATATAATTATTTTGCAGATGGGAATATTTAGTGTGCTTGTCTGCCCAAAGGTATCTAACAATTAAATTATATTTATGTGTATATTGTTTATAATATGCATGCAAAGGGTTTCCATAATGATTTTAGTGTATTTTTCCATGAATCACCCAACAACATAAAATAATTCGACAAGTATTCGGACTCTCTTAGTCACAGGCACTGCAACATGTCAGGCACGAAGATGAGTAAGACATCATCTTAGCCTTCTTTACTACCAAGGAAAGTAGACCTAGAGAACACAAATACCAATCGAGATAAAAACAAACCTTACTGGACATTCTCTGTGGGAAGAGAATCTGAATGTACTTTGAAAGTGAATAAACTTGGGGCCAGCAGGTGGTATGGTGGTTGGGGCACAGGACTCCCACATGGCTGACTGCAGTTTGAGTTCTGGACCTGGTGGCTTGCTTTCTCACTTTACCTCTCTCTGTCTCTCTCTCTCTCTCTCTCTCTCTCTGTGTGTGTGTGTGTGTGTGTGTGTGTGTGTGTGTGTCTGTGATGAGTGCATGTGCCCTGTAACAAATTAGAAAAAGTAATAATGATAAATAAAATTATATAAATAATTCTTTTTAAAAAAAAAAAAAGAAAGAAAGTGAATAAAGTCTAACTCTGGGGGTGACCTTTGACTGATTATAAAGGAGAAACAGGATTTGGACAGGTAGAGGCAAAGAACAAAGGCCAGCAGTACAGATAAGAAGGTGGAGGGGGGCAAAATTTTGCAGGAGAGAACAAATAAAGAAAACAATAACTCCTAAGAAACTGGATTTTAGTGTCAGGGTGGTAATGGGCATACCACTTTTACTACTGTAAATTGGAGGAGATATTCCTGTCTCTTCATCTAACAGATGTATACTTATTCTCAAGGGAGGCCTTTTCCAGAAGGAGGAGAGCCAACTGCTTTCATTCTCAAATTCAGCTAAGTGGCAACAGCCAGCATTTGAGATTAACTGGGAAACAAATGTTGTACTCACTCCAAACAAAAGATGTGTCCTATGTCATAGGTTTTGGAATTGCCACTCTAAAAATAATGAGATATTTTACAAAACATGTGCCTACAATGTAATAAAAATCTAGACCAGCAGTCATCCCACTGTTGGCTAAGCCAATCCAGCTCTGGCTAAAGTATGAATCTGACGACCTCATTAGTTTTCTCAGGGGTGGGAAGAAGCATACACAGATGTCCTGGGCCATGTGACTGGGTGAAGATAAATAGCCAGTATGCAGCTGTGTAGACAGCTGTCCAAACCGATTAAAAAATAGATCTGTCCATTCCCCTTGGTCCCTTGGAAGACTCTGGGATTATCACAATTTATATACCAGCCCTAAATATGTCTCCTGCATAATAATACAATTTAGCATTGCCCTGGCACTGCAATTTTTCAAAGCTCATTGCAAATATAAGTTTAATTTTATAGTCTTTGAGGAAGAGAAGTTGGAATTTCTAGCTATGCAGATATACAACCAGATTAGAGTACTATCCCAATTAATTAATTAAATCTTTAAACAGGATTTTAAGATGTGTGACTCGATTACATGACTTTAATCGAGACCATGCAGCCACAAAGATATAGAAACCAGTCATTCATCCTAGGCCATGTATTCTCTACAACAGAAAGGATTAGGTAGCTTCAAATTCCGGGTATTATATGCCTACTTGTGACCTCACAATCATAAATATTAACATAATTGATGCTAAAACAAAACAGTTTAGGTGTTCATTGATGACAGAATGAACTATTAGTTATTTGTTGAATGTAACAGTCAATGTTGAAAATTAGCTCACTGTTTTATGAAAAGACACTCATTTTAAAATTGCAGTCAGTTGGATTTGCACTGCCGGCTGGATCCTGTGCCCTTATCTGATCATCACATTCTAGGTGGGAACTCAGACCTTTGAAACAATGAACATGAGAATTCCAGCTCCACATGAGTCACTAATAAAAAGGTTTGTTACTATTTGTATTTTTCTAAGTGTAATATTACCTTCATATTTAACAGTGTTTATTTAAACAAAGGGCAGGTGATTTAAATCAGGCAGTCTCCCAGAAGATGGCTTCTGAGGGACTCTGGCTAGTGAGTGGTTTACAAGGTATGTATGTTGGCAGAATGGGAAAGTAACGTGCACAGTGAAGGAAAAATGTCATACAAAAACTGAAGTGAGGGAGTGAGGTAGAGAAATTATTAGTTACAGCTGGAAGGTAAGCTGCATGAACAGTCTAAAAGGTGGGCTTTCTGTGATTGACTGAAGTGTGTTTAGTGTAATTGACTGTAACTTAAATAACCAGCTCAAGAAAAACAGCCTCACATGTAAGATTTTGGCTTATCCATAGAAATCCAAGTGTGGGAGTACAACAGCCGCGTTAGGCCAACATAGTTTAGCTAAACAGAAGGGAAGTTGGTTATCCATGTATCCAAGAACTTAACAATTTACTTACATGAATAACTTGTAAATTATTTGAAATTTTCTATGTAGATTCAATCACCTGAGAACCATGCTAATTGGGTTTCACCCTTCTAAAATACAAACAAAAATTAATCGTCTATATGTGCAAGATTCTCATCCAAAATGGTTGTAAGAAAACAAATAAAGAAAACAACCTTTTTAAAAAAAATAAGAAGAAGAAAAAAACAACAGAATTGGGATTATAAAGCAGATATGTTTGTAAGTTGATAAAGCAAAATAAAAAGTAATTTTATCTTGATATAAAAATAATGAGAAAAGCTTAATGGTTGAATAAATATTTAAGTATAACTTAGAGCAGATTTTTGTTTTAATTTATGAACTCAACAATAAGAAAGCATTATTTATGTGAATGTAGAAATATTACGTTGTTGAGAAAGGCATGACATATTTTTTGAACAACTCAATAGCAGCTAAAGAAGTTGGGCTTTCTTTGAATCTTAATAACTAACTAGTCTGGAAGTTACCTTATTCCTCAGGGATATTGACACAATAATACCTATAATCCTTTCCTACTCCCAAATTCTATTTATTGACAAATATTCAAAAAAGGCCACTTTGGCTGAATAATGGCCCACAAAGATATCCCCCAAGAGATATCTTAATCCCTGGAACCTGAGAATAGTACTTTAAATGACTACAGATGTGAAAAATCTTGAGATGTGGAGATTATCCTGGATTAGCCAGGGAGACTATCAATGCCAATTCAAGAGTCCTTATGAGGCACAGGGAGTTTTTTGTTGTTGTTTTAAGAGAGATTTTTGCTATAGGGTATATGTGCTTGCCAGAGAGAGAGAGAGAGAATGAATGTGAGAAATTACCCCCTGGAGGGATAACCATGCTTGCAATCCCTCCTCCTCCACTCTCCTCTTGGGATTTTGGGCACGCATGCACAGATGCCCAGTGTAAATTTTAAGCTGCTAGGTCTAGGACTTGAACCACAGTCGAATTCATGGGAATCCAGTGGTGTAACCATTATGCCATCTGCTGGTACCAAGGCTCAGGGATTTTTTTTTTTTTTGAAAGGTTTTCGCTATAGGGCGCATGCGCTCGCCAGACAGACAGAGAAAGACAGAGAGACAGAAAGCAAGAAATCACCCCCACCCCCCAAGAGGGGATGGTCATGCCGCAATCCCTTCTCCTCCATTCTCCTCTCGGAATCTTCCAGGGATATTGGGCACGCATGCACACGCGCCCGACGTGAGTTTTAAGCCACCGAGTCCGGGACGTGAACCACGGTCGACTACGTGGGAGTCCAGCTACATAGCCATTACGCTAACTGCTGGTTCCCAAGGCTCAAGGATTTTTAACACTGGAAAAGAAAGTAACATCACCACCAAAGCAAGATTCTATGCTGCTGGTTCTGAAAATTGAGAAAGGTACTGTCGGTCAAGTGATTACAAGGAATGATGCTCTAGAAGCTGGAAAAGGCAACTAAATCTATTCTTCTCTGGAGCATCCACAGGAAGCACAGCTCTGTTGACACACTGATTTTGGCCCAGTGTAAATGATTTTGGACTTTGGATCTTAGAACTGTTAATAGAAGAAAGGTGTGCTGTTCATATTCACAAAGTATACAATCATTTGTTAAAATAGCAATAAGAAACTGATATAAATGCTAAATAATTTAGAAAGTTAAAATATTAGGGAAAAAAGAAAAATATACATCTAATACCTGAAAATGAAACAGGTAATGACTTTCTGGGGGTCAACCACAGCACTCTCAACCTCTGTTAGGCTCTTTTATTTATAGTAGTCCCCTAATTTCTGATGGTCCATCTATCCCACATATGTATATTCTCCATATACTTCAAGGCCTTTTCCTTCACCAACTAGAACATTGCAGATCTTGAGTCCTTCATCCTTGAAGACAGGGAGTGTACCTCAACTTTTGGTTTATCTCTCTGAGCACATACCACAGATTATTGTACATGGGGGTATTTAATCAATATTTGTTGAGTCACTCAATGAGTGATTGATTAAACATCCTGCATAACCATAGATTTAAACTAACCATAATATGGCTATCATAAATGAGTCATTTCTTCATCTCCAATGAAGAAACCAACTTGGAAGAAGACAAACAAGAGTAATTTGTGCCAAAAAGAAATAAAAGCAGACAGAACAATATAACTTTAAATTTTATGATGTGTAATTAAAATATTTGGGGAAAAAGGCCCTGACTGGACAACTTTGAAAAGATGGTAATTCCAAAGACAGATACCAAATACAGAGTAAAGTAACAGTGGACATTTTTGTCAGAAAACCATTCAGTAATAACTCCTCAAGCAAAGTCAGTTATGTTTGAAGAGGAAATTGTGCATGAATAGTAGTTTAAATCAAAGCCAACATAGGAAATAAAATTAACATAAAGAATATAACAATGACCTCCATTTAAAGAGACCAATTCTCTTAGAATCAAGAGAAATTACTATGGCAAAATGTTACATAAAACAACTTATGCAATGAGCAAAGCAAGTCATATTTGTACTCAATTTCATTCTGTCATAACTGTGTGACCATTGCCAGAGAACAAAATTTGAATCTTTATTTTTATTTCAAGCATATACTTTTTCATTATTCATTCAGCTCAGTACTTTTCAAGAAGTCCTGTTTTGGTAAGCCTTTTCTAATATGTAGTAACTTGTCATTTTATACAATTATGCCAAATTTTAGTAAAGAAACCCACTCAGTATTTTGCAAAATATTTAGCCTAAAGGAAATTTGCCAGCCCTAATGGTTTAAGAACTGTTTTCACTGAAGAATTTGGGAAACAAAGAGGTTCTATTTCAATTGAAGGAAATTGTTTTGATAAGGAGCCACATCTTCATGGATGAGAAAAAGACAATTAATTGTCAGGCATTTCATTTAAAAACTTTTTCCAGCAAGCATGACCTCACTGCCTTAAAGAAGGCCAGGAATTAATGAATGTGTTTGTTGATTATTTCTTGTTTATTGAGTATCAACTCAAACCTGGAAAACAAAAGAAAAATAAATATAAAAATTCTTGAGATTGTTTGCTAAGTGAGCCACTGACTTTCTTTCACTTCACTTTTTGCTGCTTTCACTGTTTTAACTTCTGACTTGTCCTTCTCTAACCTCCCACTTTCCCTGTGGGTTGAGCTAATGGACACTTGGAGATCACAAATTGCCCTTTGGCTCTACATCTCTCCCAGTCACATCATCTTTCTCTCAGGTTATAGAATGCCTCCTTCTGACAATTTCTTTTGACTCCTAATTATAAACATTACATAAACTATTCATCAGACTGCAAAAATGAAATTTATACTTTAATTTTTGAATCTAAGATCATCCATCATGTTCATCTCTATATATCTCAGGCTCTTACAATTTATAATTTGTTTTTATCTGGATAACTCTTAGCCTTTTAGGATTTCTTCATTCTAAGACTTCTCAGTCCTCTTCCTTCTAAAAATAAGGCTAATCCCTGACAGAAGAAAACTTGGGTAGATCAGGGGTTAGGGCAGGATTTGGATGTTTGCCTCTCTGGGGGTTATGCTGAACAGATCCTGGACTCTAGTTCAGGCCCTTAGATTCAACGCAGCACCATATGATCCACCTCATATATATTCCACTGAACTGATACACTGAAACACAAGCAGTAGCATCTGGTCTTTGGGGCATGATATCAGCTATTGGTCAATGGCCAGGTCTTGCTTCCCAACTTAATAATTCCCTCAAGTGTGGAAAACCATACATAGCTTTTTTTTTTTTTTAATTTTTTTTTTTTGGAGAGATTTTCACTGTAGGGCGCATGCGCTCGCCAGACAGACAGAGAGAGACATAGAGACAGAAAGCGAGAAATCACCCCCCAGGAGGGGGGATGGTCACGCCACAATCCCTTCTCCTCCATTCTCCTCTTGGGATCTTGGGCACTCACGCACACGCGCCTGGCGTGAGTTTTAAGCCGCCAGGTCCGGGACACGAACCGTGGTCGACTACGTGGGAGTCCAGCGACATAGCCATTACACTAACTGCTGGTTCCCAACCATACATAGCTTTGTACATATTAAATTACTAAATGGGGACTTTCTTGGAAGTCTATATCTTCCCCTTGCTATGCCTGAGGAATTGGAAATCAGATATAATAGTTCTGAATCTTCCCAAGGATCAGTATTTTCTACTCCTCACTTTTCCTCACATGTGCCTCTGGTCTCTTACATAGCACTTCCTCACTTTCATAGCACCACTTGCCTTTGACAGGAAATATTTTCCTTTCCCTGTATGAAGTGACCTCTGCTTATTTGATTTTTTTCCCTTTCTTTGTATTTTGTCCTTCCTATGCATAATGTGGTCATACCCCCAATAGTTCTTCCTTATCCATGAAAGCCAGGTCTTGAATTCCCAAGGACAAATAACCCACCTTCAAGACTATTGTTTTATTGGGAAATCTAAGAAACCTTGTTTAAAATTTAAATCTTAGTGATAATATATTTTATCTAGTGATATCTATTTTTCATTTCCCTGCAGCACCAAGCCTGGCAGAAGGACAGTAGGGGAATATTTTAGTCAGTGATATGAATAAAAATGGTTCTCAACTACATAAACCCACTTGTTTTTTTGGCAATTTCACTCCATCTTTGTATATAAGAGAGCATGTGTTGGGGTGCCCTTTTTATTCTTAATCATTTTCATCAGCTTTTTAAAGAAAGTGGTCACTGGAGGTTTCTTTGTTTTCTGAAAATGAGTGCTCTGCATAAAAAAGAGGCTGGATGAAAATCCATTAGTGATTATGTATATAATGGGAAGCAGAAATAAAATGCACAATTAAACACTACTGACCTGGAAGAGGGGCCAACCAACAAGAAGAAATATGCAAATGGAAATTCATCAGAGACTATGCTGACAATCACAAATGCAAAATGCTCTTTCATTTCTCCCACCAACTGCTCAATAAAGTTCAAGTATTTCATGCTTCCGATAGAGTACATCAATGAAATGTGAAGAATTGTTGAGTTCATCATACTGCTGGCTGCCGTTGGTTGCTGGGCCAAGACATAGTTTACCAAGACCTGTGGCTAATATTTTCTGTATTGAAAAACTATGAACTTTACGTTACACTTCTTTCACTTCCTCTATACAAGTACACCAGGGTTGGGGATGTATTAAGCAATTAAAAATGCTTAATGAGCAATTTGTTATAATTTAGTACAATTGCATTAGTATTTTCTTTAAAAAAGTTTTTAAACTCTGAATACTCTTTTTTAAATAATTATTGCAAAGGTCACCCATAGAAAATGAGCTATAGTGGTATACGAGGATAGTATTCCTGTACTTTCTATTCATAGCATGAAAGGATAAAAGTAAAAGAACATTTTATTCTTAAAACCAAGGTACTTTCTTTTCTATTGGGGAAATTGAGGAAATTTAGATATGGCAGATACTATACACAAAGTAAGAAGATCCTTGGCCTATATCTGACTTAACCTTCTTTCCTAGCTCCTTCAGAAGCCATTTCTTCTAATCCCTGTGGTCACTGCCAGACTCTCTCTGAATTTCTAGCAAATGCTTTGCCTAACAGACTATTAAATATTTCTTTTTGGTTGAGCACCTCACTGAACATGTCTTTAACCACCTAAGTGCACAATTTTCCAATTACCTTTTCAGAAATGATGTGTAGGAATAATCCAACTAGAAGGTGAAACCTTAGCTCTTTCACTGATGTGAAATTGATTGCTTCCTTTGTTCCCAGTGATATTTTTCTTAAGGAAAAAAAAAAAGAAAGAAAGAAAAAGAGGCAAATCAATTTAAGTGCTGAATTGACAGCTAGAGACTAGAGTGGCAATAGACATTTATTTGTTAAAGGAGGATATAAAGTAGATGTAAAGATAAAGCAAACTTTCCTATGGGAGAAATTAAAGTGCCTGAAGCAATTGGTATATATAGCAGCTGTTTCTGGTACCATGTGCTGGGCCAAATCATCCTACCCAACAGGTGGAAATAGGACCTTGATATGCAGGGTTAGGCCCCATCTGGAAAACCTCAATAATTAATTCTATATTCCTGCTTTTTTCTTGGATTCTGGTATGGATTGACCAAAGTTACAAAACGTAAGTCTATTTATTAAACTTTGTATTGGCAGTATTTCAATAGTAAAGCCAAGTATTGGATCTCTGCATAGTTAAACAGACCCTGATGATGGCAAGGGGACAAGACAATAGATTTCCTGACATCCTTTTCCAAGTTCAATGTAGGCAGAAGAGGAGGTAAGAATCCCAAGGACTGGGTTATGTTTCAAGTCTGAAGAGATCCGGCACCCAGTGGCAAAATAGAGAACAAAAACTAGCCTCTTTTTAATCATCTTTAATCCCAGGCTACTCTGAGAATATAATCCTAGAAAAACATTTTGCATCCATAACTTCTGCCATAGTATACAGTCCTTGCCTGAAAAAAAAAAAAATAGTATGAGATAAATTTTCTAGCATGGTGTCAGCTTAAAAAGTGGTTAACATGCTCTAAGTTTGGGACTGATTTATTTCTAGAGAACAATAAAAACTTTCAAGGAGGCAAAAACACACAAATTCTCTGCATTTAAACAGTTAGCATTTCTCTCAGGATTTTGGCTGTCCTAGTCCTGTTAGGGATTGTGATTCATTTTATTAATAATATTTTTAGCACCATAGCCTCTAGCAACCACAGGTCAATATATTTTAATAAGATGTTCCAATTTTATCTAAGATGAATGCTTCTAGGCAACGCTAAACTCTTTCTGGTCAATTATCTATAAGAAGTTAAATTAAAAAATCCTTTGTTTCCTGGTTGAAAGGGAGAGGAGGAAAAGATTTTCAAGAAGCCCAGAAGCCCATCAAACTCCCAGTTTCAGCTCAAGTAATTTCTTCAGGGGACCAGAGATCGCCTTGTGAAAGGGAAACTGCCTTGTTCTTCATAGCCTAAGTGGATAGAGCAAAGACCAATGAGAGGAAGTCATAGGCGAGAGAACAAGTGAGGTAACTTCCCAGGGAATGGGGAGTATTCCTTTCCTGGCATCTTTTCTGAATCCTCTGGATCCTAATGCCAAGAAAACAGGAGAGTGGGTAGGCCTGTCTTTGATCTCACGTCTCTGCACATGAATTAAGTCAAAAATATGACATCACAGGAGTATGAGGTGACCATAGAGCAAGGAGGATAACGAGAAAGTGAAATCCCCCTTATCCGAATCCCCTAATCACCTCCTTCTTCCAACTGCTCTTTCTCTCTCACTTTTAAAACTCTTCCTTCTCTCTTCTTTAGTACTAAAGCATGGATTATCAAGAATGAAGATCAGAAGAGAAAAATAAGAAATATCTATTTCCTTTCTCTATTGTGCTAAGAAATTGTTTCTTGCTAATAATTATGTATAGTGTTGTTAGATAAGGAGATTCCAAATATGAATAAAATAATATTTTCTCATTTTTACAAAGCTCAGAAAGTGTGTGACATAAAGGTACTAATAGATAGTTACAAAACAATTGAGTAAGTGTAATATTAATGATAATTTGGAATAGCAGAAGGAATAAGGGCACCTCATTTGGCTTAAAGAAGAAAGATTCCTTCAGAGAAGGAATCCTATAAATATTTATGAAAATTTAATCTTATTTTTGTCAATGTAGGTTAATAGTTTACTTTGAATAGGTTGACCATACATGGGAAACAAACTCAAAGAATACAAATGAGAAGAGTGTGAAATTTAACTTCCCTCTTACTTTTGACTTAGAGCCACCAAGAGGCAATCAGATTTTTGCATGTCCTTCCAGATATATTTCATGCATTTGTAAATATATAATTTTTATTCCTATGATTAGAAATATATTGGTAATAACATTGCCCAGGAGAAAAACAATTCAAGTCATATATATATATATAAATTTAAATAGACTAGAAGCCACAAGAGAAAAACAGCAAAAAGAAACAAGTTAAATCAATTTTAATAATGTATTTTATTTAACCTAGTGAAACCAAAACATAATTTTGACATATAATACATTTTAAGAATTTTTAATGAGATAGTGTACATTCTTGTATCAAGTCTTAGAAATCCAATATGTATTTTATACTTACAGTAAAGCTTAATTCATACAAAGAACTATTACCTGAAATACTTCCTTTGCATTTAGACTTTATAAAATAACAGGTTACAGCATAGATTCACACAGTCAAGTTGTTGTTAACATACTTAAAAATTTTATAACTAAATTTAAGTCTCAGATGTAAAATTTTAATGAATAAAAATTGTATTTCCTCAGTAGCACTATCACTATTTCAAGTGTTCTATAGTCATGTGTAACTGACTAAAGGCTACCACATTTGACAACATAAATCCAGATATTGCTCTATGTCTTTTATCTTGTAACATTGTATATCTTAGAACTTTATTATATGTGTATGTAGAATAACCTCATTTTTATAAAAACTGCATGAAGCCCTAATGTTCATTTGTGCTAGAATGTATTTAAGTAGTTGCTATTGATGGACATTTATGTTCTTATCTAAATACTAAGATACTGCCACACTATAGTGAATATCCTTGTATCATAGGGTATTTTCCATATTTAAGTAAGTATATTTTTGTAAGAGAAAATGCTGGATCAAAAATTGTTCATTTTTGAGGGGAACCAGCAGTTAGCGTAATGGCTATGTTGCCTGACTCCCACGTAGTCGACCACGGTTCATGTCCCGGACCCGGTGGCTTAAAACTCACGCCGAGCACATGTGCGTGCATGCCCAAGATCCCGAGAGGAGAATGGAGGAGAAGCGATTGCGGCGTGACCATCCCCCCCGGGGGGTGATTTCTTGCTTTCTGTCTCTGTGTCTCTCTCTGTCTGTCTGGCGAGTGCACGCACCCTATAGTGAAAACCTCTCAAAGAAAAAAATTGTTCATTTTTTTCTTAGACTACACAGTAGGCCCTTCACATCTGTGTGTTCCACATCCGCAAATTCAATTTTCAGAGGAATTCAACATATTTTTAAAACACACAACAATGTAATTATAAAATACAGACAAAGTAGAAAATACACTATCGGAGCTCTTTACACACTATTTACGTGGTATTGGGTATACTAATTAGTCTAGAGATGATTTAAGAAATAGATGAATGTGAAGAGATTGCAGGAAATACTAAGCCATTTTATACAAGGGGCTTGACTATCCATGTACTTGGTATCAGAGAGATCCTGGAAAAAAAAAAAAACCTTCCTTCATACTGAAGGACAACTATATTTCTAAATTACCAAACAAAATTATAAAGATTGCCTACTTATCCACAATCTTCAATATCTCATTAACAAACTATTTACCTTTCCTCACTACAAAAAGGTGAGGAAACGATGCCACATTATACTTTGAAGCATTCTTCCTTTAGTATGAGTGAAGATGAGTATACCATTGGTAGACTTCCATCTTCCCATTATGTGTGAAAAGAGTTTGGATGTCGCCTGTTTATGCTAACAGCAAAAAGCTGGACAAACTGGAAAAACAATAATTCTTATGAGATTTATAAGAGACGTGAGGTTACATGTCAAAGCCGTCCTCCAAATCAGAGAGAAACAGGAAGATACAGAGAGTCACACTTGCCAAAGCAAAAACTCACAAGCAGACACCTTTACAGGAACCAGTGTCTTCAAAATGAAGAAATAAATACATTCGCCGAGGGATTAGCAGAATGGTTATGTTGCTGGATTTCCACGTAGTTGACCTTGGTTCAAGTCCCTGACCCAGCAACTTAAAGCTCACGCCAGGTGCATGTGTGCCCAAAATCCCAAGAGGAGATTGGAGGAGAAAGAATTGCAGTGTGGCCATCCCTGCCAGGGGGTGATTTCTTGCTTTCTGTCTCTTTGTCTCCATGTCTTCTGCAAGTACACACACACTGTAACAAAATCTCTCTAAAAAAAAAAATAATGCTTTCTCAAACAAACAAAATTTAGAGAATTTGTTGCCAATAGACATGTCTTGCCATAAATAGAAAAAAAAAAAGGTTCTTAGAGAGATAGAAAGGACTGTAAGTCGGAAACTTTAAACTATGGAGAGAAAGAAAGACAATCAAAGGAGTAATACTGAAGGTAAAATAACAAAGGCATTGCAACAATAGAAAAATATAGACGAAATCTTCCATAAACATAGATGCAGAAATTTAAAGAAAAAAATATATATATATAAAATAACCAAGTGGTTCTTCTGTGTACAAGGCTGATCCAATTTTCAAAAATTAATTGATGTGGGCAAACCATAACACAACCATTAAGTGTTCTGTGGAGGAATCCAAACCCCACATGTCTAACTGTGGTTTGAAAAAAATGTGACAGGTCTGTGTTCATACATTCTCACCCCAGTGGCTTGAAAAAAATGTGACAGGTGGGACCAGCAGTTAGCATAATGGCTATATTGCTGAACTCCCACGTAGTCAACCGCGGTTCACGTCCCGGACCCAGTGGCTTGAAACTCACGCCGGGCGTGTGTGCGTGCATGCCCAAGATCCTGAGAGGAGAATGGAGGCGAAGTGATGGCACGTGGCCATCCCCCCTGGGGGGTGATTTCTCACTTTCTGTCTCTCTGTCTTTCTCTGTCTGTCCAGCAAGTGCACGCCCCCTATAGTGAAAACCTCTCCAAAAAAAAAAAAAATGTGACAGGTGTGTGTTTGTACATTCCCAGGGTTCCTACTGAAAGAAGGAATATAGAACAAGGGAATTGCAGCACAACCAGTCTCAATGGGGGGAGGAAGCTCTTTCTCTCACTCAAGCACATATGTGCCTTCTAGTATTAAAAAAGATCAATTAATGGGACTGGCAGATGGCACAATGGTTATGCCACTGGACTCCCATGTAGTCGACAATGGTTCAAGTCCTGATCCAGTGGCTTCAAACTCACACTGGGTGCATGTGTATGTGTGCCCAAACTCCTGAGAGGAGAATGAAAGAGAACGGATTGTGGTGTGACCATCCCTCCTGGTGGGTAATTTCTCACTCTCTCTCTCTATCTCTCTGGCAAGCACATGTGCCCTATAGCAAAAATCTTTTATTAAAAAGAAAATTCAATTAAAAATCAATATAATTCATCACATCAAGAGACTAAGGAAGAAAAGTACATGATGATATCAATAGATGAAGAAAAATGATTTGTCCAAATCTAACACTGCTTCGTGATAAAAACTCAATAAGCAAAATAGAGAACTACAACCTAGTAAAGAATCTACAAAAAGTCTATTGTAAACATCATACTTACTGATGAGAAGGTAAAAGCTTTCCCATAGAGATCAGTAACAAAGCAAATATGTCCCCTCTAAGTACTGCTTTTCAACATTATAGCAACAATCTTAATAAACAGAATAAGACAACAACAAAAGCAAAAGGTATACTCATCGGAAAGAAAAAACATACACAACTTTTTTTTATTTGTAGATGATATAATTGCCTCTAGAAAAACCTGAACGAATTCACAAAAAATGCTAAACTAAACAAAACAAAACAAAAAACTCCTGGCACTAATATGGAATTATAACAAGTTTAAAGGATACAAAGGTAATATACAAAACTTACCCACTTTCCTATATGTTGGTAACAAATAGGTAGCATCTGAAATTAAAAACGCAATGCCTTGTTTCAGTTTGTTTTTTTGGTTTTGTTTTGCTTTAGGGAGTGTTCACTCTAGGAGAGAGAGGCAGACAGACAGATGTAGTGAGAGGGAAAGTAAGAAATCATCCCCAGGGGGAATGGCCCCATTGCAATCCCTTCTCCATTCTCCTTCCAAGATCTGGGGGATGCATGCACATGAGCCCAGATTGAGTCTGAAATCACTATGTCTGGGACTCAAACTATGGTTGACCATGTGAGAGTCCAGGGATGTAACTGCTATGACACCTACTGGTCTTCAAAATGCCTTTTATATTAGTATGCCCCAAAATAAAAGACTTAGGTAAAAATCTAACACAATAGGCACAAGTCCTAATAAGAAAAAAGCTGTAAAACTCTGATAAAGAAAAAAAAAAAAAAAACAATCTAAGAAGTAAAATAAGCAAGATTCCTTCTCTATCTCTCTGGCAAGCACATGTGCCCTATAGCAAAAATCTTTTATTAAAAAGAAAATTCAATTAAAAATCAATATAATTCATCACATCAAGAGACTAAGGAAGAAAAGTACATGATGATATCAATAGATGAAGAAAAATGATTTGTCCAAATCTAACACTGCTTCGTGATAAAAACTCAATAAGCAAAATAGAGAACTACAACCTAGTAAAGAATCTACAAAAAGTCTATTGTAAACATCATACTTACTGATGAGAAGGTAAAAGCTTTCCCATAGAGATCAGTAACAAAGCAAATATGTCCCCTCTAAGTACTGCTTTTCAACATTATAGCAACAATCTTAATAAACAGAATAAGACAACAACAAAAGCAAAAGGTATACTCATCGGAAAGAAAAAACATACACAACTTTTTTTTATTTGTAGATGATATAATTGCCTCTAGAAAAACCTGAACGAATTCACAAAAAATGCTAAACTAAACAAAACAAAACAAAAAACTCCTGGCACTAATATGGAATTATAACAAGTTTAAAGGATACAAAGGTAATATACAAAACTTACCCACTTTCCTATATGTTGGTAACAAATAGGTAGCATCTGAAATTAAAAACGCAATGCCTTGTTTCAGTTTGTTTTTTTGGTTTTGTTTTGCTTTAGGGAGTGTTCACTCTAGGAGAGAGAGGCAGACAGACAGATGTAGTGAGAGGGAAAGTAAGAAATCATCCCCAGGGGGAATGGCCCCATTGCAATCCCTTCTCCATTCTCCTTCCAAGATCTGGGGGATGCATGCACATGAGCCCAGATTGAGTCTGAAATCACTATGTCTGGGACTCAAACTATGGTTGACCATGTGAGAGTCCAGGGATGTAACTGCTATGACACCTACTGGTCTTCAAAATGCCTTTTATATTAGTATGCCCCAAAATAAAAGACTTAGGTAAAAATCTAACACAATAGGCACAAGTCCTAATAAGAAAAAAGCTGTAAAACTCTGATAAAGAAAAAAAAAAAAAAAACAATCTAAGAAGTAAAATAAGCAAGATTCCTTATTTATGGATAGGAAGTCAATTTTTTTTTTGAGAAGTTTTTGCTATAGGGTGCATGCACTCACCAGACAGACAGAGAGAGACAGAGACAGAAAGCAAGAAATCACCCCCCAGGGGGGACGGCCATGCTGCAATCCCTTCTCCTCCATTCTCCTCCTTTTTAATTTTTTAATTTTTATTTTTTTTATTTTTATTATCATCATAATCTTCTTTATATTACATTGGATTACATATAATTTTATAGTGTATTACATTGCTTTTTCAAAAGGGAATGCCATGCATGTCAGTCAATACAGAGACTTTAATCTCCCTTGCCCATTGGGATCTTGGGCACACACATACACGCGCCCAGTGTGAGTTTAAGCCACTGGGTCCAGGACTCGAACCACAGTTGGCTACATTGGAATTCAGTGAAATAGCCATTACGCTAACTACTATTCCCAGGAGTCAATATTTTTAAGATGTCACTTTTTACCAATATTATTTTTATCCATAGAGTCAATGCAATTCAATTAAAATCCAAACAAGGTATTTTGTTGTTACTTACAAACTTGTCTTAATGTTAATATAGACAAGCAAAAGGCATAATAACTAACACAATATTGAAATACAAAAAAAAAGTCAGATGACTGGTACTACATAATTTCAATCAACTATAAAGCAATGGTAATTGAAACTACTATGATAATGGCAAAAGAATAGATAAATAGATCAATGGAACAGAATAGAAAGCCCAGAAACACACTTCTATAAGTATAGCCAATTGATCTTTGACAACGAGACAAAGGCAAGACAATGGAGCCAAGATTATCTTTATAACAAATGCTATTTGAACAACTTGACATCCGCATATGAACAAATGAATCTAGACATAGACCATACAAGTCTTCATAAAAATGAACTTTTATGAATTATAGACCTAATTGTAAAAATACAAAGCTATAAAACTTCTAGACCATAAAGTAAGAAAAAATATAGATGACATTGGGTCTGGTAAGGAATTTTTATATGAAACCACAGGCATGTTCATGAAAGAAAGAAAATGATGAGCTGGAATTTCTTAATATTAAAATTTCCTTTTCTATGAAATACACTATCAAAGAATGAAAACAAAGGCCATCAACTGAGAGAAATGCTTACAGAATAGATTGGGTCACTAGCCTATGTTTTCCTATGCAAAAATTTGTCATGACTTTTCCAACAACTCCATACATCTATTAAAGCACTATTACAGAAAATACGCAAGTCAATTTTACAATTCAATGATAAGACAAACATTCAGCTTAAGAAAATGGCCAAAGAACTTAACAGATATCTCAGAAAAAAATGCACAAATTGCAAATAAGCACATGAAAAGATATTCCACATCATAGGTCACCAGGAAAATGCAAATTAAAACAATGAGACATTACTACAATCTAACAGTGTGACCAAAACTCAGAACACTGACAACCCAAAGTGCTGACAAGGATGTAATGCAACAAGAATTCTCATTAATTGTTGTTAGAAAGGCAAAATAGTACAACCATTTTGGGCATTTTCTTATTAAACTAAACATAGTCTTACTGTAAAATTTAGTAATCATGCTTCTGGTATTTATTCCAAGGAGTTAAAAGTGTATAGCCACACAAAAACTGGCAAGCAAATGTTTATAGCAGCTTTATTCATAATAACCAAAACTTGGACAACTAAAATATCTTTTGGTGGGTGAATGAATATATAAATGGAGGTAAATCTAAACAATGGAATACTACTTAGTGTTGAAAAGTAATGAGGTGTGGCAGTGGTGACCCAGCAGTAATTCAATATTCTGTGATACTGGACCCACATGGGCAGGTCCAGTTTTGCATCTGGAGAGCTCTCTGTACATGCCAGATGTATACACATGTCCATGATCTGGCATGACTGAGGCTTGGAGAGTGCATTGTAACGTGAAGATCCTCTTTTGGTCCTTTCTTTCTCTCTCCTTTTCCCTCTGATACTCTTTCTCCCTCATAAAAGAAATAAAATAAAATACATAATATTAATTTTTAAAAAATGAACTATCAAGCCATGAAAAGACATGAAAGAAATTTAAGTACATACAACTACATGAAAGAAGAACCGATCTGAAAAGGATATATACTGTCTAATTCCAACTCTGTGACATTCTGGAAAACTCAAAATTATGGAGACAGTAAAAATATCAGTGGTTGCCAGGGCTTGTAGGGAAGTAGGGATGAATTGGCAAAACACAGAATCTTTAGAGTAGTGAAACTACTATGTATGATACTATAATGGTGAATACATATCATTATACATATGTCTAAATCCATAAAATGTGCAGTACCTGAAAAAAATACTAATGTTAACTATAGATTTTGGGTGATGATGCCGTGTCAATGTAGGTTCATCAATTGTAACCAATGTACCGCTCTGATAAAGGGGGCGAATATGGATATGTGAAGGAAGGAGTTTATGGGAAATCTCCATTTATTTCTCTTAGTTTTGCTGTGAATATAAAACTTCTCTAAAAAATAAAATATATTAAGAAAAAGAAGTAGTGTGCTAGATTTAGATGTAGCAGGTGGGAATGTTACAGTCAAGCCTAGAATAAGCAAAACCACAGATTGAGGGTAAAAACAAAATGAAAAAGAAAAATACAGGAAACTACAATGAGTTTCATGTTACTATAACAAAAGTTGGAAACCAGAATTAAAGAAAGGTCCAGCAGCCCTGGTCTATAGGACCCTGCTGCTTGCCAGACTGAAGCCACACTTTAAAATGGTGGATGGTGAGCCAGCAAGTGACATGGAGGTTTAGGCAGCTGAATCCCACATGCCTGAATCTGCAGTTTGAGTCCTTGACCCTGCTGCATGGTAGGCTAAAGCCCCACAGGAGTTCTGAGTGTCATCCCCAGTCCATCCCGAAAATACTGGGCATGGTGGTGTGCACCTGTCATCCCAGCTACTCAGGATGCTGATACAGAGTGATCGTGACATTTTACACCCTGTTGAGAACACTACATATGCATTTGCACACACAAATGCACACACCACAAAAAAAATAATAATAAATAAAGAGAAAAATAGAGATTGGCTGACAGCAGACTGAGGGTAACACTAAAACTGTAGTAAATAAGTTATAGTTTATTATGAAAGGAATCAACTGAATGATTTTCGGCAGGAGAACATAGTTCCACTTATGCATTAGAAAGATTTCTTTAGAGACAGAACTGAGGCCAAATTTGAAGAACTAATCCTACAGAAGCAGACACACTGACAGGCAGCTGTTGCAAGATAAGGGATAGAAAGCTGAATTATTATATGGATGAAGAGGAAAGGATGGATTAGAGAACTATGCGGGAGAAAAATTGCATCATTTGGTAACCAATTAAATAACCAAATCATGAGACTATTTTGGACTTGTTGGATTTGGGATATGTGGTGAATGTATCTAAACTGCAATCAGATATGTGAACCTGAAGCTTAAAGTAAAGCTCCCTAATAGAGATTTTGGCTGAAAGTCAGTATATAGATAGGCTGTTGAATCTCATGCCATGAGATTCCCAATGAGGAGACTTGAGATCATCTAAGAAGAGACACACCTATAGAAGAAGAATGGGCTGAGAGCAGACTGAGGGTCACAACACTGAAGAGAATGACTCATCCCTGAGAAAAGAAGATACAATAAGGAAAAGGAAAATAATATATTTTGAAGAAATTGAAGGTGAGAACAAGATCAAATGTAGCAGAGAGAGTTTGAAAGTAAAAGAACTAAAAATGCCTCTTACATTTGGCAATTAGTATCTCTGGTGAGAACCTCTTAGAACAAGTCTAGAGGTGGGATTAATAATGACTTCTTGTTATTTGCAAAGAGAATTGGAGAAAAGAAATAAATACAATGGGTACAGAATGCGAAATTACAAGATGTGCATGAATTGAACAGAAAGTCAGTGTAGTCTGAGAGGTTGAAGGTATAAGAGAATGAGTCATGGATTCAAAAATACAGGTGGAAAGGCTGGCTTTGAGCAGAAGGACCACTTAATTCTCTGAAACCAGAGAGGAATAGCTGTACTTTTGAACTTTTGGTGCATATAAAAGTAAGTGTATATGGGGCCAGCAGATGGTGTAGTGGTTAAGAATCTGGATCTCACCTGGCTGACTTTGTGGTTTAAGATCCAGACCCAGTGACTTGAAACACACACTGGCCGTGTGTGTGTGTGTGTGTGTGTGTGTGTATGTGTGTGTGTGTGTGTGTGTGTGTGTGTGTGTAAAATCCCAAAAGAAGAGTTAATGAGAGGATATTTCAGTGTAGCCATTCCCCTCTAGGGGGTAATTTCTCACTTTCTCTCTCTCTCTGTGTCTTTCAATGGCAAGTGCACAAACCCTATAGTAAAAAAAGTTTTTAAAAAATAAGTGTGTATGTACTGAGAAAGAATTTCAGGAAGATCACTCTTATACCAACATTTTCGATGTACTGAAAAAAATACTAGGAACAAGCTAGAAGTTGAGAGAAAGTTTAAAGAAAGTGAGAACACCTTGAAATTATTATTTAAAAGAATGATTAGAGAACGGAAAAGCAAAGATGTGTAATATCAAGGGTCTACCTAATGTTTTAAAGTGGTGGATGGGAGGCCAACAAGTGACATGGAGGTTAAGGCAGCTGGATCCTACATAGCTGACTATAGTTTGAATCGTGGACCTGGTGGCTTGAAAGTCATGTAAGGTACACGGGCATGTGTGCCCAAAATACCAAAGGGGAATGGAGGATAGGGATTAAGGCATGGCCGTACTTCCTAAGGAGTGATTTTTCTCTCTCTCTCTCTCTCTCTCTCTCTCTTTCTCTCTCTCTCTCTCTATTCTCTCTCCAGTGAATGCATGTGCCCTATAATAAAACTAAAATTAAATAAATAATAAGTATATATAGTTTTTAAAATCTGGACTGCACATTCAAAAGAGAGTTAATAGCTTACTTATTGGAATGCAAAAAAATGTTCAATAAATACTAAAGTAGGAGGAGAGTATGGGGTGGAAGGCACACCAGAAGCAAAGGTGTTGGGGTTGGGGGCCAGTGGATGGCATAAAGATCACGTCACTGGACTCCCACACAGTCAACCACAGTTTGAGTCCTGGACCCAGCAGCTTAAAACTCAACGCTGGGTGCATGTGCATGCATGCCTAAAAGCCAGAGAGATTAGAGGAGACAAGATAGTGGCATGGCCATCCCCACTGGGGCCCGATTTCTCACTTTCTGTCTCTCTGTCTCTCTTTATCTCTCTGAAAAATACATGGGTCCTATAGCAAAAATCACTTTAAAAAAAAAATAAAAGAAAGAAAGCTGTAGGGGTTGAAAGTGTATGTGTCAACATACAACATTATACGAAAGATCACCAGGCCCCCAAATACAAGCTGTAACAACTTCTAATCTTGAGATCCATGTGTTGAGTAACATGTAATATGTTAGCATTCCATTCTTAGCGAATGAGCAGGCTGTTCAATTCTCTAATTAGAAATGAGTGGTAAACCAAGCTCTGGTGTGTATAGTCAGGACAGAAAATCAGCTCCAGGCTACTTCATGTCATCTCTCTCTTTCACAGAGCCAATGCCTCACATCTCAACTGCAATTTCAGAGACTATTTGCAAACAACCAATCAGCTATTACTAGCAGTTTCTTTAGGTCAGCCCTGAAATGGAAACAAAGGCATTTTAAAGGCTTATATGAGATGTGGGACTTTGAACATACCACTTCAGTTGGCATTTTTGTTTCGGATCTGCTATGCCAACGGTACCATCAACTTAGTTTGCGTTTACCTCCTTAGTAACCCTAGAATAAATATAAAAGCTGAAATTCTTCCTGGTATATGCAAGTGAGTGCTTCCCTCTAAAGTGAGCTGGTTACCAAAGTTTAAATTGGCTTTTCTCAGCAACTCTGCAAACGGGACATTGTATATTTCAAAATGATAGGTGTTGAGTTTGTTC